>NW_012152563.1:500901-534786 GCF_000956105.1 Propithecus coquereli | reverse complement strand
AAAAAAAAAAAAAAGAAAGAACTACCTGGCACTCGCGCCCTGGGACCTCGCCTGGTCAGCTCTCTCCTCTGCGCCGACAGCAGCCACTGGGCCTGGGCAGCCTTCCCCTCAACGGGGAGGATGCACGTGTCCACAAGGACCAGCCGCCACCACCATGCTCACTACCGCTGTGCCCATGCTTGATCAGGACGTGCAGACCAGCATCCGGCTCCGCGGAGAGGCCCAGCCCTCAGTGCCGGGAGCTCCGGCAGGGCTGGCGCAGGGAGGCCGCGTGTCTGCCGATGCCGTCTGTGCCCCAGGTTTGACACCTGCCTGTCTCCTTCACAGACGGCATCTTTTTACAGCCGTGTTGGTATAAATTGTCACTTGCTTCATCATCTACCAAATGGCAAATGGTTTCAGCTGTGAAGCGGGCCAGCACGCGGGTCTGTCAGATTCCAAAGTGTGCTCTGAAAATAAATCACAGCTGCGGCGCACATGGGCGGCGGAACATGAGGAAATGAAAAAACACATTTCCATGATCTGCTGGCGTGACCCCGAGAGACAACTGCTGCGGTGTTTATTTCTCCGTGTGCGTCTCCGGTTTCCGTGGGCACAAGGCACCCCTTTCCTGGCTCCTCTGGGAGGAACACACGCCTGACTTTTTACCGTGGGTGTGCTCCTGAAGGCTGTGCGTCAACTGGATTTGTGACAAATGTCATAGCAGTTGAGATGTGTGAAGGCGAGTGGCCATCCCCTGGCACTGGGCAATGAACCCCACTGTCATGGAAAGCGGGTCCGTCTTGTCCCACGGAGCTGGTGTGGGCTTGCTTACTCTGGGGCTCCTGGGCGAGAGGCGAGCACGGAGACCTCGCTGCCGTTCGTGCTGCTCCTGGTCTGACCTCTGCCCTGAGCCCCAGCAGCCTGGGCTCTGCTCAGCACCAGCGCTCCGATTGCTGGTGCCGGCTCCCAGCAGAGCCTGCAGCACAGGCCACCCCGGCCAAGGCCAACCCCCGCCCCAAGCTCATCCACTGGGTGGGTCGAGAGGACGCGTTCTTCTGCGATCCTGTCTCTGGGCTGGGCCCACCGCACGTCCATCCTGCTCTCCTTGGCCAGTGCCTAAGCTACCAGCCACTCCGCCACCTTGTTCTGTGGACTCTTCACCCCGACTGAAGCCCCTGATCCCCTCCTGGTCTCCCCCAGGGTGCCCTCCAGAATGTTCACTCTGAAATAAGCCGACTCCTGCATCCCAGCCCCTTACAGAAACCCCCTCCACTCAACCCCTGCCTCGACAGAAACCAGCCTGCCCTCCTGCTTCCTGCCCACGTGGAAGGCCCACCCGCACCTCACATCGCCCTCGGCTCACCCTCCTCACTTCCAGTCACGCCCCCTCCCCCAGGGCAGGCAGCCACTCCCACCGCCGCACCTGGGAACTTGCAGTCATGTCACCTGCAACTGCTCCCTTTGGAATTTCACATTGGCACAGCCCTGCTGGACCACAACTTGCTAATAGAGGACTCCCCTATTTTTTGAATTCAGGGAGACTGTTGTGCCTGAATCCTAGACATCCTGTCAGTGTCCTCCTTTCAGCCCAGAGCCATGGGCTCCTCCCCGAGGCCCTGGGAGCAGTCGCCAGAGCACTGGGATCAAGTTGCACAATGAGCGCTTTGTCAAGAAGGCCCCGGAAATCTTCCAGCATCGCCAGAAGCTGTGGAAGCAGATACCGTTCTCGGTTTGATGCACAAAAGAGAACCATTAGTGAGTTAATAAATTACAAGTATGCTATTGTAAATGAAAACGGTGGCAAGGATCCCAGACGCAGCTCCTCTGTATGTGTGTGGAGGGAGCTGGAGCAGGTCACTTAATTTCTCTGCCTCTCCATTTCCTCAACTGGAAAACGGGATCAGACATTCCCACTTTGAAGAGTTATGTGAAGACATGAACACTTTCACATGAGAAGCCAATGAACTCCCTTAGAGAATTAGAGTACGAGTGATTGGCGGCTTCTGGCCCGGAGAGCACAGGCGGGCAGGGCCTCCCGATCCAGGGCCTGCCCAGCCCTGCTTCGCTCTCCAGGGAGGGGGGGCATCCAGGTCACCCCAGAATGATGCACAGGGCACTGCCTCGGGCTGAACGGTGGGAGAACTTGATCTGCTGATTTTTCTCCTTAACGTGCTCTTTGTTTTTATTCTAAAACTAACATGGTCTTTCAAGAAAAATCACACACACATACACTCTCTCAAAAAGTAAAAATCCCAGATAACCTTCCCCAGAGAAAAACACTGTTAGCACTTAGTGCAGTTCCTGTAGATCTTTCTCTATGCATGCCTGCTCTTTAATTTAATTAACTGAGGCCTCCTGGTATATATTTTTCCACACATGTCACGTAGCATAAACTCGTAAGGATTCCCAAACTTCCTTGTGAAAGGTTCTTTTGATGTTATTTTGAGGAGATAATTTACTGCTAGACATTTAAGTTGTTCCCAGGTTTCCGTACAGCAAACGGTGCTGTGGCGAACATCTAGGTACAAAAAAATACAAACCATCGTAGGATGGAGTCCCCAAAATGGAATTACTGCATCAAATAAGGAGGATATTTTTAAGGCTGTTAATACTAACACCTTAGTCAACTTCTAAAGCTCATAGGTAACTCTGCTGTCAACACGTATATGGATGTTAGTTTTTCTACTCCGTGAAATGAGGATAATTACTATCACCCACTCCACCTCAAAGTTTTTAACTCCATTTTTGTAAGATAGTTGAAAAGCAGAAAATGCTTTATAACTGGGGTCAGCAAACTACTGCCTGAAGTTAAACCTGGCCCACCATCTGTTTTTGTAAATAAAGTTTTATTGGGAAACAGCCATGCCCATTCATTTATTGTCCACGGCCACTTTCATAGGACGATGGCAGAGTTGAGTATTTGTGGCTGAGACTGTACGGCCCACAACGCCGAAAACATTTACGATCTGGCCCTCTACAAAAAACGTATCTGCTGCCTCCTGCTTTAGAAGAACGACCCTAAAGATTCCAAAACAGAGTCCCTTTTTCTGGGGCAGAGGGCCCTCCTACAATTGTTTTCAGGAAGTTGAATTTTAAGTATTATTTTGGTCGGTAGTAACTTTTTAAAAAAGAAGAATCAGAAGTTTTTCTTGGATCAGAACACAAAAGAAGGTTTTGTGCACATAAAAATGCTCCCCAGGCTACAAGAGAAATACAAATATGAATTAGAATTATTTCACCAAAAGAATCCTTAAGAAAACTGAAAACATCTTATCTTGGTCAAAAAAAAAGGAAAACTAAGAAAGCCTGGGAGGAAAACAAGAGAAAACGATTAGGAACAAAAGCAAAGCAAAGAGATGCCCCGTGACGGACGGCATTTGATGTGGTCCCAAGACCGGGTGGCACCGACGCAGGCCGGAGGGTCGCTGCTCCAGTGACAACGTGTCCTCGTTCGCTAAGGGCTGGCCCGGGCACCACAGCAGCTGTGCATGCAGGAAAAACACCGCGGGGCACAGGAACCCACGCGGTGTGAACACGCCCTGGAGCCCCCGCTGCGCTCAGTGGGGAACCTGGGGCTCCCGCTGCCCAAGGCCGCGTTTCCCTCAGGTTCGGCCATTTCAGCGGGTGTTTGGAAACCGCCGAGGATGCAGATACATCAGTCTACTGGGCGCAGCCAAACCACTTTGACCCCAAACCGGAACAGGGAACTCTCGATGGGCAGAGCACTGTGCAGGGGCATCTCTCACCCCGTCTCCATTACCTTCCCCACCACAGGGCAGCTCTCACGTCGCCCTTCGTTATAAAAGTCAAAACATAAGCCGCCATCTTCTTGCCAGCTCCCACCTCCATGGCTACATTGATTGGTTGAGAGCCAGGGGCCTCACACAATCTGGGCCAATCACATCACCTCGCCCAACCCCTGTCCACAATGATTGGCCCCAAGACTAGCACATGATCCGGCTGGGCCAATCAGAGTTCTCCACGGGTAAAACGTGGCCTTTGCCATCTCTTCCTCACTTCTTGAGGGCATCTGAGCGTGGCTCTGTCAGCAGCAAGGGATTTAGCTTCATGGAGAACTGGTTCTAAGAGGATGAAACGGACTCCAGAGACGCGGTGAAAACATAAAGCAGTGAAAAAGCCCCTCCCAGCGTCAAGTCTTTAGCACCAGTAAATTGCCCTTTTGTGCCTGAGCAGCCTCGATTCCGGCACCGGCTCTGTCGCTCGCGACCCGACAACCCGGATCGGACCGTGCCCTACACGGCGCCTGGCAGCCTCCGACGGGAGGAGGGACAGGGCGCCGACTGTGCTCGCTGGGCGCTCTGCCAGGACCAGGAGTTCCGAACGTCGACGCGCATTTCAGCATCTTGTCTCATGCACGTAACGACGCGAGGACGTGGGCCACGGTGGCCACGAACCAGGTGACGCGGGGAGAAGGGACCGGGAGCCGTCAGCCCAGAGTCGCTGGGGCGCCGTCATCGTGAAAAGCAGACTAACTTCTAGTAGGTTCAGTTGTGATATGGGGCTGACACTCCCAACGGTGCCTCCCGGGGCCCCCTGCCGGGCGGCGGGGACCAAAACCTGGACACGCTGAGTCACTCAGCCGAGGTGTCCCTCAGCGGAGCTGCGGGGACCCAGGATTGGAACAGGGGCTGCTGGCTGCCGAGTCCGTGCTTTTCATGGTAGCAACTGCTCCAGGAAGCTCGGAACGACCCCCAAAGCAGAAAATAAGGTCGCGCCCACCAAACAAGCAGATGGGCAGCGAGGGGGACAGGAGGTCAGCCATCTGCAGGGGACTGTGGCAGCCTGAGGCTGTTTCGGGATCAGAAACCTAGACTGAGAAAATATGCCCTTTCTTTCTTTCCTTTCTTTCTTGCTTCCTCCCTCCCTCCCTCCCTCTTTCTGGTAATTCTTTCTATGTGTTTGTTTATTGCTGTTTGGATTCTCCTTTTGATTTCATAGAGCCCTTTGTATCATTCCAGCCTGTCTCGGCCATGCCTGGGAGACTCAGTGGAGTGGGTTTGCATCTACCTTAGGGTGGGGTCACGGGAGGAGCAGCTCTGTTCAGGGCAGGCATGGTTGGGGACCACACCCTCTGGTTTTGCCTGCCACAGTTTGGCTTTTGCTTATTGTCCCACCACAGTTGTCAGTGGAGCCTCTTTTCTCTCTCAAAGTACCCTGCTTGGGACGATACATTGTACTACACGGTCACTCTTCGCAAGTAGCAAAGAAGGAATCACAGCAAGAAGGAATCACAGCGAGAAGTGGACCCCACCCCAAGAAGGCTGAGAAACTCAGGTGGCTTCAAGGCCAGTTCTCCAAGGGTGAGTTAACTCAGGTAGAGTCAGAAAGCTCCATTCCTCCAAAGAAATGCTTTCTGAGCACCCCAGGTGAGTGGCTGGCTGTACCTCACCCCGCTCTGGCCTGACTGCCCCCAGGCCAACACTACGCAGGAGCCACATTCAGAAGTTCAACTTGCTGCAAACACTTGGAGACTAATGGGAAGGTGAAATCACAACGTGAAATGCATTAGAAAGTCCTCCTTCCCCTGCTCTCTTAAATTCTTACTCTAGA
This sequence comes from Propithecus coquereli, assembly GCF_000956105.1. Taxonomy (NCBI): domain Eukaryota; kingdom Metazoa; phylum Chordata; class Mammalia; order Primates; family Indriidae; genus Propithecus; species Propithecus coquereli. The sequence continues at coordinate 529,233 of NW_012152563.1, read as the reverse complement.
CAGAAAGCCTTTCTCCTTCACACTTTCCTCAGCACGAAGACACTCGTAATTATCTCGTCTGTGTCACTGCTCTCCCATTTCAAGTCTACACCTGGCATTTCATGGTCACGACAGGCCGTGAGCTTCTCAGGGCAGGGACCACGTCTTACTCCTCTGGAATTGCCCTGCGGCCCAGGGACTGCGGCTGCCCCCCACAGAATGGTGCCTGTGTTAGTTTCTGTTGCTGGGCAGCCAGCGACCGCAAACTCCGCGGCACAACACGGTACCTGTTTAATAGCTCTCAGTTGCCTGGGCTCTCTGCCCAGGGTCTCATAAGGACAAAATCAAGGCGTTGGCTGGGCTGGGCTCTTACCTGCAGGCCCTGGAGAAGAATCTGCCTCTGTGCCAGCTGTTGGCAGAATTCAGTTCCCTGCAGCTGTCGGGCTGCGGTGTCTGCGTCCTGTGGCTGTCGGCTGGGGCCACGCCGGGAAGGCCACTCACAGCTGCTGGCTGGCGACCCTCCAGCTTCAAAGTCAGCAATGGCCTAGGGGTCCTTTTTGTGCTTCGAATCTCTCTGACTTATAAAAGTTTCTGCTTTTAAATGGCTTGCCTGTTTGGGCCACGCCTACCTGGATAATCTCTGTATTTTAAAGTCAACTGGCGTGGGACTTTAATTACATCAGCAAAATCCCTCCATGCAGTACCTGGATTAGTGTTCGATCGAATAACCGGGGACGGGAACCTCAGGGGCCTTTTGGAATACTGCCCGCCATGGTCCCCAACGTCACTGCTCTGTCCTGAACCTCAGGCACCTGTCGTGGAGGCGTCGCTGTCCTGACTGTGTGTTGGCCCAGCCGCAACTCCACACGTGCTCCTGGGGAGGCCCCGTGTGGCTCCGGCCTGTTTTCCAAAGGACCCTTGAAGACTTAGGACTAAGGCATCCCTTTAAAGGCAACTCCATCCTGCCTCGAGCCTAACAGAGCATTTTCCTTTGGCACTAGAAATCCTGAGCACCTTCTAGAAGCTGAGCTCCTGACAGCTTCTCAACAACCAGAAGGCAGTACACACAGGGCCTCCGGAGGAGAACCCTTTTCCGGTTCTATACAGTTATCCAGGAGGGGAAAGGCTGGTGACAATCAGTGAGTGGCAGGCTATGCCCACTGGCCAGTTCAGAACTATTTATCCACTTAAGGACGTTGGCACTTGAGTCAGGAAGGGGTTTTTAAGACCGGCCACGTGGTTTCATGGCAGCAGCCGTGGGCAGCTTCCTCACCCAGCTGCAGTTCCAGGCTGTGTTAAATGCCACCTGCCCGTGCTGAGCAGGCTTCTCCCATTTCACATGTGATGCTCACAGCGCGAGCTGGGGCGGGGGAAGGGTGCTGGCCTGTGGTGAATTCAAACAGGAGTGGGCTAGAAAAGACAGCCCAGTCCCACCCCTTGACATGGGAGTGAGCCACAGAGCGATAGATTTTTTTTCAAAATAATATTGTCAAAAGAGGGTGCATAGACGCTCACAAGCATCTGGAGCTGGGTGGGGAGCAAGAATCTACTAACTGACTCCATCGAACAGAAATTACAAAGTGAAAGCTAAGTAGCAGGCAAAGTGGCTCACGATCTGGGGGAAACAAGAGACTGTTCCCACCTAAGTGTGAAGCCAGCTCACCTGGGGTCTGGAGGAGACATCTACAGAAGCTCAAGGGCAGCACAGAGCAGGCAGGGAGGGCGAAAGGAGGATCAGGGAAAGCTTCTTGCAGGAGGAGGTATCACAGGAGCCCCGGTTCGGGGAGATGGAGCCCGCGGGGGAAGATGCCCGGCTGAGGGCTCAGAGCTAGGAGCGGCAAAGTCCTGTTTGGCTGGAGCTCAGTGGGGTGGAGGCTGCAGAGGTGAGCCTGGCCCTGCCCCAGGGCACAGAGCCCCAGGAGGGCGGCAGCAGAAGCAAACAGTGGAGCCAAGCTGGCAAGGCAGTTCTCATGCAGGCAGGAAAGCCAGAGGCCCTCGATGTTTAGGAAATGTGCTTCCCACAGTCCTGCCCGGCCCTTCATGCTGGTGGCAGTGAATATTGAATGGGCTTTGCAAAGGCCGCACCCAATTGTAAAAGCAAAACTTCTACCTCCCCAGAACTGCCTGGGGAAATTGATGGGATTTGCATTTTAAATACAAAAATATCAATAATTTAGCTTTTAGGAGCAAAAATTGTAAGGTTAGTTAGCATTCATATCCCGTGTCGCCCCTGTCTGACACTCAGGAAAAGGGAGACAACCGAGCTTGGAGCCCGAGTGTCCAGCTATCGGGGGGAGTGAAACCACCCTTAGAAAATTACTGAAGGGCCACAGGCAGGAACCGCATATAACCGGCCACTGTCCCCTCGCGTGCTCTCCTGCTCTTGCTCACCACTCGGGAGTCACGTGGCTGACGGGCATGAAGATTCTCAGCGTCTTCACTGCTCCCGTGGGTAACATCACCCTCCTGAAACCCGAGGCTGGTTTCTGAGAGACCTTCCAGGCCCTGCGCTCCGGTGGAACGGCCGACCCGCCCAGACCTGCAGCCCATACCGAGGAACTGACTCAGCTGGTCTTGTGACCCCCACCCAACAAATGACTCAGCAAAGAAGACAATTTCTGCTCCCCTAGGGTTCCTCCCCAAACCCGCCAATCAGCAGACCCAATTGCCTGGCCCTTTGCCCGCCAAACTAGCTTTAAAGACTCTATCTCCCAAATTCTTGGGGAGATGGTTTGAGAACGTCCTCCCAGCCATCTCCTCGCGTGGCAGCTGTGATTTTAAGCTCTTTCTCCGCTGCAACCCCTGCTGCCTCAGTACTGGCTTCCCCTTGAGCAGCGGGCAGTGAACCCGGTTGGGCTGCGGCAGGAGCACCGGCGTCCACAGAGCGTGTGGGAGAAGGAACAGTCCACGGCAACAACCACAACAAAGGAAGAAGGTGGCTCCCGGGTGCCCTGTCAGGACGGGCAGAAGGGGCAGAGCCCTGTGACTAATAGGCCCTGCAGACTCGCAGAAGCCTCTGTGCCGAGCAGTCTGGTTTGCGTGTCAATCCGGTCTCCCCACCCCGCCATCTGGGGAAGTGCTAATGAGATGCTAACTAGGCAAGGGGCAGGCGGCAGGATGGCACAGAGGGCAGCCAGTCCGCAGAGAGCATCGGAGATCACATCTCGTGAGCCATGAAAAGAGCAAGCCTGGAACCCGTGGCACTTCCACGCCAAGGCGGAGAGCGCCAACGAGCGGACAGGCCAGGCCGGCTCTGCCCTCCACAGCTGGGCTCTCCCACTGTCTGAGAAGCCCCAGAGCCTCACAGCCCTCTCCTGCGTGCACATTCCCAGCGTGACCTGCAGTCCCGGGTGCTGCTCTGCTATTCATTATAAAATCATCACCCCACAGCCCCCGCCCGCCGCCAGCACCTCTTCTGCTATTTAATCTCTAGACAAAAGTACAAATTCTTCATCCTGTTTAGAATATGCTGAAGTGTGATTTAAAGAAATACATTCCTCTTGGGGTATCATGCTACAAAAATGCCAGAAATGCAAGCCCGAGGGTTTTAACTTTAAGAGTAAATGATTAGCCCTCCTCCGCTGTAGAAAGGCGGTTTGGTGTATGGCCAGAGACCAGCCTGACAGGGTTCAAGAAGGCAATTTCGTGTCCCGCTCCCTCCCCCTGCCGCCCCCACTGCCACCTTGCAATCTGCTAATGAAATCATTTTTTAAAAATACAAAAATAGCAGGAAAAATCTGCATCCATGCAGAAAAGCAGTGGAAGAGGCCTTAACTAGATCAGAGAGACAGTGAAGAATTTCTGCAAAAAGTGCAGCCGGAAAGGGCTAGAAGTGAACGAGCAGCCCGTGGCTCAACAAATACAAAGGGGCGACCTGCCCAGGAAGACAGTGGAAGAGGTCCCGAACAGAAGCTCCCAGAACTCCAAGCAGGAGATGGAGAATGGGAGTCAGGAACAGAGGGCGAGTGGCCCAGGGTCTGGACACAGAGAGGCCGGGCAGAGCCCGCCCGTCGCCCTGATGCAGGCAGCCAGCCTGCCTGGGAGAGAGGCGGGAAGGCTGTGCTAGTGGCTTCCGAGGGGCAGCATTGCAGTTAGAGGAGAGGGCAACGTCCCTGCTAACTCAGGAGGCTGTGGCTAAAGCTCAGGGCTGCCTCGGCCGCAGATCCCAGATAGCTGAACCCACAATCTAGGAACGTTAAGTTTCTAAGAAATATACACTGACTGTAACCATTTCAAGTCTTAATAACTGTTAGAAATTTAGGATGGATAAAAGGGGGAGGACTGAATACACGAGAGGACTCAGTGTGTTAAAAGAAGGGAGGTGGCATGAAAATTCAAAACAAACACCACCTCACTTGCTACAGTTGGAATGTGCCACAAAGTTCACAAGCTGGACGCTCAACACCCAATGCAGCAGTGTTGAGAGGTGGAACCTTTAAGAGGCATAACTAACGCCATTATCCCAAGAGTGGGTTTGCATAAAAGTGAGTTTGCTCCCTCTCACTCTCTCGCCGTAGGATGACATGGCGAAAAGGCCAGACACAGGCGCCACGCTCTTGGACTTCCCAGCCTGCGGAACCATGAGCCAACCAAATTCCTGTCCATTGTAAATTGCCCAGTCTGCGGAGTTCTGTCACAGGAGCACAAAACCGACTGAGATGCTGAGACACAGAGACACAGAAAGAAGACAATAATGTTGAAATCTGAAATCTCAGCAACCTCTGAGAAGACCTTTCGTAAATAAAAGGAGAATCACCAGAGACCAGGAAAGATCACCTCTAGATGAAAAACGTGGTTTCAGAATCGAACACCCGAATGGAAGCACGAACAGTAATACTGCTGAAAACTCAATCAAGGAATTAAAGAAACCTTCGAGAAATTCTCCCAGAAATCACAGGAAAAGCAAAAGGAGGAGGAGGTAACCCTGATAAGCAGAGGCCAAGGTTCCTGGAGAAGAGAGTCAAGGACGTGCAGGCTGAGCTGGCGGAGGGGCGGAGGAGGGGCGCTCACAGGAATGTCACAGGCACTTCCGCGTCCAACCAACGTGGGCAACAGGGGCCAGGCTGACCTCCCTTCTGAAACAGTCAAAACGCACGACAAAATCTGTAGAACGGTAGTTCTCGAGCACTGGGCGTCAGGCGGTAAAGGACAGCAATGCCTGCGAGGTCAGGAAAGAACAAAGCTGGAGACCGACACTGTCTGACCTGATAGAGCTGCAGGGTTAAGACGCTCTGGACCGACAGAGAGCAGAGAGCCAGGGCCAGATCCACACAGCAGCCGATGTGCAGGGGAATTCAGTGGAGAAAGGAAAGTTTTTCCAACAAAGGTTCTGGAATGACTGAATATCCGTATCCGCCCCCCCACCCAACCACAACAGGCCCATTGTGGGGATTAAATGAGAAATATTTGTGAAGTCATTTCACATAGTATGTAAATATTAGTTCTCTCTCTTCTTGGATTCCAGCGCCCCCATTTCCTTTCCAGCAACCATAAGTCTTTATGTATGAAAATGCGAATCAGATCACGTTGATGTCCTTTCGGAGGCTGCTTCCTGCACTGTGAGGAAATTCTAAATGCAAAGTGGTCCTCTGTTGCTGTCCCTGGCCTGGCCTTTCCCCTCCTCACAGTCCATGGCCTTCCTCGCCACCCCAGACTCACCAATACCTTCCCTGCCACAGGGCCTTTTCACGTGCTATTCCCGCGCCTCCCCCCACCACCCCACAAACTGCCAATCCCCATTCATTCATGTCCTTTGGGTCTCAGCCAAATAGTCATTTCCTCAGATACAGCCTTCCCGGCTCCACTCTCCCACCCCCTCTAACACGAGAATTAGGCCCCGCTTCCTGTTCCACAGCCTCCTGTTCCTTTCCCTGAGACCACGCGGCCGCTGTAATTCCGCACTCACTGCTCGCCCATTCACCCAGCCACTCGGAGAGCTTCGCCATGGATGGCGACCATCGTTGTCACGTCCACTGCTGCATTTTCAGTTTCTAGCACATGACATGTGCCGAATAACTATTTGTTGAATTAAACAAAGACATGCAGTTTGCCTCCCTTCATCCGTGAAGACCCGGTGGCCAAGCCCCGAGCAGAGGCGGGGCTCCGTGCTCTGCGGGGCTGTACCGGGCAAACCTCAGCTGCTCCCGTGGCAAGTCTGAGGCCACCAACTCCACCCACGGGCTCCCTCACTGGGAGGGCTGCAGCAGACACCGCCCGCGCCCCCCACCCAGGCCCCCTGCGTCTCTCGCGCCAGTTTGACCGGGGGCCCCTTCCCCACCGCAGGTTCTTCGGCTGATTCATACCTCCACCCGGTCTAGAAGTTAGTCCCGGAAGCCACCTGGCCTGAAGTTGTCCGAGAGTCGCACCCAGCCCTCAAGGCCTGTGACTGGGAAGGACTGGGACGGGGTTACAAAAGCCTCCCTTGCCTCCAGGAGGGACCAGCTCTGTGCAGCTTACACTCCTGAGCTGCATCCCCGTGGATCAGCCACGCTGGGCTCCCCGGAGCACACCTTGGCCTGGCCTCTCCCAGCTCTGTATTTAGGGAACCGCGCCCAGGACAAAGGCGCCGCGGGCGGGAAGAGGAAGCCGCTGCACATCCACGGAGACCCCAGACACTCCAGGGACGGCTCCAGGCTCCGTCCTCACACCCACACTGACGGGGAACTGGAGGCTCAGGGAGAACCTGTGCTTTGTCCAATGTCCCCCAGCTGCTCAGGGTGTCTCCAGAGTCCATGCTCTTAATGCACTGCCTCGGCTGCTGGCGAGTCCACACGCCTGCGGACCCCCGTCCTGTCAAACACGTGAGCTGTGCCATCTGAGGCAGGGGCAGGCGTCGTCGGAGGAGGACTTCAGATTGAGCATAACTACATCGTTCCAACCTGGAAAGGGGCTGTCCGCTGAGGGGCCAGGTCTGCCACTGCGGACGCTCGCAAAGCAGCCAGCGCCGCTGCGCAGGCCTGTTACGGGGGGAGCAGCAGGACCGAGGGAAGAGTCGGCCACCATGACCTCCACGAGGCAGAGTCTTGTCCTGCCAGGTCCGCAGAGCACGTGCACTCGGCTCAAGGTTAAGGAATGACACGGCGAACAGCTCATCGGAGAGTAATTTATGTCATCGCCCGAAAGGGAAAACTGAAAGCCATTGCCGGCTCCCGGCCCAGCAAACGACCGTCAGGGGAGGCTGTGCGTTGGAGGACAAGAAAAGAATCTGCAAAAATAAAGGGAAAACTGGATGCAGATGTTTTCCTCAATTAGCCTCTACCGAAGAGGCAATAAACAGGAAGGATCGGTGCTACATGTGCATTTTTATTTAACCACTTGGCATGAATCATGACATCTCGGAGGGAAACGTGTCTTTCTTTGGTGAAGCTACGGGAAACTATTTTAATTTTCTTGATCAAGCTGGAGTTCTTGCAATCGAGCTATTTTTAAGCAGAGCATTACCAAACACGACCGTCACGTGAGACCATTGCTGAAATCTCAATCATACCAGCAGGAAGCTGTGATTCAATTTGTCTTTTCAAACGTCGGTTACATCTGCCTATAAACAATCTACGTGTAGGCTATTTTTGTTATAGCTTCCCTTTACAGAAGGAGAAAGAAGTCTTTATTTATTTACTTCTTGGATGTGAAAGTTAGGATAAAACATGCCTCATTAGGAAATCAAGAACTCCCGCGAAGAGGGTTTAAAATGCCGGGGCTGAACGTTTTCCGATTGTGTTGCTGGTTATACTTTTAACACTTTGTGTGTTGGTGGCAGTAAATTAAGAAAAATTTTTTTGTCTTCCTGAAATTTCTCTCCTAGATACAGGACAGATTGAGCCGTGTTATTTCATTTTATTGGTGTGGGTTTCTTTCTGGCGGGGGTCGCGTTGGGGCGCGGTGCTTCTCAACCTCTGGCTCGCACTGGGGTCGCTGGGCTGCTTTTAGAAAGACAGAGCCCGGGCTTCAGCCGGCACAGGTGCGTTAAGAGAAATGCGCGGGGCCCCGGCATCAGAATTTTTAAAAGAACCTGCAGAATTCGGATGCACACCGAGATTGAGAACCACTGTTGCCAGAGCTGGGAATGTCAAAAACTTATCTACAAAGCTGAAATAAATGTTTTCCACATTCAACTTGGATATTCAAAAAGCCATGACACAACAGTGAGGGTGTAGAGAACGGACTTCGCACCGGAAAGAAACGGTTCTTTTACGTGGTTAGGTCTCCGCCTGAATTTACCCGACATCTGTGCCCTGCAGACCGGCAGGGTCAGGCCTGAGCGGGCCTGGTCCCGGTCACAGCAGCCCATGCCCTGAGCTGGAGGTCAAGCTGCCCCTCACTCCTGGATGTAACTGCCTGTTCCCCCTCCGGCATCCGGGCCCATCTGCCAGCTCCTCTCCCGCTCCAGTCCCCGACCTGGACCCCTCCCTTGTGCCTGTCTAAACCACCACAGCTGTGGCGACCTGCCACTGCTTGCAGCAGAAAACGGCCTTGGCCTGGCTCTGCTGCCGTCCGCACGATGGCCAGTAGCGGGTGTGGTCCAAGGCAGGGGCAGGTGGGCAGGGCTCAGGCCCAGGATGAGGGCAGGGATGAGGGCAGGGAGGAAGGGAGGGAGGAAGGGAGGAAGGGAGGGAAGAGGGGAGGGAGCAAGGGAGGGAGGAGGGGAGAGAGGAGGGGAGGGAGGAGGGCAGGGAGGAGGGCAGGAAGGAGGGGAGGGAGGAGGGGAGGGAGGAGGACAGGGAGGAGGGGAGGGAGGAGGGGAGGGAGGAGGGCAGGGAGGAGGGCAGGGAGGAGCACGGTGGAGCACCGAGGGATGAGCCCCAGCCCCACCAGATCTGAGAAGCATGGAAGGAGGAGGAGAAAGCGCTGCTCTTTCTCCCGTCTGGGGCAGGCTTCACCCACCGCAGATGGGCGAGGCCTCGCTGGAAGGAAAGGAAGAAGAGGACAGAGAACTGAGAGGCTCGGCTCGGCCTGCACCGTGCCAGGATGGCAGGACGGCCACGCCCCACGCCACCTGTGGCCCAGAGGACCACTCCCGGGGTTGAGACGCTGTTGGCCCACAGAGGAGGGGATTAATGGGTATGAAAAACAAAGAATGCTGAGTGCTCCCACCTCCCGGCAGGGCACCCTGCGCACACTGTGCGTCGCGGCCAATCTGCGATCTGCGAAACAGGCTGACGGGCCCAGAGGGACCTGCCAGCGAACGCAAAAGCAGCGAAGGAAGGGACGGATTCTGCGGCTTGATTCAACACAGCAAGTCAAGGACGCTGAAGAGGCGCCTCCTGCTCTCCCCACGCTGAACTCACCTCCAGTAGAAGAGATTCATCAACGAGAAGAGAAGGCAGCAAGAGGGGTCGCCAAAGAGCCTAGATGTCAGCTTTTTAAACACTCCTTGGGTAGAGAAAGAACTAGAGTGAGTGGACCGACCCCCTTACTGGTTTCACTGCCTACGTATCTCTTGCGTCTAACCACATCCCTGCGTCTCCACGGTCACCACCGGGACGGGTTTTACAGCCACCGCCCCCAAATTCATGTCTACCCAGAACGTGCAAACGTGTCTTATTTGGAAATAGGGTCTTTGTAGACATAGTCAAGTTAAAACGAAGCCATAGTGGATTGAGGTGGCCCTAACCCAACTCAGACTGGCGTCCTTATGGGAAGGGGGAAATCAGGACACACACAGGGAAACGCCACGTGGCGGAGGCGGAGATGGCACCAATGTGCCCACAAGGAACGTGGAGGACTCTGACAAGCGCCAGAGGCCAGAGAGCGCCATGGTACAGACCACCCCCCCAAGCCTACGGAGGCGCTAATGCCGCTGCTGACACCTCGACTTTGGGCTTCTGGCCTCAGAGTGGTGAGCGAGCAAACTCTCCCTGTCTCACACCACCGACTGGTGGCGGTTTGTGACGGCATCTGGAGGAAACCACACAGCACCCCAACCCAGGCTGCTTCAGCTCTCGCCGGATACCTCCAACGCCCCCACCCTGGCCCCCCAAGCCAGTGTGGTCATCCCACGACACGCTTGCCACTGCGCGCCAGAGTGGAGCCCTCGCCCCACCACGGGTCACGGGGCGACTCTGGCCGAGAGCCCGTGGCTGCCACTGCTCTGGGAGCCTCCACCCTCCCCGGGCCTCACGGAGCATCTGTCACCCACAGGAGCCTTCTGCCACCTGCACACAGTCTGAGCCCTCGTCATCACTGTCTGACCTCGGTGCCCTCGTGGACTGCTCCTGCACCGCACCCGTCACGGCGATTATTTCCTGGGGGTCTCTTCCCCTCTGAGCTGCAAACTGCAGGAGAGCCAGGCTGCACCGGTGCACTCAGCACTGCGTCCCCGACGCTTAGCACGGCGTCCTGCGCAGTCAGCCGGGACTTGGTAAGAACGTGCTGGACGAACGGACGGGTGGACAGAACCAACGGAGAACAGTGAGGCTACTGTCGCTCCCCCCCGCCCCCCACCGAGCCTGTCACGGGCGTCCTCAGGCACAGGGAAGGAGGGGACGTCACCCTCTGATAAGGGGACAAAGCTACAAAGGTCAGGTCCACCCATCTCCCTCGTCAACTGCACCAAACCCCAAGACACATTTTAGAGGGATAAGAAGAAACTAAAGGGCAGCAAGACGGAGAGTTTGGAAGTAGAATTTTCAATTATTAAAAAGTGAACGAAATCTCTACCATCCCGAATGCTCCCGTTCATACCATCCCACACGCACCTCACGCGCGCTTCCAAACACGCGTGAGTATATTCTGTGGGGAATATACTATCGCCTGCGTTTGCAAGTGAGGAAACTGAGGCCGAGGGAGGTAAGTTGCTCACACAAGGTACAGGCTGTGGACTGTGACTGTCACCAGGTCCCTCTGACTCCAAGTACAGGATTCTTCCACTCCTCAGCTGCCTCCCCGAGGACCCCGCGCCTGGGCCCCTGTCCCTGGCACGCGCCAGCTGGCGCACTCCATGTGCAGGGAAGCCGGCCTCAGCCAGGGCCTGCGGCGTGTGCAAAACACGGGTCCGGCTCCTTTATCTGCCGTGACACCGGAGGGATGACGAACCCCAGCCCTGCAGAAACCTGTCCAGATTCACGGGATATCTTCCAACATAAGATACGGGAGAGAAACAGAAACAGTTCGGCGGCATGAGCATGCGATGTGTGTAGCGAAGCAAAACAAGGCAGGTTGTATAAATATTTAAAAACCAGAAAGAACTGAACTGGCTCCAGAGGAACATCTGGGAAAACAGCTCCAGTTAGGCTGCGGTTTCCAGGGGAAGTCACTGGGAAGACACGGAAAACAGCTAGCCGTGCGTCTCGGATTCCACTCTCACGCGCGGCCACCGCGCACCGGGGCGGCTCCGCTCTGAACGCTTTCCCGGCGGCCTCCGCGTTTGCTACACAACTGGCCGATTTCCAAGGGGCCTAAATCAAATAAACATGCTTTTCTTGCCGTTAAAATGCGTTATTTCTATTTCAAACAACAGAAACTCAGTAACAGTGTTAGTAGTTGATTCGAGATCAAATCAGATAATTTTTTCTTTTTTTCTTTTTTTGTCGTGTTTATCTGTGTTACCTAATACGGCAAGAAATGGGTCATTCAATGTGCTTAGGATTCAGATGCTGGCATTATTCCAAAGACCAAGCCTGGGTATCCAAAGAAAATACGCTACGTATTTGAAAGTACGGTTTTCGTGAAGTTACCCTCGTGACTGACATGTGGAAATGGACCTTCGTTTTCCAGAACTGATACCACGGGGGCGGGTTGGGGGGGACTGCACGGCTCACAGGACCCCGTGGGACCAGCTACCTGCCCGACACTGTCCCCACTGAAGGGGTCGGCGGCGTGGCTGAGGCCCACGGTTTGCCTTGACCCTCGTGCAGAGTGTCGTGAAGAAGGCCCAGCTGCCTTGGGTGGCTGAGACTGCGTGTTGACAACCAGCAGCTACTTCCCCAGGCACATCCGTCCCAGGAGGACACACGCTGTCCTTGTGGCATCGCACACAACTGGGCTCATTTCTGCCCTGGCCCGGGTCCTCCCAGGGTGACAGCGTGGGCACCCCCCCCGTCCCTCACTCTCCTGCTGTTCCACAGGGGAGGATGCCGCCTGCTGACCCTGCAAACTTCGTGCTGACCCGGTGAGAGCTGGGGACATGTGAGTTTGCAGAGCAGCGTTCCCAGGGCTAACTGTCGGCTGCTCTGCTGCCATGCATGTTCCCCGCGCTGGGCAGCCTGTGCCCCGGACAGTGAGTGTGGAAGGAGCAGCAAACCTCTCGAGCTGCCCTCCAGCTGCTCTCCCCAAAGGCCTTGCCTGTCACCCGAGAGCTGGGCAAGCACTAGCTGGGCAGCAGAAGCCCCTGGGCAGAGCCCATCCCTTCATGCCAGTCCGGCTGCCAAAGGATGCCCCTGAGCCCAGCTGCTGCAAGCTCCTCCCCACCCCCAACTTGCTAAACTCTTTAGTTCAGCTCTTCTGCAACCACAGCATGCGCATGAGCACGAGTCTCTCGGGAACCTCAGTGAAATGTCAGTCTTGACTCAACAGGCCTGGGATGGCCGCAATTCTGCACCTCGAAGAAGCTCCCAGAGATGCAGTGGTTCGCCGAGCGCACTGGCCAGATCTCAAACACGTGCACGGAGTTCATAATTAATAAGACATTTCACGACATCCCATATCCCCCATCCTTCGCAAGAGGAAAGTGAAACGCAGAGATCAGGTGCTTAACGAGGCCCAGAACAAAGGAGGACAAAACTCACCCAGGCGAGTTGACGTGAAGACCCAGGATATTCTAAGTCGGTGGTTCCCGAGCTTTGGCGTCATCACAATGACTTGAAAAGGGAGTAAAAATGCAGCTCTCTGGGCCCCCGGAGCTTCTGACTCAGCGGGGAGAAGCTGCTCTTCTAGCAAGTTCACCAGCGGTGTCCACGCGGCTGGTAGCGACCACACTTTGAGAGCCACGGCGCTAGACCACGCACTGAGACCCCTGCGGCGTCTGCCACGGTCTTGGAGCTTGGACGCCATTCACCGCGCGCATACCCTGACCCTGCAGAATGCTGCCCCGATTCTCCCTCCATGAACCGGGGTCCCCAGAGCCCCAGGTTGAACTGCTGTGGCTGGACTGGCTTCTGGGGACCGGGGACACTTGGCCAAGCCGAGGCTTTGAGGCTTCTCTGTATCCAGATGTCCCCAAAGGGAACAAGCTTCACCTGCACTGACTGTGGGCTCCGCTCTCCTGCAGCTGTTTGGCCTCAACTGTGTGGCCCCGGGACCCTCTCAGTGACATCAGCCCCACGTCCCTTACCTGCGAAATGGGGCCGATAGGACCGTGAAGAGGCCCAGAGGACCAACGGCTCCCCACCCTCCCTGTGTACAGAGTCGCCTGGACACTTAACCGAACGCCAGTGCCCGGCCTGCTCCCCAGACCTGGGCAAGTGCGTCTGGCAGTCTCCCCGGTGACTGCAGCTGACGTGCAGCCGAGGCCGATGCCCACCGAAGTAGGTAAACGTGCTATAAACACGCAAGAATTCACCATCACTATTACTATTTCACTGTCAGGGTTGAATGGGAAAACAAAAGCAACACACGCCCCATAGGCGTCCTCTCCCGGACAGGCGGCAAGACTCCAGTGAACGCACCGTGTTGAAGCTCTCACAGAACGCAGCCCGATGGCAGGCGTGCGCGCAGGGCTGCAGAGCTGCAGAGCTGGCTGACCACGGCTCCCTGGGGGCCTGTTCTCGTGAGCTGCTATCTGTGCCCAGCCCACGGCCTGGCCAAACCCTGTGATCCAAGGCTGAAAGTATCTCTGGACTTCGACGGAGCTCTCGGGGAGATAGGGAAGCTTAATCACAGCTGATTGGGACATGTGACTCATGCACAGGGACTTTCCAGCCCAGTCCCTTGAGGACTGGCCTGGCTTGGGTTCTCCCCCAATTATCACAAAGAATGTGGGCTGGAATGGTTGGAAAACAGGGATTCATTCATTCAGCAACAGCCGGGAGCTCCTGCAGGTGAGGGGGAAGGAGAGGCTGATCACGAGGTGGCCTGCACCCCACGTGACCCTCCCACGGCCACGCAAACAGGTACGTGTTAAATTGGATGAATAAAAAAGCAAACTAAGTAATTATTGGATAGAGAAAGAAAGAGAGAAGGAGAGAGAGACATTAAAAGGAGAGGAGGGAGGGAGGGATTAATTCCGCCCTCGCTCGCGCCGTCTTGCGCCGTCGGACAGCAGCTCTGTTTCGCGGTTTCTGCCTGTGCCGAACCACGGCGCTGACCCGGTTTCCCGCATCAGGAAAGGCCCAGCAGGGACAGAGCTGCAGAAGAGCGACGCAGGGAAATGAGCCAAATAAACCTCGTCCTGAAGAGCCCGTGGTCATCCTTGTCCACATCCGCACCCCAGCCCGGAAGCGGGGCTGTTCCCCCGCACCGCGGTGCTCGAGGTCACCTACAGGCGCTTCCAGCCTCTGCTCACCAGGACCAAGGTGTTCCGGAGCTCGGCAGCCACAGGGGGACTCGGGGAAGGCCACAGGAAGGCACAGGGGAGAATCCGCTCGCTCCACGCTCCCCTGGGCGGCCCCTGCCTGGTGTTTTTCCTGCCACTGCCCGCTTGCCCTCTGAACCGCACCACCGGGGCACACCCAGTTACGGGCAGGGGCTCTGCTGTCACCGGGGACCCCTGGGCCTCTCCTCGGCTCCCTCCTTCCCCACCGGGAGCCGAAGCTCAGGCCACTCAGACATCCATGGTCATTTCTGCAGCCCCCGCGGCGACACTTTCACCCGATCCCTGCCCTCCTCCACGCCTGGCATCTGCTCCACCTGCTCACGGTCCTGTAGCCCAAATATCCCTCGCGTTCCCAGTGAGAGGAAAAGCACCCCATTCTGCACACGCTCCACCGTCCCCACAAGGTCCCCTTGAACACCATTGCGGCTGGCTCTCATGGGCCAGCTGCGCCAGTCTGGCCTCCCTTCCTCCTTTTATGGCGGTGCCCACTTCCCTCGGGCGAATCGCCCCTCCCCAGCTCTTGGCCCCAACCGCCTTGGGTGGAGGGGTTGACCTCACCCCCTGGCTCAGCATCTCCCCGGCCATCGGATTGGTCAGGACAGGGCAGGTGGACACACTGAGCTGGGAGAACCAGCCCTGGGACATCTGTCAGAACTACTGCAGGAAGGCGCCGTCTCTGCCGGCGCGGCGCCACTGGGGAAACAGGACCCCAGAGCTGCTGGCCAACACCTTTGTCGCCGTGTCAAGACAGCCTGCCTGGGACTCAGCCCCGCACAGGAAAGCAAAGCCGGGAGGCAGCGGGAGAATACACAGTCGACGCTCATCATCCGACGCAGTTCCGTCTACAGAGTCACCGTGAACACCGAGTTAGCAAGTGTGGAGCCAGCGCTCCTAGGGGAAATACAGGGTTAGGGTCCTGCAAACCTCTGTTTGTAACATTCTTACGGACTGATCGGTACGTGATCTTATTTCATGTGTGTTTCTGTTTAAAGATGGAGGATGCAGCCCGTGTTGTTGATTCATTAACACGGAACTCACGGCCAGCAGCGCTGTAGCTCGTGCCCGAGCGGAGCTCATCTGATACGCCTGTTCCCTCCGTGAGGCCCGTCGCAGCCGCCCCGCACCCAGGGACTCTGCGCAGCACTTCAGCACGATCCAAACAGCCATTTTAAACAGCTAAACACCAACAAAAAGCCCCAAAATGCAGAAAAACATTGGTCCCAAATAGACCACGAAAGGGGCACTGGTTTACAGGTAGGAGCTGAAACAAGAGGCCACGCGAGTGTCGCTCTGTTCCACCTCAGCTGGAAACGTGAGCTTCAGGTGACTCCAATTTGTCACTGCTCTGTGCACCTCCACGAAGGCCACAGGTATTGGGTTTTGGGCTTACAGGTAAGTCTTGGCCAGTGGGTGAATTCGCCAATGCGCAATCCACAAATAACGAAGACTGCCTGTGCTTCTGGGAGCAGTGTCGCTCGCCTGGACCCCTCTGGGCTCGTAGCCAGCAACCCCCCTTTCCGTAAATTTCTCTGTCACTCGAGCCAGTTGGGGGTGGTTTTCTGTCACTGGAACCCAGGCCAGTTTCACAGTCTCTCTTTCCTGGAAACACGCAGGTCCCTGGACGACACCGGCTCCCCCGGCTGGCCCTGCGACCCTCTAGAATGTCCAGTCCCCAACATCCTGACCCCTACAAAGTCCCGTCCTCCCCGGGCGTTGATGGTGGAGAGACGTTGCAGGTGTGTGTCCAGTTTAACATGACAGGTCCCTTGCATCTGCCTGTCAAAATCAGTGCTTGAGAGAGTGGGGTTTCTCCGCCTATGGGCTATGGAAAAGACACCTCCGCAGTGGTCGCCCCACCCCACTGCCCACCCAGGTCCTGGAGAGGGGACACACTTTCCACATGGCCCTTCAGCCCCCAGGACGATGCTGGCCCTCTTCCCACGCCTGTCGGTGGAGGGTCCTAGGAACAGGCTCGGCAGGGCGTGGGACGAGTTTCTCTTTGGTGTTCGTTCGCATCAGCTGTTGGTCCTCTCCTCCCGCCATTTCCTACTTTGGTGGATTAAATCCTATACGGGGGCCTTGGGCATGAGAATGGAATCAAAGCTGGAAGAAACCTTAGAAATTTCCTGGGCTAAGGTAAGGGGAATGAGGGTCAGAGAAGAAAGGAACTTGCCAAGTGAAAACCAGAATAAGAACAGGGGCTCCCAATGCCCTTTCCAGCACTTTCTCTCCTGGCAACATCACTGTCACCAGGGGAGGGCTCTACCCCTTCTCTCTCGATGTCAATAATTTCTAGTTTTTATTCATAGACAAATCAAATCATTGCGTTGGCCCACACCATCCCGTGACGCCTGCAAGGAGACTGTGCATCTTCTCAGACCACCCCTCCAGCCAGGGAAAATCTAATCCACAGAGAACCCCGTCATCGCCAGCCCCCAGGTGTCGCAGCCCTGCGCTAGCAGCACCCTGTCCGCGAGCCCCGCTATGGTCAGGCTTCTTGTCCCTGCTCCCCGTGCACACACGCACCTCCGCCGCGTAGTAGAGGCGGCCCGAGGCGTTCCACGAATGCGATGTCGACTAAGCACTGAGAGGCTCTGAGGAGGGAACCCCCCGGGGAGGGAGTGAGGCCGCCCGAGTTAAACGCCCCACTCTGCCAGGTCCCACACCCTTCCACCCCGACCGCCTCCAAGCGGACCACGTCACCTCTTTCAGGGCCTGAAACCACAGGACAGGGACAGGAGGGTTTGAGAGACCCTAGGCCACAATCGAAGGCACCAAGTCACGCTGGGGATTTGTAACACGGGTTTTTATGACACCTGCACTTGGGCTGGTTATGCGTGAAGCCAGCTCCTGCCTGCCCTGAGGGCCAGGGATCCCAGGCCTGTCTGCGTGGCAGCTTCGCCACGGGGAGCTCTTCCCACCAGGCCTGGGACAGTCACATCACACTCTGTGGCTCTGAGAGAGACCTGTCCTCTTTTCTGGAGCCTCCTCCAGCACCATCTTGCTCCCCACCAGAGGAGCCAAGCTGGGCGCAGAGCTCAGAGGCCCGGCTGGTCGCCCCCGACCTGGCTGCCCTGCCATCCGGACTGGCTCCGCTGCACCTGCTCTGGCTGCCTGGACGCTCCAAGGACATTTCTGTGCAAATGTGGTCACTGCCCCTTTAAACTCTGCCAGACACAGTCAGTCTTCCCAAGGACAGAAATGTCACCAACATTGGTGAGCCAGTGAGCTGCACCCTTGACCGAGCCGGACCCACCCCTGGCTACCGTTTCCCTGCCGTCTGCCGTGGCGGGGTCTCGGGACTGTTCCCAGAAGCCACGTCCTGTGGTCAGATGTGGAAGTTTGGGGAAAGACAGCTCTTTCCAGAGGAAGTGATTTCAGCTGCCAAACCAACATTTTCTGGTTGGCCTGTCTTCCCTCTTATACCCCTCCCCAGTATTTAACTTTACAAGGTATGTTCCGGAGGGTTCTACACGGAGCTCGCTAATTCAGCCGGGGAGCGGGTGGTGCAGTGAGGCCTTCTGAGCCTGCTTCTTTGCTGTCTTGCAAGCAGTCAGAGCTCGGTGCCGGGACACGGAGCCGTCCTCATGCCTGACCTCTCTCTCCTCTCCCTCCCCGGAGACGTCATTGATGCTACCACGGAGAAAATCACTGTCACCCTCAGGAACAGCCATACTTCTGTCGCTCTCGACAACATTGATTTGCTCGTGATCAGTGCTGTGGGTGGAAGCGTGTCCCCCACAATTCACCTGTTGAAGTCCTGACCCCCAGACCCTCAGAATGTGACTGTATTTGGAGAAAGGACCCATACAGAGGTCATTAAGGTTAAATGAGGTCGTATGGGTGAGCCAACGTGTATGTAGGCAGCACAACATGGCCGGTGTCCTCACAAGAGGGAGCGACACAAAGGATCCGTGCGCAGAGGGAAGGCCCTGCGAGGACACGGCAAGGGGCCAGTCTGCAAACCACGGGAAAAGCCAGACCTGCTGCGTTTTGATCTTGGACACCGTGGGCTGAATGCTTGTGTCTCCCCAAATCTACGTGCTAAAACCCTAATCCACGGTGGGTGGTGTGAGGACGTTTCCCCAAATCCATGTGCTGAAACCCTAATCCACGGTGGGTGGTGTGAGGACGTCTCCCCAAATCCACGTGCTGAAACCCTAATCCACGGTGGGTGGTGTGAGGACGTCTCCCCAAATCCACGTGCTGAAACCCTAATCCACGGTGGGTAGTATTAGGAGGTGGGGCTTTGGGAGGTGTCCTCAGAAAAGACATCTCAGAGAGCTGGCTGGTCCCTTCCCCCTCGTGAGGGCACAGCCAGAAGTTGCCACCCATGAACCAGAGCGTGGCCCTCACTAGACACCAGATCTGCTGGTGCCTTGATCTTGGACTCCGAGTCCCCAGAACAGTGAGAAATAAGTTTCTGTTGTTCAAGAGCTGCCCAGTTTACGGTATCCTGCTACGGCAGCCTGGGCTCTATGACTATGATAAGCAAATCACCGACTAAAGGCCTACAGGGCACAAAGCCCTGAGCTGATGCCACGGGAAAACGCAAAACAGTGAGAATCCGACATCGCACGGTATGGTCACGGAGAACACCACGGCACAAATACATGCATCACACAGCAGCGTGCCAATGTCTGGGTATAATGCTTCTGTAACTCTTATTGTGAGAATGCGCATTTGTTCCAGTGTATTCATACATTAGAGAACAGTCTGAGCATAATATGGATCTTGTGTTTGCTTATCTGTGAGAAATATATACCAGATAAACACAGAAAACTGTGCTCGGCTGAACTAAGCCGCAGAGGAATACGCCAAATTCACACACCTTGGACACCTGTCAGCTCTCTTAGTCCACTGCATGCTGCAGGCCCGCTCGTCCACATTTGGTGCCAAATCCTCTGACTTCATGTGACTGTCCTCCTATCACTTCGCAATGACACCAAGCGGCGACACCTTCTGAGACGACTTCCATAAGCACTTCGACATCCAGTGCCATATTTATGGTCGTATTTGTGAATTTCTTAACCATATGATGTGTAAAGCTGTGTTTCCATGTTTAGTAGGTTCTTATTTTTGCTTTTGTCTGACAAACTACTGAGTGCTGTACTCCTAACCCCCTTTTCCCCACAAGCCCTACAGGTTTTACTGCGTGATTCCATATATTGCAGTGATCTTTTAGGAACATGTGTGTTATGTTACAGTAGAACTGACTATTTAAATGTTTTAATAAGAAACTACATTTCAGGTAGCTGTGGTTTGGGTAGCAAATGTCTGTGGTCAGGGTCACAAACGTTCACGCACTTGCTGCGAAAGCTCATCATGCAGCACGTGGACCTGACTAATGTTGACTCCTAGTGGCCATGTCCACAAATTGCAGGTAAAATATAGGAAAAGGTAACATTACAAATGGATTTTTAAAAATGTGTAGAGTGAATGAACCCATTACACAAGCCAAATCAAATATATTCCTTCACCCTTAGGCAGTTTTTAATGAACTCCAGCTTCCTGGTCTGCATGCTGAAAGAATTCTGCTGAAAAAGGGAGCTACACTGACCTGTCATTGAATTTTCCGACGTGCACAGCTGCTCTCTGAGCTTCTCCACGTCGTCGGGGTGCACCTGCTCGTAGAGTGTGCTCCCAAACCACTCCGACTGGGGCTGGTTCAGAACAGGGGTGACCGAGTCGGACACGTAAATCACTCGCCCTGTCTCAGCAGCCACTACAAACAGAAACCCGTCAGCTGCTTCAAGGATGAGATGCTTCAGTTCCTGGAAAGAAAAGATTGTGATTAGCACAACACACGACAGACCTAGGCCAATTAAACTTTCTCATTAGCAACTTCAATTTCTCTTATTCAGATATTCATTCTGGTACATCAATAGTTTGGGAAACAGGTGCTTTTTTTTAAACTGGGTATTTTAGCTTATTTTAGCTAGAAAAATGCACAAAGCTTTCCCCACCCCTAACATACAGCTACTTTAAACACTATTAGTCCTGTCCTTACTAGTCCTCTCTTAGGGAGAGAGAAAATTTCCAGCCTGGGGGGATGGGAGAGCAATGGGTGATCACCGTTGCCAAAGGTGCAAACAGCTGCACTCGCATATTGAAACTGAAGTCATGTCATTGGACCAGAAGGGCCCAGCACATGGTGCTTGGCACACAGGCATTGGTGGAAGGAAGGGAGGAGCAAGGGAAGATGAGAAGAGAGAAGGAAAAGGACCCTGTGTCTCCTGCCCACTGCCGGCCACGCTGACAGTGCACGCTGGTTCCTCTTCTCTTACTGTATCTCTCACCGGATATGAGAGCACCCCTACATCCGCAAGGCTGACGGGCTTCCGGAACTGGCAGTCATGGCCATGATCTCAGCAGACTCCCAGAGTGGCCCCGGGAGGCAGCGGGGCATGTAGCATTATCCGTATCACTTTACGGAGAGAAGCGGAAGAAGCAGCAGCCCTGGGGTCACCTTGATTCACCAGGGTCATGACTGTCACTAAAGGCAGGAAGGAAACTGCTCGGGACCAAGGACTGGGCAGCATGAGCCATGGCCATCGTCTCCAGGCAGATGGGGACGGGGCACAGTCAGCTTTGTTAAAATAAGATGCCTTTTGTCTGTAGCTACCCGTGACATTCTCGCTGGGAGCTAAGGAGCCCTTTGCTGCCGAGTGACACGGCTCTGCATCCGTGGGTGTGAGGCCCGGCTCCTCCCGTGTGCGGAGTCCACAGACACCCTCAGCCGATGCACGCACCATTCAGACCCCAGAGGGCAACGGTGTCCTTCTAGATCAGTGGTTGCAAACACGTTCTGCTGGGAACCCTGCGTTCAAATGTGATCTCACGCGGAGACCCTGCTGCCCACGCGGTGACGGCCCCCGAGTGGGGGTGAAAGACAGGGGTCGAGAGCCTTGATCCCAGTCCCCGGGGGGGTCCGAGGACTCAGAGGCTAGAGAGCACCAATGTGCTGGTGAGAACTTGGGGGGCTTGGCCAGGGCCTCTAAGCCCCTGGCTGGGAGGATCCTGACACCCTCTGCCTGGGAAACGGGGGGAGGCAGTTGGCACAGGCGTGTTTTAAGGAAAAGTCTACTTTGCCCATTCTCTGGCTTTGCGCTTCTGTTCAGCGTCTCCCAGGTTCTCACCGAGCTCACAGGAAGGGGTCAGCGCTTTTATTTTCAGTATTGGGAAGATCTTCCCGACAGGAAGATGTGTGAAAAGAAAAAAATGCCACAGGATGTCTGGGGCAGCGGAGAATTCTGTCACCGGGGAGGGAAACGGGGCCGAGTGACTTCACTCGTGCATCTCTGTTTCGTCGAGTTTGCAGGAACCGTGGGAAGGTCGCGGGGAAGGAGACGCACCCTCACCGCAGACCCTCCGTCCACCGCCCTCCTCCCCGATGCTCAGCTTCCGGGCCACGTCACTCGCTGCCAAGGTCCCGCGTCCTGAACGCAGACCCAGCCCTGCCTCGCTTGCCGGGGACACGCAGCCAGGGCTAAGGGCCTGCGTTTAGAGAAAGAGGCTCTTCCGCGCAGCTGGGAGACTTTGGGCCTGTTACTGCACATGGTCAGCTTGGTTTTCACATGGTTTTTTCAGTGAGATTTTGTGAAGTTCAAGGAGATCCTGCGTGTGGAGGACTGAGAGAGAGCCTGGCACACAGTAGGTGCTCCATAAATGCAACTAACAGCACCATCCAAGCAGCCAGGAGAGCACAGGGGTGTGACTCCTTCTCACTCCACTCCACTTCCTCACCCTTAGTCCCTCACAGTCAAAGAGACTCATTTTAAACATCGCCCTGCAGGCTTTTGTCAGGATTAATGAAATGTCGGGGAAAAAGCATTTCACTGGCCCTAGCAGTTCTCTGCGCTTAATACGTCTCTGTCTGGTCCCCGGCCAGCTGTTCAGCCTGCACCTACTCCGAGCCCCGCGTCTGCACTTGCCCTCCTCGTCACAGCCACGCGGGCTGGGAAGTGTCACTGCTTTTATCTTCTCAGAGGTGGCAGCAAGGCTCGGAGCCCGTGTCCTGCAGGCGGCAGACAGCACCATGGCCGTTCCTTCCTGACACCTGCCACAACCACGGGGATGATTTAAAAAGGGATCAAGTAGGTAAAGCTCTTGCAGAAACGTCTGCCACAGAGCAGACAGTAACCAGAGAACAGTCCCTGCCCCTTTTCCAAACCCAGCTCCCAGGACGGGAGCAGAGTCTCAGCTCCAACACAGTAGACGATTCTGTCTCCCGACGGCGTCTTTTTCATTCCCACCCGAGGCTGCCTGCCAGTGCTTTCTCTGTCCTAAAAAGTCCCCCAGTGACAGTGGGCCACTTCCACTCTATTTCGTTCTGGCCACATGCTCTGTGTCTTGTTAAATACAACATGACCTCCAAGACCCTACACTCGACGTCCCTTTGCATTCCCAACGCGTTCCCTGACACCTGTACAATTTTACCTTTTTCCCCCTCACTGTGTACAAAGTGCTTTCAGATCTGTCATCTCATTTCTCCTGCAAAAGCTCAGAGACAGGACGGTAAAAAGTTCCTTTCACAGAAGAGCAAACTGAAGTCTCCGGTATTTGCCGATTAGCCCACGACCAGCACAGGGAAGGACGAGATTCCAAACACCGGCCTCTGGCTCGTGTAGGTCCATTTATAAACTACTACCTCATTAGCCATTTCTTGTGTTTCTTCTTCCCAAATATTCAAAGACGAATACAGGTGTTAAAAGTGTGGCTTTGGGGTCCTGCCAACCTGTCTTCACTGGACCAAGTGCTGGCTCGTTCACTAAGCCGCGGACTGGCTCTGGGCAGTTTGCCGACTCTCTCCAGAACCCAACTTGCTCATCAGTAACGCGGGATGGATAACAGCGGCTTCCTCACGGGCCGCATCAAAGAGCACATGAAACAGTGCACAGAAAGAGGTGATCGGACCAGGTCCCTGCAAATGCTGTGGTCCTGTTGGTGTCACTGCTGCTACCACAGCCCGGGACGACTGCCGGCACCGCCCTGCTAGCGCAGAGCGTTTACGAACTTCCTCCCGCGTCCGTGCGCTAGGCACAGTGCGCAGACGCTTGCTGTGTTTCCTGAGTGACGCCGCATTCAGGTAACTGGAAGCCCAAAAGCAGGAGGCCCAGAGGCCAGACGAACGCTCTAGGAGAGAGCTTCGCGGTGAGCGGCGGAAACAGAACGTCTTGGCCTCGTCCCTTCCCCCCTGAACCCCGCCACCCACCTAGTTTACGCCACGTCGGCGACACCGACTCTCCCCCGCGCATGGTGGCAGTTCAGGCGTACCTGCTCCGTGAGGAAGGACGGCTTGTATGCGCCATCCGTGGACTTGTTTCCGGTGCCTCGCATGGACTTCATGTGCGACACGGCCATGCGCAGGATGGTGAGCTTGTCCGGCTTGCGGGCCAGCGCGCTGCAGGTGGGGACCATGTCGGAGAGCTCCGTGATGTACTGCGTCATCTTGTTCCGCCGGCGCCTCTCGATCTCACTGTGATTCTCTCTTCCCACAAAGCACGGGGGCAGGAGGCGCAAAGAGAGAAGCATCACGTTAGCGGTTACTGACTAACGGGGCGAAACGGCTCATTGGCAACACCAGGTGACTCAGAACTGGTTAACGTGTCAGAGCTGAGTGCCCTGAAGACGCGTTGGGCAAAGCAGCTCTTTGACGCCTCGGCAAGCTCCGGTCTCTGTGTGTGGGGAGCGCAGACTCCTGCAGTCTCGATCCCTAAGTATATATCGACGTTTTCTCATTACTCCATGCACCCAAGGACTTTTTAATAAGTGCAGGAAACTAAGACATGATGTTTCCCAACATGCTATATGCACACATGAATCTGTACACAGATGTGCACACGTGCATGCGCACACACACGGAATGTGGTTACTGGCGGCTTGGATATGTGGTTACCCCGGCCCTACGGGAGGGAGCAACACATAACCCTGCCATTCTTTGTGTCACTAAGCAGACCAGTAATGCCACGGATTTACTTTACGTACAGTGGCGAACAAGCCTTTGTTCTGCGCCAACCCACTGTCTGCAGCATAGTCACAGAGCAGGGGATCCCTGGCTGGATAAACAACAAATAGCCAATTTTCCAAAAAGCACCGTGAGGAATTACCGAGCTGGATCTCTGATGTGTTAAGTGAAAACCTGGTGGGGGGCATGGCAGGATGTTTCCCCCTTGGGCTGTCACCTTTAGGCTTGAAAGAGAGTCTCAGCCAACGCAGTGCAACAGCCCGGAGACGAAGCTGTGACTCGGGACTCAAGAACTGTCCAAAAATACGTCCAGGTCTGCTGCAGGACTCGGTGCACCGGTGCTCGAAGAGCGAGAGAGACGCCACCAGCAGGAAAAGAACAACCTCGGGCCAGGATGCCTCCGAACACCGCGTATTAATTAGCTTTACACCCCACCCCCGTCTGGGGAGCAGACGTGCCAGGCGGGCCTGATGACATGCAAGGGGCACCCGCCAAGGGCCGCTGTGACACGCGGACCAAGGGGAGGTCTCTGCAGCGAGCAGCGTGAGCCGTCCAGCCTGCACCTTCCAGATAAGAGTGTGGGCCGGGCCCCACGCAGGGCAGGGACAGGGACAGGGACAGAGAGAAAACCAGGAACGCCCCGCCCTGTGCGCAGCCAGCGGGGGTTCAATTAGCAAGGCAGACACAGAGCTGCACGGTGGAAACGAAAGGAGAATGGGATAAAATGCTCCTGAAGGTATTTAGAAAGTAAAACCACCAGATAGAGCCACAGGAAGGGAAGTGGCGGCCCTGGCGGGGAGGGCCGGTGCGTGGGGAGGAGGAGCTGCCCCTCGTCTGTCCCCGTGCGGAGGGACGTCCCGGGAGGGTCAGCAGGACAAAGGCAGGCCTGGAACTGGGAAGAAGGGTTTGAGGGTGGAGAGGGGACCGGCTGGAGGAGACGGGGCCGCAGGGCGTGACAGCCGGAGACGTGGCCAGACGGCAAGGAGACGGCTGTCGTGTGGCCGGGCTGAGAGCAGCCGGGTGCCCCTGCGGCTGGCTTCTGGGGCCGGGGGAGGAGACGGAGGCTGAGGCCAGTGGGGAGGGTCCTGACCCTGGGCTGCCCTCCCGCCCACAGCAGACCCCCCGCCGGCTCACTGGGATCCGGGAGACACCAGTCCCGGCACAGCCGCTCTGGCGGCACGAGCAGCGAGCCCGGCTCGGGCCGGGCAGCCACACGCGCTCCCGGAGGAGCCGCCCCCGAGGGCCCAGGCAGGGCGAGCTGACTGAGGGGCGAAGGAAGCCAGGCAGGAACCTGGCACAGGAGGCGGCCCCGGAGCTCCGCGCCGCCCACCCTGCCACTCCGCAGGGCTCCCTGGAGGACGGACCTTCCCCTCCTCCGCCTGCCTGTGCGGCCTGGAGTCTGCGCTCCGACTCCCGGGTGCCACCGCGGGACCGCTCACCAGGCCCCGCTGCCGCCCCATTCCAACGTGCCCCGTGTCACAGGCAGGCTGGGCGCGCACTCCTGCCTCTTTCCCGCAAGCTGCGTGTGGCCAGCACCGGCAGCTGCTTCTCAGCCCCGCCCCCTTCCCCGCGCCCTCTCTTCGCCTGGGGGCCAACGGCCTCCTCCGGTCCCTTCGCTCCAGCCTCATCTCCCTCTGATACTTCTCAAAATGCAAACCCGGCTGGTCCCTTAAATTCCTTCCCCGATGCCCTCAAACCTGCTGAGCCACGTCCCACCCTCCGGCTGGTGGCCTCGCACACGGCTCCAAGGCGGGACCAGAGCACGCTTGCCCCTGACGCTATTTTCCGACGCGCTTGCACCAGGCTGCCACGGACCCCCTCGCTTCATAAACGTCAGGGTAAAAAACTCTGTGAGGTTCCCACACAGAGAGCTAAAGCAGTCTCACCACGGTGCTCTCGGCAAACCCGCTTTGAGAGATGAGGAGCGTGACGCCGACAACATCAGGGCAGCCACTCACACACGGACTGGACTCGCTGCCTCGCCCAGAGCACGCTCCAGCCACGTCTGTCTCATGCAGTAAGAGTGCAAGAGGCACCAGCAGACGTCAAAATGACCCAGAGGTGCCAATCACCCAGCAGCAAGATTTGATACGTGAGTGACAGACACTTATGTGTGTACAGTTTCATTTTGAAGCTTTCGTGGTAGCGAGGGGAGGAAAAAACGCATCTTGCGAACACAGAGGGACGTATCTGGAGGATCGTGCCTGCTGGGCCAGGGCCACCTCCTCCCCAGGGTGTGGGCTGCAGGGGTGGGCTGTGAGCTTGGCGTCTGCGACTTGTGTGAGCCCCACATGCTTGCTGGGGGCTGAGAAGCATCAAAGAAATCATCTCCTACACGTTGGGAGGAGGACCCCGTATTGGTAGGAGATATGTGTGGCAGGCCCCACCTCGATGACAGCTGGGGACACGGGCAGAGCCGTCAGCAGCAAAGACACCTCCGCTAGGCCAGGAGGACCCAGAGCTTGGCCCCAGGACACAGCTGTGGAAAGCGAGGCATAGGAGGCAGAGGTGCGACTCACTGCGTGCTAACCTGGTTTCTTTTCCATCCCTGGTCCAAAGGGGACCTCCTAAGTTTAATCAGGTCCGTGAGGTATAAGCCTCCTGACGAAAACACAACAGAGAAGAACTTTAGAAAATTTCTGTAAAGATCATCCATGAGCTCTGCAGACAATGGCTAGGTCGCCCATCCCCACAGGCCTCCCGTCTCCCGTGGGAGGGGGGCACGGAGCCAGAGCAAGCCGACTGGACCAGAGAGCCCCACGCTGGGGACTCCCGTCACCGCAGACTTGGGGCATGTGGGGCACACTGCGGGGTCTGGGAGGCACCATGCTGGGTGCCAGGGACAGGTGCTGGATGCCACAGGGACCTCACGGGCCAGCAGGGGCAGCAGCGTGAACGGTGCTGGCACAGTCCCTGGGCCGTTCCCTTGTGCCCCACAGGCCAGGAGAGGATGCCGTGAGACCCCGTGACGGGGAGCTCCCTGAGCAACAGGCTGAGGACCCTGAGACGCAGGAAGCCCTCGTGCGGGCCTGGCTGGGCGGAGCCACGCAGTAAGCAAACCTAAGCGCCTGCTGTTGCCTCGCTGGTCACGTCAAGGTGACCAGCTGTGAGGACGTAAAGGCAGCAGGCAGACCAACGTAGGGTGCCGTCGGAGACAGGACCAGGTCTAGCGCTAGCCAGGCCACCTACGCTGTCACGGTCCCATGCGGAGGAGCCAGAACTCGCCGCCCTGCCAGCTCCCCAGCCACACGGGCCGCACGAGGACCGACTGCGGCGCAGCCGGGCCGGAGACGGCACCGCGACCACGTTCCTCTGTGGTGCCTCAGCTCCGTGTCTGCCTCCTGAGATGCGCATGCCTCTCCCGACCCTGACAACAAGCCCGCCGGTCACCACAACAAACCTGCCCCAAACAAGCAAAACGCTGCTCTCCTCACTGCGTGTCACGGGGCAGCTGCCGCCCTCCAGGGCATGAGGCTTGGGGCCGGGCCTCACGCAGGGCGAGGTCTGCACTCAATTCCTCAGATTGTATCGGAGCCGGAACACGGGTCACCAGGGGTGTTTCCCTTTTCAGAACTCGCGGCGATAACCTCTGCTCTTGAGCAACTCACCGAGCCGTGGGTGCCCGAGCTCCTGACGAGGCTTTCCGCAATTCCCGCCGTTCCCGACCCGGAAAGGGCTTCAGCACTGCTCTTGCAAAAGAGGCGTCAACCCCCTTCTCCCCCCACTATGGCTTCTCTCGGGGAGCTGACCCTCCAGGGTGGAGCCCAGGCTGCGGGGAGAGACCCTCGCAGAGGCACCTGCCACCTGGCCGTCTGGAGGGACCGTCCAGACCAAGAGCGGCTGCCGAGGGGTCTGCACGCGGGTCCTCTGCGGCCGTCAGCAGCCGCCGGTGCGAGGCAGGCACAGACTGGCTCTGGCC
>NW_012152563.1:491059-500851 GCF_000956105.1 Propithecus coquereli | reverse complement strand
ACAGCCACGCGGGCTGGGAAGTGTCACTGCTTTTATCTTCTCAGAGGTGGCAGCAAGGCTCGGAGCCCGTGTCCTGCGGGCGGCAGACAGCACCATGGCCGTTCCTTCCTGACACCTGCCACAACCACGGGGATGATTTAAAAAGGGATCAAGTAGGTAAAGCTCTTGCAGAAACGTCTGCCACAGAGCAGACAGTAACGAGAGAACAGTCCCTGCCCCTTTTCCAAACCCAGCTCCCAGGACGGGAGCAGAGTCTCAGCTCCAACAGAGTAGACGATTCTGTCTCCCGACGGCGTCTTTTTCATTCCCACCCGAGGCTGCCTGCCAGTGCTTTCTCTGTCCTAAAAAGTCCCCCAGTGACAGTGGGCCACTTCCACTCTATTTCGTTCTGGCCACATGCTCTGTGTCTTGTTAAATACAACATGACCTCCAAGACCCTACACTCGACGTCCCTTTGCATTCCCAACGCGTTCCCTGACACCTGTACAATTTTACCTTTTTCCCCCTCACTGTGTACAAAGTGCTTTCAGATCTGTCATCTCATTTCTCCTGCAAAAGCTCAGAGACAGGACGGTAAAAAGTTCCTTTCACAGAAGAGCAAACTGAAGTCTCCGGTATTTGCCGATTAGCCCACGACCAGCACAGGGAAGGACGAGATTCCAAACACCGGCCTCTGGCTCGTGTAGGTCCATTTATAAACTACTACCTCATTAGCCATTTCTTGTGTTTCTTCTTCCCAAATATTCAAAGACGAATACAGGTGTTAAAAGTGTGGCTTTGGGGTCCTGCCAACCTGTCTTCACTGGACCAAGTGCTGGCTCGTTCACTAAGCCGCGGACTGGCTCTGGGCAGTTTGCCGACTCTCTCCAGAACCCAACTTGCTCATCAGTAACGCGGGATGGATAACAGCGGCTTCCTCACGGGCCGCATCAAAGAGCACATGAAACAGTGCACAGAAAGAGGTGATCGGACCAGGTCCCTGCAAATGCTGTGGTCCTGTTGGTGTCACTGCTGCTACCACAGCCCGGGACGACTGCCGGCACCGCCCTGCTAGCGCAGAGCGTTTACGAACTTCCTCCCGCGTCCGTGCGCTAGGCACAGTGCGCAGACGCTTGCTGTGTTTCCTGAGTGACGCCGCATTCAGGTAACTGGAAGCCCAAAAGCAGGAGGCCCAGAGGCCAGACGAACGCTCTAGGAGAGAGCTTCGCGGTGAGCGGCGGAAACAGAACGTCTTGGCCTCGTCCCTTCCCCCCTGAACCCCGCCACCCACCTAGTTTACGCCACGTCGGCGACACCGACTCTCCCCCGCGCATGGTGGCAGTTCAGGCGTACCTGCTCCGTGAGGAAGGACGGCTTGTATGCGCCATCCGTGGACTTGTTTCCGGTGCCTCGCATGGACTTCATGTGCGACACGGCCATGCGCAGGATGGTGAGCTTGTCCGGCTTGCGGGCCAGCGCGCTGCAGGTGGGGACCATGTCGGAGAGCTCCGTGATGTACTGCGTCATCTTGTTCCGCCGGCGCCTCTCGATCTCACTGTGATTCTCTCTTCCCACAAAGCACGGGGGCAGGAGGCGCAAAGAGAGAAGCATCACGTTAGCGGTTACTGACTAACGGGGCGAAACGGCTCATTGGCAACACCAGGTGACTCAGAACTGGTTAACGTGTCAGAGCTGAGTGCCCTGAAGACGCGTTGGGCAAAGCAGCTCTTTGACGCCTCGGCAAGCTCCGGTCTCTGTGTGTGGGGAGCGCAGACTCCTGCAGTCTCGATCCCTAAGTATATATCGACGTTTTCTCATTACTCCATGCACCCAAGGACTTTTTAATAAGTGCAGGAAACTAAGACATGATGTTTCCCAACATGCTATATGCACACATGAATCTGTACACAGATGTGCACACGTGCATGCGCACACACACGGAATGTGGTTACTGGCGGCTTGGATATGTGGTTACCCCGGCCCTACGGGAGGGAGCAACACATAACCCTGCCATTCTTTGTGTCACTAAGCAGACCAGTAATGCCACGGATTTACTTTACGTACAGTGGCGAACAAGCCTTTGTTCTGCGCCAACCCACTGTCTGCAGCATAGTCACAGAGCAGGGGATCCCTGGCTGGATAAACAACAAATAGCCAATTTTCCAAAAAGCACCGTGAGGAATTACCGAGCTGGATCTCTGATGTGTTAAGTGAAAACCTGGTGGGGGGCATGGCAGGATGTTTCCCCCTTGGGCTGTCACCTTTAGGCTTGAAAGAGAGTCTCAGCCAACGCAGTGCAACAGCCCGGAGACGAAGCTGTGACTCGGGACTCAAGAACTGTCCAAAAATACGTCCAGGTCTGCTGCAGGACTCGGTGCACCGGTGCTCGAAGAGCGAGAGAGACGCCACCAGCAGGAAAAGAACAACCTCGGGCCAGGATGCCTCCGAACACCGCGTATTAATTAGCTTTACACCCCACCCCCGTC
Organism: Propithecus coquereli; assembly: GCF_000956105.1. Taxonomy (NCBI): domain Eukaryota; kingdom Metazoa; phylum Chordata; class Mammalia; order Primates; family Indriidae; genus Propithecus; species Propithecus coquereli. Next base: position 498,386 of record NW_012152563.1, on the reverse strand, counting down.
TGGGGAGCAGACGTGCCAGGCGGGCCTGATGACATGCAAGGGGCACCCGCCAAGGGCCGCTGTGACACGCGGACCAAGGGGAGGTCTCTGCAGCGAGCAGCGTGAGCCGTCCAGCCTGCACCTTCCAGATAAGAGTGTGGGCCGGGCCCCACGCAGGGCAGGGACAGGGACAGGGACAGAGAGAAAACCAGGAACGCCCCGCCCTGTGCGCAGCCAGCGGGGGTTCAATTAGCAAGGCAGACACAGAGCTGCACGGTGGAAACGAAAGGAGAATGGGATAAAATGCTCCTGAAGGTATTTAGAAAGTAAAACCACCAGATAGAGCCACAGGAAGGGAAGTGGCGGCCCTGGCGGGGAGGGCCGGTGCGTGGGGAGGAGGAGCTGCCCCTCGTCTGTCCCCGTGCGGAGGGACGTCCCGGGAGGGTCAGCAGGACAAAGGCAGGCCTGGAACTGGGAAGAAGGGTTTGAGGGTGGAGAGGGGACCGGCTGGAGGAGACGGGGCCGCAGGGCGTGACAGCCGGAGACGTGGCCAGACGGCAAGGAGACGGCTGTCGTGTGGCCGGGCTGAGAGCAGCCGGGTGCCCCTGCGGCTGGCTTCTGGGGCCGGGGGAGGAGACGGAGGCTGAGGCCAGTGGGGAGGGTCCTGACCCTGGGCTGCCCTCCCGCCCACAGCAGACCCCCCGCCGGCTCACTGGGATCCGGGAGACACCAGTCCCGGCACAGCCGCTCTGGCGGCACGAGCAGCGAGCCCGGCTCGGGCCGGGCAGCCACACGCGCTCCCGGAGGAGCCGCCCCCGAGGGCCCAGGCAGGGCGAGCTGACTGAGGGGCGAAGGAAGCCAGGCAGGAACCTGGCACAGGAGGCGGCCCCGGAGCTCCGCGCCGCCCACCCTGCCACTCCGCAGGGCTCCCTGGAGGACGGACCTTCCCCTCCTCCGCCTGCCTGTGCGGCCTGGAGTCTGCGCTCCGACTCCCGGGTGCCACCGCGGGACCGCTCACCAGGCCCCGCTGCCGCCCCATTCCAACGTGCCCCGTGTCACAGGCAGGCTGGGCGCGCACTCCTGCCTCTTTCCCGCAAGCTGCGTGTGGCCAGCACCGGCAGCTGCTTCTCAGCCCCGCCCCCTTCCCCGCGCCCTCTCTTCGCCTGGGGGCCAACGGCCTCCTCCGGTCCCTTCGCTCCAGCCTCATCTCCCTCTGATACTTCTCAAAATGCAAACCCGGCTGGTCCCTTAAATTCCTTCCCCGATGCCCTCAAACCTGCTGAGCCACGTCCCACCCTCCGGCTGGTGGCCTCGCACACGGCTCCAAGGCGGGACCAGAGCACGCTTGCCCCTGACGCTATTTTCCGACGCGCTTGCACCAGGCTGCCACGGACCCCCTCGCTTCATAAACGTCAGGGTAAAAAACTCTGTGAGGTTCCCACACAGAGAGCTAAAGCAGTCTCACCACGGTGCTCTCGGCAAACCCGCTTTGAGAGATGAGGAGCGTGACGCCGACAACATCAGGGCAGCCACTCACACACGGACTGGACTCGCTGCCTCGCCCAGAGCACGCTCCAGCCACGTCTGTCTCATGCAGTAAGAGTGCAAGAGGCACCAGCAGACGTCAAAATGACCCAGAGGTGCCAATCACCCAGCAGCAAGATTTGATACGTGAGTGACAGACACTTATGTGTGTACAGTTTCATTTTGAAGCTTTCGTGGTAGCGAGGGGAGGAAAAAACGCATCTTGCGAACACAGAGGGACGTATCTGGAGGATCGTGCCTGCTGGGCCAGGGCCACCTCCTCCCCAGGGTGTGGGCTGCAGGGGTGGGCTGTGAGCTTGGCGTCTGCGACTTGTGTGAGCCCCACATGCTTGCTGGGGGCTGAGAAGCATCAAAGAAATCATCTCCTACACGTTGGGAGGAGGACCCCGTATTGGTAGGAGATATGTGTGGCAGGCCCCACCTCGATGACAGCTGGGGACACGGGCAGAGCCGTCAGCAGCAAAGACACCTCCGCTAGGCCAGGAGGACCCAGAGCTTGGCCCCAGGACACAGCTGTGGAAAGCGAGGCATAGGAGGCAGAGGTGCGACTCACTGCGTGCTAACCTGGTTTCTTTTCCATCCCTGGTCCAAAGGGGACCTCCTAAGTTTAATCAGGTCCGTGAGGTATAAGCCTCCTGACGAAAACACAACAGAGAAGAACTTTAGAAAATTTCTGTAAAGATCATCCATGAGCTCTGCAGACAATGGCTAGGTCGCCCATCCCCACAGGCCTCCCGTCTCCCGTGGGAGGGGGGCACGGAGCCAGAGCAAGCCGACTGGACCAGAGAGCCCCACGCTGGGGACTCCCGTCACCGCAGACTTGGGGCATGTGGGGCACACTGCGGGGTCTGGGAGGCACCATGCTGGGTGCCAGGGACAGGTGCTGGATGCCACAGGGACCTCACGGGCCAGCAGGGGCAGCAGCGTGAACGGTGCTGGCACAGTCCCTGGGCCGTTCCCTTGTGCCCCACAGGCCAGGAGAGGATGCCGTGAGACCCCGTGACGGGGAGCTCCCTGAGCAACAGGCTGAGGACCCTGAGACGCAGGAAGCCCTCGTGCGGGCCTGGCTGGGCGGAGCCACGCAGTAAGCAAACCTAAGCGCCTGCTGTTGCCTCGCTGGTCACGTCAAGGTGACCAGCTGTGAGGACGTAAAGGCAGCAGGCAGACCAACGTAGGGTGCCGTCGGAGACAGGACCAGGTCTAGCGCTAGCCAGGCCACCTACGCTGTCACGGTCCCATGCGGAGGAGCCAGAACTCGCCGCCCTGCCAGCTCCCCAGCCACACGGGCCGCACGAGGACCGACTGCGGCGCAGCCGGGCCGGAGACGGCACCGCGACCACGTTCCTCTGTGGTGCCTCAGCTCCGTGTCTGCCTCCTGAGATGCGCATGCCTCTCCCGACCCTGACAACAAGCCCGCCGGTCACCACAACAAACCTGCCCCAAACAAGCAAAACACTGCTCTCCTCACTGCGTAAGCGTCACCGGGCAGCTGCCACCCTCCAGGGCATGAGGCTTGGGGCCGGGCCTCACGCAGGGCGAGGTCTGCACTCAATTCCTCAGATTGTATCGGAGCCGGAACACGGGTCACCAGGGGTGTTTCCCTTTTCAGAACTCGCAGCGATAACCTCTGTTCTTGAGCAACTCACCGAGCCGTGGGTGCCCGAGCTCCTGACGAGGCTTTCCGCAATTCCCGCCGTTCCCGACCCGGAAAGGGCTTCAGCACTGCTCTTGCAAAAGAGGCGTCAACCCCCTTCTCCCCCCACTATGGCTTCTCTCGGGGAGCTGACCCTCCAGGGTGGAGCCCAGGCTGCGGGGAGACCCTCACAGAGGCACCTGCCACCTGGCCGTCTGGAGGGACCGTCCAGACCAAGAGCGGCTGCCGAGGGGTCTGCACGCGGGTCCTCTGCGGCCGTCAGCAGCCGCCGGTGCGAGGCAGGCACAGACTGGCTCTGGCCCCCATCCGATGCCCAGGAGAGAAGACTGGATCTTGTCGGGCCTTCAAGGGACTGGGCCGGCCCCTCCCGGGCAGCACAGAGGGGCCGTGAGAGCCGTGAAGGCCCGAGGAAAGCCAGTCCGGGCCCCGCGGGCAGAAGGGCCGCTCTGCGCCCTGCTCCTTTCGCCTCTCTGGCTACAGGCCCTCCTCCTAAGCACACACATCTGTCTCTACCACCCTCGAGGGTCTTCACCGTTGTCGCCGCCGGCTGCCCACACAGACACCAAGCACCCTGCACCAGTACCAGCACCCTGCACCAGCACCCTGCACCCAGTACCCTGCACCCTGCACCCTGCATCAGCACCCAGCACCCTGCACCAGCACCAGCACCCTGCACCCTGCATCAGCACCCAGCACCCTGCACTCCCCACCGCCTCCTCTCCCGTGACCGCAGCCCGCCTCTCCCACGCTGACAACTGCCCGTTATCTGACCACAGCTTCCTACTTTTCCAGCCTTCCCAGACTCCCACGGTCGGAACTGTTCTTTGACCACATTCCCACTTCCAGCCTCCTCCATCTTCCTCTCGCACTGTCAACTCTCGTCCTCCCTGGTGTCCGGCCGCCCTGTGCAGCTGGACCCATAGCTTGGCCGCTCGACGACCCTCTCGTCAATACCTTAACCTACCCCGACCCTCGCTGCGCCTGCCTCATCCGCCAGCCCCGAGTCCGGGAAGAAATTGCGTCCTGCTGTATCCAACCCGCAGGGACCGCTGGGGGAGACTGCGCCTTCGTGCAGACAGGGGCCCCTCGCACTCACGGCCTGCGATTTGAAACGGGATGTAAGGTTTTCACAGCTCTGCCTTGCGTGAGCCTCCTGCGAACTCGACCGGGGCATCCCAAGCCTCCCTCTCCAGCTCAGCTGCGCACACGGCCCCACCTCCCGCTCGGCACGGGAGAAGCCACGAGAATTAGCCCCCATGACTCCCGCTCACCCACCGGCCTCACACTCAGCGACACCTGCGGCTCCTTCCCTCTGCCTCAGGGCAGACGGGTCCTCTCGGGGGTCTGGACCTGTCCCTCCCCTGCCCCCTCCCCAGCCGCCCTCCTGAATCCTCCGGATGCCCGGCTACCCTCACACTTCCCCTCCTCGCGTAGACGCACTCAGAGTCTTTCTGTCCTTAAAAAGCAGCCCCTTCCTGAGCCCCGAGTGACCCCCCGCTTTCTAGCCCGCATACAAACCGCTCGAAGCCTTGTCCCCCGGTCTCCACTTCCTCACCTCCCAGCCAGTGCTCAGCCCTCTACAATCGAGCTCCTGCCCCCAGGTCCCCGACACTTTGCGTGGGAGGAAGGAAACGTCCAATGTCAGCAGGGCCAGGTGCTGCACGTCACAGTCCCCAAAGACGCACGGGAGAGACGGGGGCGAGGGGGGAAGCAGGCCTGAGAGCATTTCTGGCCCTGGAAGGCGGGATCCTGGAGTGTGTGTGTGCAGGTGCACGCGTGTGTGCAGGTGCACGCGTGTGCACGTGTGCGCACGCCCGAGATCAGGCAGCAGGGGCAGCTTCACGCCTACTCCTTGGTTCCATCCGAGGCTGCCGTGACGGGCCTGGCCGTGACAAGGTAGGAACCACAAACTGGCTACGATTCAGCTGCTATGTGACTGTGACCATATCCCCCAAATAAAAAACTGAGACAGGAGGTCTCTTGATGGGCAGGACATTTGAATTTGGAGCCCCCTCAAGAAAAGCTGGGAAAGCTGACTGACAAACATCAGGGGTCGGAACTCCTGGCGCAGCCCCCCGCCTGGACTTTGAGTCAACGAACTCCCGGGCGCCGGCTCCCAGGCCCTACCTGGAGGGGTCTCTCTTGGCTGGTGGTAAGCAGAGAAGGGGGAGCGGCCCCAGGGCGTGTCCTGCAGCCCTGGAGGGGGACAGTCCGAAGCAAGCCCTCCGCCGCTCCCCTGGACAGCAGCTGCGGCCACTGCCAAGTGGGGGGCTGGGCGTGGACACAGGCGTCTCCCCAGCCCTGGGCAGCCAGAGGCACCCGCGGGCCATCCACGGTGGCCCGCTGCAGCCCTACTCTGAGCGTCAGGTGGGCTCCGGGGCCTGCACACTCCACCCTGTCAGTACCTGTGTGTCGGGGGCTCGTCACTCGCATGTTCGACTTGGAGGGGAAGAGACGCGGTCACAGAGCCCAGGTTTGAGCCTTGGCGAGGTAAAGCCTGACCCAACCGACAGGCTCGCGAGACAGTCGCGGAGTCTGGGGCTTCTGTTTCTTAGTGATCGGGCCTCCCGCGACGAGCTCCTTGTACCCCGCACGTGACTTCACCACCGACACCGCACCGACGTCGCTCTCATTTCCCTTCCTCTTCCTGTTCCCAGACCCAGGAAGGCCATTTCCTAGGCTAAGGTGCCATCTCAAGGGGACTCTGGCACAGAGGAGTCAAAGTCACTGTTTCCTCGCGCAGGGAGCCGTGTATGGCGAGAGCGAATGGGACGGGACATACGTGTCCTCGTCTCCCAGGCTGGCCGCATGTCAGGGGCAGAGCACTCCCCGCTGTCAAAACGTACCCCAAGAAATGGGTGGACGCCCAGGCTGGTTCTGTCTGCACGAGGGAAAACAACACAGACTTCTGGTGTTGACACTTATTGTGGTCGGAAACTCCAAAGTCGGTAACTGTCAAAACGTCTCTGTCTCCTCTCCCGTCTCCCCCAAAGCTGAAGGTGGAGGATGGGACGGAGGGAGGCGTTCTCGGGGAGGACGCACTAGGATGACAAGTCTCCTCCGACCTGGAGGCCCTGGCAATCCCCGGGCAGCGACGAGATGCACGTTCCTCTCGGCCCGGCGGGAAGGTGCGCTTCCTTCGCGACCACGGCGCGGCTGTAAAAGGAGCCGCGACCAAAACCAGCTGCTACGAGGAAGCGGACATGGCACTGAGGGCCCCGGGCTGGACACGGCCACTGTTCCCCTAAACACCGTTCCAAAGCCACGGAGGCTGTCGGTCCAGGCCGCGGACCACGGACACAGGAGAAAAGTGCCCGTCGCCTGTGGCCCGTTTTCAAGTGCAGCAGCCACCAAGGCCTAGGGGGGCTGGGGCTCGGCTGGCGGGAGGATGCCAGGGCAGGGGACAGGCTGGGGACAGATGGGAACTCTGCTAAGAAGGACGGAGTGATCTGTGCCTTCCGCTCAGCTCTGCCAAACTTCCTACCACACCTTAAACCAAGTGAACAACAATAGCAAGAGTGTAGGGCTGGGCCTGCCTTATCCTACACGTATGTAACATACGTGACACCCGACGCCCGTGATCTGGAGCCCTGTCTGCGAGGTCGTCTGCACTCGGGACACCCACGGAGCACAGCCAGTGGCGCCGCCACGTGGCCAGCGAGGGTCGCAGCTCTCAGCAGCTAAACCCAGGTCTGCACCCTGCCTGCAGGGCGAGGCCACCCAGGGCTCTCGTACTTCTCTTTATTTTCCACGGTAGAGAAAAGGGACTTGCTCTGGTGGTTTTTCTCAACCGGAACCCCAGGGCTGTCTTCTAGAAAGGGGTCCATTCACACTGGCAGCCCCTGTTTCACTTACAAAGCAGAGTTAAGAACTTGCTACTTAACTTCTGGTCACCCAGGCTGGGAGGCGGCAGGTCGCTAACGGCTGGCTGACAAACGGCCACAGAGCGAGGGACCAGTGAGAAGGTCAGAGTGCGGACAGCGGCTTTTTCAACGACGACAGACATTATACCCCGTGTAATTCCGTACGGTGACTGCCAGCTACTGGCTGCTTTGGATCTAAGGAAAATAAAACAAACTCACCTTGAAAATTTACTGGGGCCTTCACCGTCTTCGTCATCGAAGTCCATCCTGCAAAGTCGAGATCACA
>NW_012152563.1:457849-491009 GCF_000956105.1 Propithecus coquereli | reverse complement strand
ACCCAGTACCCTGCACCCTGCACCCTGCATCAGCACCCAGCACCCTGCACCCAGCACCAGCACCCTGCACTAGCACCCAGCACCCGGCGGCTCAGTGGGGGGCGCAGACCCCTCCTGTCTCCCCACTGCCTCCTCTCCCGTGACCGCAGCCCGCCTCTCCCACGCTGCCAACTGCCCGTTATCTGACCACAGCTTCCTACTTTTCCAGCCTTCCCAGACTCCCACGGTCGGAACTGTTCTTTGACCACATTCCCACTTCCAGCCTCCTCCATCTTCCTCTCGCACTGTCAACTCTCGTCCTCCCTGGTGTCCGGCCGCCCTGTGCAGCTGGACCCATAGCTTGGCCGCTCGACGACCCTCTCGTCAATACCTTAACCTACCCCGACCCTCGCTGCGCCTGCCTCATCCGCCAGCCCCGAGTCCGGGAAGAAACTGCGTCCTGCTGTATCCAACCCGCAGGGACCGCTGGGGGAGACTGCGCCTTCGTGCAGACAGGGGCCCCTCGCACTCACGGCCTGCGATTTGAAACGGGATGTAAGGTTTTCACAGCTCTGCCTTGCGTGAGCCTCCTCCGAACTCGACCGGGGCATCCCAAGCCTCCCTCTCCAGCTCAGCTGCGCACACGGCCCCACCTCCCGCTCGGCACGGGAGAAGCCACGAGAATTAGCCCCCATGACTCCCGCTCACCCACCGGCCTCACACTCAGCGACACCTGCGGCTCCTTCCCTCTGCCTCAGGGCAGACGGGTCCTCTCGGGGGTCTGGACCTGTCCCTCCCCTGCCCCCTCCCCAGCCGCCCTCCTGAATCCTCCGGATGCCCGGCTACCCTCACACTTCCCCTCCTCGCGTAGACGCACTCAGAGTCTTTCTGTCCTTAAAAAGCAGCCCCTTCCTGAGCCCCGAGTGACCCCCCGCTTTCTAGCCCGCATACAAACCGCTCGAAGCCTTGTCCCCCGGTCTCCACTTCCTCACCTCCCAGCCAGTGCTCAGCCCTCTACAATCGAGCTCCTGCCCCCAGGTCCCCGACACTTTGCGTGGGAGGAAGGAAACGTCCAATGTCAGCAGGGCCAGGTGCTGCACGTCACAGTCCCCAAAGACGCACGGGAGAGACGGGGGCGAGGGGGGAAGCAGGCCTGAGAGCATTTCTGGCCCTGGAAGGCGGGATCCTGGAGTGTGTGTGTGCAGGTGCACGCGTGTGTGCAGGTGCACGCGTGTGCACGTGTGCGCACGCCCGAGATCAGGCAGCAGGGGCAGCTTCACGCCTACTCCTTGGTTCCATCCGAGGCTGCCGTGACGGGCCTGGCCGTGACAAGGTAGGAACCACAAACTGGCTACGATTCAGCTGCTATGTGACTGTGACCATATCCCCCAAATAAAAAACTGAGACAGGAGGTCTCTTGATGGGCAGGACATTTGAATTTGGAGCCCCCTCAAGAAAAGCTGGGAAAGCTGACTGACAAACATCAGGGGTCGGAACTCCTGGCGCAGCCCCCCGCCTGGACTTTGAGTCAACGAACTCCCGGGCGCCGGCTCCCAGGCCCTACCTGGAGGGGTCTCTCTTGGCTGGTGGTAAGCAGAGAAGGGGGAGCGGCCCCAGGGCGTGTCCTGCAGCCCTGGAGGGGGACAGTCCCAAGCAAGCCCTCCGCCGCTCCCCTGGACAGCAGCTGCGGCCACTGCCAAGTGGGGGGCTGGGCGTGGACACAGGCGTCTCCCCAGCCCTGGGCAGCCAGAGGCACCCGCGGGCCATCCACGGTGGCCCGCTGCAGCCCTACTCTGAGCGTCAGGTGGGCTCCGGGGCCTGCACACTCCACCCTGTCAGTACCTGTGTGTCGGGGGCTCGTCACTCGCATGTTCGACTTGGAGGGGAAGAGACGCGGTCACAGAGCCCAGGTTTGAGCCTTGGCGAGGTAAAGCCTGACCCAACCGACAGGCTCGCGAGACAGTCGCGGAGTCTGGGGCTTCTGTTTCTTAGTGATCGGGCCTCCCGCGACGAGCTCCTTGTACCCCGCACGTGACTTCACCACCGACACCGCACCGACGTCGCTCTCATTTCCCTTCCTCTTCCTGTTCCCAGACCCAGGAAGGCCATTTCCTAGGCTAAGGTGCCATCTCAAGGGGACTCTGGCACAGAGGAGTCAAAGTCACTGTTTCCTCGCGCAGGGAGCCGTGTATGGCGAGAGCGAATGGGACGGGACATACGTGTCCTCGTCTCCCAGGCTGGCCGCATGTCAGGGGCAGAGCACTCCCCGCTGTCAAAACGTACCCCAAGAAATGGGTGGACGCCCAGGCTGGTTCTGTCTGCACGAGGGAAAACAACACAGACTTCTGGTGTTGACACTTATTGTGGTCGGAAACTCCAAAGTCGGTAACTGTCAAAACGTCTCTGTCTCCTCTCCCGTCTCCCCCAAAGCTGAAGGTGGAGGATGGGACGGAGGGAGGCGTTCTCGGGGAGGACGCACTAGGATGACAAGTCTCCTCCGACCTGGAGGCCCTGGCAATCCCCGGGCAGCGACGAGATGCACGTTCCTCTCGGCCCGGCGGGAAGGTGCGCTTCCTTCGCGACCACGGCGCGGCTGTAAAAGGAGCCGCGACCAAAACCAGCTGCTACGAGGAAGCGGACATGGCACTGAGGGCCCCGGGCTGGACACGGCCACTGTTCCCCTAAACACCGTTCCAAAGCCACGGAGGCTGTCGGTCCAGGCCGCGGACCACGGACACAGGAGAAAAGTGCCCGTCGCCTGTGGCCCGTTTTCAAGTGCAGCAGCCACCAAGGCCTAGGGGGGCTGGGGCTCGGCTGGCGGGAGGATGCCAGGGCAGGGGACAGGCTGGGGACAGATGGGAACTCTGCTAAGAAGGACGGAGTGATCTGTGCCTTCCGCTCAGCTCTGCCAAACTTCCTACCACACCTTAAACCAAGTGAACAACAATAGCAAGAGTGCAGGGCTGGGCCTGCCTTATCCTACACGTATGTAACATACGTGACACCCGACGTCCGTGATCTGGAGCCCTGTCTGCGAGGTCGTCTGCACTCGGGACACCCACGGAGCACAGCCAGTGGCGCCGCCACGTGGCCAGCGAGGGTCGCGGCTCTCAGCAGCTAAACCCAGGTCTGCACCCTGCCTGCAGGACGAGGCCACCCAGGGCTCTCGTACTTCTCTTTATTTTCCACGGTAGAGAAAAGGGATTTGCCCTGGTGGTTTTTCTCAACCGGAACCCCAGGGCTGTCTTCTAGAAAGGGGTCCATTCACACTGGCAGCCCCTGTTTCACTTAGAAAGCAGAGTTAAGAACTTGCTACTTAACTTCTGGTCACCCAGGCTGGGAGGCGGCAGGTCGCTAACGGCTGGCTGACACCCGGCCACAGAGCGAGGGACCAGTGAGAAGGTCAGAGTGCGGACAGCGGCTTTTTCAACGACGACAGACATTATACCCCGTGTAATTCCGTACGGTGACTGCCAGCTACTGGCTGCTTTGGATCTAAGGAAAATAAAACAAACTCACCTTGAAAATTTACTGGGGCCTTCACCGTCTTCGTCATCGAAGTCCATCCTGCAAAGTCGAGATCACAAGTGAGTACTGATGGAGGTAGAAGGTTCTAGCTGGTAGGGACGCGGCTGCCGGGACCAGGGAGCTTTATCCGGCCGGACTGCCATGGTCCAGCCATTGGCAGTGCTGCCGGCAAAACCTCCGCAGTCCCCAGACAGGCCCGAGACAGGAAGAGGCGAAGGGACAGCCCTGGGTGTGAGCACGCTGACCGCCTGGTTGGAGATGGCCGAGCATCGGCGAGACCCGCGGCATCCGCCCGCCCACCCCCACGCTGGCAGGCTCAGCTGCGGCGGCCGGCTCGGGCTGTGCCGGGAGGAGGGTGGCTTTTCTCATCTCCCCCCCGTCCTGGGGACACCTGCACCCTCCACATCACCCATTCCACACTGGGACTTCCTTTTTTTTCTCTTTCTCTATTTTATGGTATAGCAACAGACCACGAAAATTCGAGGGGTTGTGAAAACAGGAAGCTTTGAGGGTGACGCGGGGATCGCCAGGGAAAGAACACGCCGCGGGCTGTGCTGCTCGAGGACTCGGCTGGTCTTGGCGAGTTCAGACGAACAGGACACTTAAGGCCTTGTCCTATGAAGTCCAGGACGCAACACACAGGGTGTTGAGGGAGAAATAGTCGTTTGGGGCCTAAGCTACTCAAATCGCTCATCCGCTTGTCGAAACTCACCACATATAATCATTATTCAGACTCCCCCGTTACTGGTCCTCTCCACGGAAACATAAAACAAAAGTCATGATCGATACTTGTTTAACTACCAACCCGCACTCTTCCTAATGTCAGTCAGCATCATCCCTGAAGGTGACAGGGCAGAGGGGACACCTACTCGGTGCCAGCATGCCATGAGCCTTGGGGGGGCGCGAGGAGAACTGATGCAGACGCCCCGGCCTCCTGGGCACCCGGGCTGGGGGGGCTCCTGGGCAGAGTGTCGCGGAGCCCCCGCATGCCCACCGTGCTCTAGCGGCCTGGCGGACCGGGTACGGCACAGTCCCCGCGGAATCCGAGCGGGAGGGAGGCAGCCTGCCTGGGCCCCAGGACCCAGAAACGCCTTGTCTGGGGAGCTCACCGCAAGAGCGCCGTGTGTAGTAAAGACCCCAGCTACGGACGCTCACCCCCACCCCCAGGCTCTAAGGGCAGGGCCTCCGCGGCCCAGGGCTGACCGGGGAAGGGGCGGGACAGCCAGGCTAGCAGGAAGCAGCCAGCCGCCCAGGACGAGCCGTCCGTGCAGAAACCCACTCGAGAAGCCGCTACCGAGAAAACCCTGTTCTCCAGGCTTTGGGGTAACTTGAAGGGCCTGGGGAGGAGGCAGCTAAGGAAAGGAGTGTTTTCGTCTTAAAATTAGTATTTTTTTGTCTATTTTTGCTTTGTTTTATGGGCAGTGCGGCCACAGTTCCAATCTGGGCATCATTTTGTTCAGAATGACCCGATGGGGCCCCCCCAGGTTGGCGTCCCCCCCCAGGTTGGCGTCCCTGGCTGTCCGGAGCAAGGCTGCACTGAGTACGAGAGCACAGGGAGTGGGGTGGGTGGGGGAGCAAAGGAAGGTGCCCGCTGGGAGACCACACACCCACAGGAAGGACAGCCGCGGGCCCTGCAACGCAGCTGGGAGACCAGGCTCCGGGCGGCTGCGGGGCTGCCTAGTTGTGGGCACGTGGGAGCTGAAGGCGGCCTTTCTAAATAAAGCAAAGCCGCCGGCGTCGGCGTAATCGCTAAGCCATCCCCTCACCTTTCCCCAAAACCACACCTGGGCGGAATCTGGTTCGCCCGGCGTTCCGCGGAGCCACACCGCCACCCAGTGTTCGTCCTGGGGGAGCGCGACTTTGCCGTCCCCGCGGAGGTGACTGAGCAGCTCGTGCAAAACATTTCAGTGCTAAGAAAAAGCAGCACCGTAAAAATTCCAAAACACTCACGCGGCATTTAGCAGCCCGCAGGTGGGGGAGAGGGGGCAGTTAAAGCTCCTCTTGCTCCGGTTGGTTTGAGCGTGACCCCCAGGTTCCTGCAAACGGCATCTGCTCCTCATCACTCCTTCCTCAGCCTACATGACCTCTGGGGCGTAACCCCCCTCCTGACCACCCGGGACAGGGACTCCGGGGACAGGGCCCGGGGCCTCAGTGCTACACGGGGCGAGTCCTGGGCAGACCAGGACGGTTGGTTGCGTGGTTTTCTTCCCACCCCCGTTCTTTCCCCGGCCCGCCATGGAGCAGGCAAAGGGGGTCTGGGCCCTGTGCGAAGGGGTCCCGCTCTGGCCGGGGCATGAAGAGGGGTGGCCCCGCTCTGGCCACCAAGGGAACTTGGGAACCGGGATCTGTCGGGGAAAAATCAGGGCCCAGAAACTGCCCTGCACCTGTGCGTGAGTGCGACCGCACGTCTGCCGCGAGGATCTAGCGGCTCAGAAGAGCACGCGCTGGGCGTGACCCCAGGAGACGAATCAGGGCACGAACTTTTCCTATTCTCAGATAACTCAACAGACCCCAAAATGGTCTCACCGGCCCATCAGCAGCAGAGAACAATGCGACTCCCGAGGACACGAGGGGCTTTCAGAGCCGCACTGGCCGAGACCCCGCAGTGGTCTCGTTCGCCACTCCAAGTCCTGCCTTTAAAGAGGACGACCCTACGCCTGCCTCTTCCTTCTGCTGTAAAAAAGTCTCCGTGGATCATCCTTTGTTTTACGTCTTCCAGGCGTCTCTATTGTACTGCAGCATCTGGCGGATAAAAGAGATCCAAATGCGACTTTTGGGTCCTGCTGTGTTCACTTTGGAGACCTCGGCACAGGGGGCGACAACACGGAGTCTTGCGAAGGTGGCGGGACCCGCGCTTGGCCTCGCCCTCCTGTCGACGAGCCCGAGTGCTGCCGCGGCACGAAGCCGCGACGACGGGCATTTCCGAGCTGCGCTTAGTGAGGAGAGAGGGGTGTGAGCTCCCTGCCAGCCGTGACTGTGCGGTCACAAGCCACCTTCGAATCCGAGTCACCCAACGGGACTCACGCTCTCGGGAGAAAGCAGGAAAGGGCCGGTCCGGGGCCAGCCCGAGGCTTCCGCCGACGCGGCTGCTCGAAGCTGCTTTTCCTTCGAGCCTGGGCCGGCGGGGAGGACACAGCGATGCCGGCGCGTGCGTGCTCACCGGGAGAAGCCTCTGCTTCGGGAAACACGCCCCTAACGTGACCACCCTGCAGCAGCTCACGGGGTCGCGTGAGAGGGAGAGCTGGGCCAGCGGCTGTGTGATTGGAAAGCAGTTTTCCCGCAGTGACGCTCAAGCGGAGCCCAGCACTGGACTCCACGGCAGAGGGAAGGGACATCCCCTGCCAGCCACCTCCAGCCTCCGACCCCACAAGGGCAGCTTCAGGGGCGGGCACGGACCCTAATTAATGGCCGCTGCTTCCCCCTTAACCGAGTTAGCCCGGAGGAGCCCCCATCCTCACCACCCTGCCGCACAGCTGAGGGCGGTTACTGCAAACTGCAGCTCAGGTGACCGGCTTCAGCTCCTTCCTCCGGCACACGTGGAATCGCTTCAGAAAGAGTCTGGGACTTGAACCTTCACCTCGCGTCCCAGCTGCTGGGAGAGCTCGCGGCTCGCCAAGACGGGGGCGGCGGGGGGGTGGGGCGGAGCTCGGCTGGGGGGTCCGCAGTGCCAGGCCAGGCGGGCGGCCAGGAGGATCCAGGACCCGCGAGGCATCGGTTCTACTTGGCTTTGGAACAGCAGGGTGGGAAGGGCAGTCGTCCTGGGAATTTGGGACACTTCCCTCCGGAAGAGTCGGGTCAGAGCGGGAAGACCTAGGCAAGGAACCGGGTGGGAGGAAGGTCCTTGCCTGGCCATTCCCCTCTCCCGCCACCCGTTCCCTGTCTCCTTCCTTGTCCCTCTGTCCCTGTGTCTCTCCTACCGTGTCCCAGGGGGAGCAGGAGGCGGGAGGACACCGTGCCAGGGACAGGGAGAGCGGCAGTGAGTGCACCATGGCACAGGGGCGGGCCCTGCCGTGGGGTTACCTGCGTTCTGCAGATCTGACCTCCACCACGGCTCCCTTGCACTTAGCTAAGAGTTTGGGCTGTGGTCAAACGAAGTCAGCAAAACACGGAAAACCGTCAGGTGCAAGAATTACTATGGAAACAGCCCTGTAAAAACGGAGGTTTCTTTGCTTAGTCGCAGGATAAATCCTGAAGTCTCTGAGGCTTAGCAAACGGAACTGCCGCCTGCTCACCCCTTCCGAGGCGGCACCTGGGACCCCAAGAATGAGGACCTCGGAGGACAAGCAGCCCAGAGAGGTCAAGCGCGTGGCGCGCCCTCGCGCTCGCCCCTGGGTGACGTGTCAGCAGCTGCCGCTCGTCCCCTCCCCCTCTCGTTTCTTTCCTGGGCTCTGAGTGGACCTCGAGGCCAGGCTGCCTCAGCCTGCGCAGGGCCACGTTGCCTCCCATGCCAGGCCGCGTGCGTGACCCCGAGGGAAAGGGCAGGGAGCAGGTCCCCAGCCAAGCCACCAGGGGTCTGACGCAGGGAGGGTCAGGCACACGGCACCCCAGGAGGGAGCAGTCTCGGCTCCCCTGGGTCAGGCCCTGTGGGGGCCGGGGGGAAACTCCCCGGCACAGAGGGGCTCCTGGTCCTGCAGATTCCGGGCTGGGCCTGAGCGTCTCTGCCTGACCTTGGCCCCGACTAGCCCACCGCCCATCGCAGAGTCCTGTGCTGGCCTCGTCTGGGAAAGGACTTGGGCAGGCGGTGGGGCTTGTTCCCAGGGAATGCGAGTTACAGTGCATCAGCATCTAAAGTAATTTTAAAAGGCCTGGAATTCTTAAAAATCAGTTGATATATGGACACCATGTATCTTCTTTTAGCAACCCGGGCTCCTCCGCGGAGCTTAGCACCCAGCTGGCAAGAGCGGCCAGCTGCAGTAGGCGCTGTGTCTGCAGCAGGCCCAAAGGCGAGCGCCCCTCCTCACAGTCATCCGAGGAGCTGAGCCCCAAGACCAACCGCGCCCGTGACGGCTCTGCTGGTCCCTCTGTGAAGACGGTGGCAGCTGGAGACCCGGCTGCGTCAGCTCCCAGAGAGCGAGTGAGTGCGCTGGGTCCGGGTCACCACTGAGCTCACTCGGCCTTTTTACCCTCTTACCAGTCACAAAAGTCTCAGGTCCTCCTTCAGAGACAAGCTGCACACACAGCAGTCTCTGTTTCACGGCCTGAAATTACAGCGCTGGGTGTGCTCGTCCATCCAGCCCCCGACACGACCTGTGTGCCCCCCCCGCCCTCTTAATCACACCGGGCCACTTAACAACCGGCCCAGCCATGCGCCTGGGCTGTGAGAGGTGCCTCCTGCTGCGACTGGACAGTGATTCCCGAAGGGCCACGTGTTATCAGGAATTGCATCAAAGCACAAACTGATTCCGCTTCATGGGAAACCTTGTCTGTCAAATATTTCATTGAAAATAAAGTGGATTCAGTGGGTGAGGGGCTGGGTGATACATGGAGTCTGAAAATGCCCCTTGGGTGTTCCTGGCAGGATTTTGGTTGGTTGGTTGGTTGGTTCTTCCGTTCTATGCACAGCTACAAACGTTGCCCATCGTGAGCAGGTACGAGTTTTGGTTCTGCCTGGTCAAGAGATGGGCTTTCTGGGCCCGTCAGAACCAGCGTGGGCAGCAGCACTTGCTGTGGAACCAGTTCTGCTAGCAGAGCGGCCACGGCACGAGCTGCCAGGCCTTCGGGTGTCGGGCGTCAGCCACCACTTTTGAAAGGAATTCCCGCCCACCACCTACACCGCGTGAAGGGCGGGTGGCACCAGGGTGGGCCCTCTGCAGACCACAGGGCCTGCGGCTCCGCTCGGCCGTGCTGCGGATCTGGCCGGACCTTCAGGGTTGGGGTGGCCTCCGCCCTGCAGACGCCCCGCCAGGCCCAGCAGGATCACAAAGCACATTCTCACCACAAGGACAAGCAAACAGAAGTCCCCAGCTGGGTGCCGAGGCCCAAAAGCACTTAGAAGCAAATCATGTGCATATTTAGGAATCTTGCGAAATCCAAACAGGATGCAAACTGCTGAGCTTTTACTCCACAGGACGGGGAGAAACAGTGTTTTCCTCACAGGTCAAGGGCAGTTGCTCAACGTTTAACAAGCCCGGTTCCCGGAAACGCCGAGGTTGCTTACCCGGAACGCCGCTTTCCTCCACGGGCGGGCACGGCCCCTGCCATCCTCACCTGTCCTGCGGCCGCCATGGGGGCGACGGGCAATGTCACCGATCCAGGTATGTCTGAAGCCATTTCTGGAATTCAGTAAAGACGAGAGGTTTTGTCAATGGCAGCGAAACCCAGTAACAAGCAAACAAAGCCGCCATGCATGCGGTACTGGGAGAAGAGCCCAGGGACCTGGTCCCACAGGCCGCTCTGTCCATCACCAGCTGTGCGGCTCAGGTGAGTCCTCTCTCTCTCCCTGGGCTCTGCCTCTCTCCTCTGAAAGGGTGTCTTTGGGCACTGCTCCCATATTTACTGCTGGAAACAGTGGTTTAAAAGAATTAGCGCATCTTAGCAGCTTTCGAAAGGGACTCCTATCTCCTGGCCACCTGGGAGCAGGTATGAGGTCCAGGAACCCAGGCAGCGTGGCCAAAGCCTGGGAGCCGCCGCTGCCGCCAGATACTGGTGCCCCAGATGGGACAAGTTCAAGGGCAGCCCTGCTGACGTTCTGCCCCGGCCTGAGCCTCGTGTTCGAGCAGAAGGGCTAGACCCCACCCTCACTCTGGACCCGGAACCCCTACGTGTCGGAGCTCGGCCCTTCTGTTCACGGCGAGGGCAGCGAGGTCTGGGGGCATCGAAAGCATCACCTCAGGCTGCGCCACGCCAGGCGGAGGCGTCCTGGCTCTCTGTAGCCAGGCCTTTCCAGGAATAAATGTTAATTTAAAAAAACAAGAAGGCCTGGCACTAGGCGAGAATACCTTTCCTGCACATCGTGGCCAAGATACATCATTTCTTATATGCCAGACACTTTTGGAAGCTTGTTAAGGCCACATTAAGCATCCCTGATTTCAAAGAAACCACACTGTTAAAAAGTTTCTTCTTCCCATTTTCTGGAGGGTTCTGAAACTCAGGCACCCTTTACTCCCCCGGCACGAAAACTATCCAAGTGGCCTCTCTGATGCTGTGTATTGTTCTTGGGAAGGACTTCCACGGCGTCAGCTTCTCTTAGCCCGGCCTTACCTGGGGCGGAAGGGAAGCAACAGTCTAAAAGACATGTTTCAAACAGACAGTTCAGGAAAACACGGGACCGTATTTGTTGGTGGAGAAGGGAGCCCCGTGATACTGACGGGGCAAGCTCGGGGTGGGTGCCAGCTCTGCTTCCTTCCCGCAGAAACCAGGGCGTCCTGCGGCCGCTGACGGACAGGCACGTCCAAAAACAGCGTGTTCAATAAACACACTCAAAGGTCAACGTGAACTATTCAACTCAAAGCTCTTGAAGAAGGATTTTACAATACTGATAAACAAAACCTTAATGTAGCCACTCTATGTCCACAAAACGTTGAGAATGATTACAGTTTTGTTTTTTAAAACCCATGTACACATTGAAAAGTATTCCAGGAAAAAAAAAATCCCTTTCTTAAAGTAATTCTCTCCCCTTTAGACAATTACCGTACACTGGCTTTGCGACAGCTAGACAGCCTTAACAGCGATGACCTGGCAACCTTAGCACCAGCCTGCTTCTGACAAGGAATTTCTATTTTTTCTGAAATGGAGGCTGAAACACATTAAGTCCAAAAACTCAAGGGCAGAATTGCTGTTTGAGCAAACACAAGCGAAAACAAAAGTCACCACTTCCTAAAGCAAGTACCACAGAACGGCAGCCCTTTAATTCTCCAAGAAAAATGGTTCCCTGCTCAAAGAAGGTAGGAAAAAGCTTCCCACTAACCCTCTTTCTTGGAGATGCCAACGTCCATTAAAACATACTGAGAAGTCCTACCTACAGAAAGCAGTATGTTTAACTTCGATTAACCCAGCGTATCATAAACGTCTCTGACTGCGGAGAGTTTTGAAATGCATTACCTGTCCGGCTAATTCCGTGCAACACTAGTTTCAGTACTTGAAAGCCAACTTCCTCACTCCCATCTTTGGGTTAAGGAGATTTCAGGCTGGAAGAGCTCTTAGCTGGCATCGGCAAGCCTAGAAAGGCCAATCCCTCCCCTGTTCCAACTACCCTAATTTTATTTTGGGAAAACAAAAATGCCAATAGGTTTGTAACACACCTGCAGAAAGCGAAGCTCCCCAAGCCCCGGCTGGCGGGCAAAGGCGGAGGACCACGGCGGATCCAGCCCTTCCCTCAGACAGAGGAGGGGGCGAAGCAAAGAGATGGGGTGACCCGCACCAGCCCACAGCTGGCCTTCGTCACCTCTTATTTCATGTCCAGTTCCTCCGTCACGCCCTGTTTCCTGGCAGAGCTTCCAGAGCAACACTCAGTCACAGGGACCACGAAGGCTCTGGGGCTTTGTCGTCGCAACGTCTGGTTTAGAGTCAAAGCTCAAACACTTCCTAGCTCTAGGGGCGACTGAGCTACTCTGCGTCAAAATCAATAAAATATTCCTAAGAGATGCCTCGAGGGATCGTTTCAAAAATGAAGGACGATGTCTGTGAAGAGCCTAACGCGGTGCCTGGGAAAAGGGAGCATCCCGGCGACAGCGTTACCATGGTTACGCAGATGGTGAGCAAACCGGCTTCCTCCTCAAATTTCGCCGGGAGGAGCAGCCGGCTCGAGACAGACGTTCTCCGCGATGTCCAGGAACCTGCTCCTGCGCTGATGTTTTAAAGCACATCTAAGGGACGGTGTCTCATTGTATCAAATCTGTTTTGGTAACTGGATTAGTGTTTGGGATGGTAAATAAACCAAGTGTAAGGTGCGTCGACAAGGCTAAGGTGCACTTTAAAACTTAAATGTTTTCTCTCATGTGGGTTTTTAGGAGCCACCCTTAATAAATACAAACAAAAGCAAAAAAAAAAAAAAACAGGTCTCCCCCTCTGTATTCTGTGCCTATATCCACCGACGGGATCAGCCCTCAGCCTTCCTCGGAGAAGTGACTACCTGCTTCCCGGATCCGGCGACTCTGCCCTGTGACTCGAGCACAAGTGAGCAAAAGCTCCTGGATGTCCACCCGGGGAGGGCGGCTGGAGGGAGGGCCCTGGCCAGGTCGGAGGGGAGAATCCCACCGGCCGGGCCGGGGTCACGTGGAGCAGAGAAGGCTGACCTTTAGACGAAGACCAGCCCGCAGCGTGTTGTTTGCTCTGGGGATGCTAAATCTCACTCTGAAAGGAAGAAGAGCAGAACCCGCTCACCGCAGTGTATGGAGAGGAAGTCACACCCGACACCTACAGGGCGACCACGTGGCCACGTGGCAGTGTGCGCTCAACTGAAAACACACACACCCACAGACGCTAACCGAACTTACGATCCTTTTCTCACGGTAAGGAATTAAGTCACGTCTATGATTTTGTTTTCTGTTCTAGATCCCTGGAGTCCAAGCAAGGTGACAATGGCCCCCCGGTTCCGAGGCAGCCCCACTGCTAACACGCTCCCTGGTCCTGCTGCCGCAGGGACGAAGGGGCCTGAGACCGGGTCCCTTCCCGGGCCGACCCCGCACTGCCTCCCCCAGAGTCCTGCCGTCAACCGCGGGGGCCCGTCCCAGGGAGGAGGCGCGGGCCAGGCTGAGTCCGGGGCTGGGGCCTCCCCTCCACCGGCCTGACCTCCCGCCTCCGTCCCGTCCCCACCCTTCTTCCCCCAGGGGGTCCCCCCCCACTCGCTCACACATATGCACACACACACATCAACACACTGCACACATGCCACACACACCCCACACACCTTATTCACACAAATACACCGTACACACACCACTCACATACATCACACACACTGCTCAGACCACGCACACATGCACACACCACTCATACACACTACTCTCTCGTACACACACGCACACACACACACACAGAGACACATGCACACACACACAGACATACACACGCACACACACGCACACATGCACACACCACTCATACACACTACTCTCTCGCACACACCCACGCATACACACACACAGACACACGCACACACACAGACACGCACACGCACACACACATGCAGACATGCACACACGCACACACACGCACACACACAGAGACACACGCACACACACAGACATACACACACGCACACACACGCACACACGCACACACCACTCATACACACTACTCTCTCGCACACACCCACGCATACAGACACATGCACACACACACACACACACGCAGACATGCACACACACGCACACACACACGCACACACAGACACACGCACACACACACATACACACACGCACACACACGCACACACGCACACACCACTCATACACACTACTCTCGCACACACCCACGCATACACACACACAGACACACGCACACACGCACAGACACGCACACGCACACACACGCAGACACGCACACACACGCACAGACATACACACACACACAGAGCCCACCCTGGACCCGACGGGCGCAGCACCCCCTTGCCGACAACACGCCTCCACCTCGCTGAGCGCGTCACCTGAGCGGGGCAGTGAGCACCTGCGCTTGTCACAGCCCGGGGGCCGCACAGCCCATGCGTGCTTCGGAGCGCAGGCTCAGGCCGGCGTGGGAGCCCGGAAATCCTGAACGAGTCACTGTCCCCTCCACTCCAGCTCCCACAGTGGCCCGCGCCAGCCCGGCCAGGAGCTCCTCTGACAGGAGGGGAGGACGGGACCCTCGCCTCGGTTTCCCGTGCGGCGCAGGGTCTGCCGCGTGTGGAAAGAACAGGTGCCCAGCGCAGCACGGAAACCCGGGCACATTCTATGACAACACTGGTATTTTGTATCAAGACTCACAGCAATCTTAAAAACAGACGTGGAATTTTCCAGGGCTTGGAACTGTGGCAAAGCAGCCTGCTCCCCTCGTGGAGCGGAGCCACCAAGAGCGGCCTCCCCATGCCGTCTCCTCGCCTCCCACCCTCCCTTCAACCTTCTCTCGGCCGGCTCCGTCCCCGTCACCCTCTGGCAGCTGCCACCCTCACAGGGACCACGCTCGCTCGTGCGGCAGTCGCCCTCCGCCTGCGACGCTCTCCGGGGACGTGTGGCTCCCCTGCCCCTCCTCAAGCAGTCGCACCTGCCTCTGCCCACGCCCCTCCTCCCAGGCCGCCTCCTCTTCCTCCTCTCCCAGCCCTCAGGGCACCCTGCGCAGCCCCCTCCCCTCCACCTGTGTGTCCCAGGTGGCCTCGCTCCGGCCCTCGCAGCAATGCCGCGGCTCAGACCCACCCTCCCGTCCTGCTGCGCCTGCCCCAGAGCCCCCGGGCTCCTGCGTCTTGCCCGTCTTGTTCATTCCCTGCCCGGAAGCCACACTGGACAAGGCCAGCTCCTGCTTCCGACCCCCTAATGGCTTCTCCTTGCCCTTGGCACAAACACGAGGCCCCTGCCACGGTCAACCGGCTCCTGGATGGGCGGGCCACTGCCCACCTCCCCACCCAGCTCTCTGGCTCTGGCCACCCTGCTCCACTAGTTCCTTGAGCACGAAACGTCCCCTCCCACCCCGGGGCCTTTGCACATGTTATGTCCTCTGGCCAGAAACCTCTCTTCCCCGTCGTCACCTAGTTATCGCCTCACGGTCATTTAGGTGCCGCCCAAACATCACTTCTCAAGGAGGCCTGAGTCCCACCAAGCCCTGCCCTGTCCTGTCTGGGTCTGGCCCCCGCGACTCGCTCCTGCTGTACCTGCGCTTCCCCTGCCAGCGAGCGAAGGTCACGGCGGTCCAGGTGGGAGACGGAGGGCCTGAGTCACGGAGCCACAAGGAGGGTGCTCAGGAGGAAAGAGATGATGTCACTGCCTCAGAATAGTGTGCCAGCGTCAGAACCCAAAAAGGGAACATTCTAAAAACCTTGGTCACCTGATCCTCCTACACTGCATGGGGCAAAACGTGTCTAGAAACAGAAGAAAAATGTGGCTGGGTCACTTCACATTTACAGCTACCGTGTCACCCGCACTGGATGCGCGGAGACTTCTGCCGCAAGGTGGAGGCACGGGCACCTTCCCTGGTCCCTTTACTCAGAGGGCTACACACTCCCCAGGAGCCCGGTTCTAGTTCTGGCTGCACCACTGTCTGACTCAGTTTCCCCATCTACTCTCCGACTAAGAAATGGAGCTGATCAGGACATTCCTTCCTTTTGCAGAGGCTGCTGCTTCGATCACAAGCAGCGTTTGCAAAGCTCTTATGCTGAGCCGGGGGCTGTGCTGGAAGCTGAACGATGGTCAGAGCTGAGGGGCCCAACCCTGCCCCTCCCCGGTGATCCTGGTCTCGAGTGTGGAGGGGTGCGGAGCCGGGTCAGTTCACGCGGACAGCTGCGTGCCGTGAGGACGCCAGGAAGGCCGGGGGCGCCTCCCGGAGGAGAGCACCCCTGCGCTAACCTGGCCACGCACACAGCGGCGCTGCAGGGGGACGGAGCCCCGTGTGTAAGACGCCGCTTCCTGCCTGCGAGCCTCGGATTGCTCCGGAATTTCCGAGCAGGCCCCCTGAGCCCCCCGAGGGGTATCCCGCGCCCTCCGGTCACCGAGCCTTCTGGCCTCTTGTCCCAGCTGCAACTCCCTCTGGATCTAGGGCTCTTCTCCCACCTCAAACGCAACCTTCTCGTCTAGATCTCTGCTCCGGTCCCTGCCCATAACCAGCGGCAAACGCACAAATGGACGGAAATACCTGCATTCGCGGCAGTCCACCCCCCAGGAACGGTCCCCGTTACCCAGGGGAAATGACTGCCTGCTCTTAGACAAAGTTGCCGTGAGGATTCGAGCTCATTTTAAAATCAGTACAAGCCGAAGGTTTTGCGAGCTTCGCCATCGCACAGAAAACATATCTGGTTGTGATGCGGCGTCTGGCGACAGACCACCCCACGTCTCAGACGCAGACATATCGTGTAGGGTTCCCACAACACGGTGTGGGCAGCGAAAACCTGGGGAAACGTGCAACTTGAGAGCGTTGCAGAGAAAAGAAACAGGAAAAAGGACATTTGTTCTCCTATTTCACGCGAGTCCAAGTAAGAAAAATATCCTCTGATCTTCACATTGGGAAAGAAATTAATGACATGCAAAATTCCACAGCACGACAATATACACTATTTGAATGATCTTTCAAATCAATGGAAAACCAAAGCCTCTCTCCGAGGGTGGGGGGTGAGGGGAGGCAGCCGACCAAAGGAAAACCTCTTCCCAATCTCCGTCTCTCTCGGAACAATCCTCTTCCCAGAAAGCACATCAAACACCACAGCCCTACCTTTTCCGAGGGATTAAACAAAGATCTTTCTTCCTGTGGCCAACACCTTCTTAGGAGAATCTGTTATCCGTGTAGAAGAAATGTCAGAAACCTCTGGGAGGAAACGTACTGCATTTGTATTCTGCTCAGAAAATGTCATCACAGATCTGTTTACCTTAACTGTGGACCATGATTCAGCCGTGACAACTGTCTTGCATACTGATCAATTTATTTGCAGCAAAATTTCTAGCGTTAACTGCTTAGGTTCTGAAAAATCGGTTCCTTGGATTTCTTGTGCAACCATAACAAACACACATTTGAAATATCTCGATTGTTATCAAAACGTTTCAGCCAGAGACCGTAGGAGATTTTTCTGGAAGTGCAAGCAAAGGGGTGCCCCTCAATCTGGGTGTAAGACGGGGCACACGACCCCCAGAGGCCCCATGGGGTGGGATTTCTGCAGCACAATGTATAGAAAAATCACTGGACTGGAAGTCGGGGGCTCTGACTGCAGGTCTTTGCCGGGTTTAAGCGGCCGTGTGGTCCTCTGTAAGACGTCCTTGCCCGACAGGCAGCGGGGCAGGGGGTGGCCGCTGCTCCTGGGACAGCAGGAAGAGGCCAGCGCCTCCCGCCTAGACACCAAGCCTGCCGTCTGCCCGAACCACGCCTGGCTGCAGGGCAGGTTTTGGCCTTACGGCACAGTCCCAAGGCAGCCTGGGGAGACGCCCTCCTCCTCCGCCGACAGCGCTGGCTCCCGCAGAGCTCTAGTCCCCGGGCCCCGGTGGGCCCTGTGCCCTCGGAACAGGACACTGCACCATGGCCCACTGCAGCGTCACTTCCCACGTCCCCCGAGTGTCCGAGCCCAGCGACCCAGCTCCCTTCCCCACCCTGCTGGCTGAAGCGCCGGCATCTCTGTGCTGGACTTTATAAAAGGTAAAAAACACAGGCCCAGCAAGAAGGGCAACTAGTCATTCCAACGGCAGAAAGGCGGGGCGGTTACTGCCCAGGTTATGAGTCCGGGGCAAGACAACGGGTGCACGCCACACTCAAGCCGCCCCATTCCGCGAGAGACCACGAACCGCAGGGAGACAGACACCCGTGACTTGTCTCATGCTTGCATCAAACCTAACAGCTGCAGACCCTCAGAAAGAAGAAGCTGTCACCAACCGCACGGAGGACAGGCCAGGACATCGGGGTCGGGAAGCCTGGTGTCTCTCAGTGGCCAAGAGGAGCCTCGGCCAAAACCCAGGCAGCGGCCTCCGGGGCCTGAGCCTCGGGAATCGGCGGCCCAGCGCACAGCGAGGCCCCGCGGGGGGAGGCGCGAGGTGTGGGCTGGGGGCGGGGATGTGCAGGGGCTCCACGCTCTGGGCCGTAGGCGGGATGGCGGAGGGTTCAAATGCTGCATCAAGAAGGACCTGCAAGTGAGACAAAACTGGTCGCCTAAAGGGACGTCCTTGCAGTGGACGGAGAGATGAAGCCGCCTCCCGTACCCGGGACCTTCCTGCACACCAGGGAAGAGGCCAGCTCCCGGCGACGGCGGAGGCTCATCACGACAGTTAAGGACAGGAAGGCTGAGAAGAAAGTGAGGTCGACTGTCCGAGTACGGCGTGACGTCGGACAGAAACCAAGGAACTAACACGTCTGACATAAAGAGCCACTAAATTATGGGATATCCACACAGATAAAATCGCTCGGCCACCAAATATTCCGATTTCAAAGATGAGGCTGCAGGAAAATGCTAAGAGCGAGTTAATGGAGAGGACGGAAAATCTCACAGGAAAACCGTGTGTCAGGAACCCGTCGAAGTTCCGCTTCGGCCAAAAGGTACCATTTGCCAGAACCTACCGCGTGGCCTTGGCTTCTGAATGAACGCCCCGGCCTCAAAACGAACGCCTAGCTCAGGTCACTCGGGCACCTCTGAACTTGTGCGCCATCAGCGACCGCGTGACACGCGGGTCACCGTCACAGCTGCACCTAGAGAACAACAACATCAACGCTGCGAGCAAGGCTCGCCGCAGGGACCACCGTCCAGGCCTAACGTTCACTTTGAGATGTAAACGCACATCCTAGGTGCGCCTCGACTGAACATCTCCTTGTACGTATGAGACAGCGTTCAGTTCTCCCACTCAGATGGTTTATAAATATAAATTCATTATTGTAAGAATTGAATGTACAATCATCCAGGACTATATGGTAAAAGCTATTAATTTTATGTGCAAAATCAATTATTAAGAACTTTTAACAAATAGTTAAATGTAAAAGCAAATGGGGAGATAATACAGACATTAAGAACACACAAGCTTGCTACCTTTACGAAGTCTGCCGTACCCTTCGTGAGCCAGATGCGTGCAGAATGATAAATAATAACACAAGGCAGAATAAAAGAGATTATTAGAGCATATTTCATATACTCTTCTCATATGCCCTGTTTCATGTCTTCATGGAATTGTTTGGTATAACTGGCCTTCACAACAAAAAAGTCCTTTAGGATTTTAAAATTCATTTTTTTGTCTAGACCATGCTTCTTTCAAATACAGTCTTATTTGGAAGCTTTTGTACCTTTACAAGGGTGGATTAGTAGCCGACACTGTCAACTGTGCTACCTCAAACATTCACAAGGGCAGAACCTCCAAAGTCCACTGTACCATCGGTGGGAAGTCATCGCCGACGTAGACGTGGTTAAGGAAACCGACACGCGCGTTTCTCCGCCAAACTCCGCTGTGCACGCACCTGCGCCGTCTCCCGGATCGCAGCCTGCTGGGCGCAGAGAAACCCGGCAGTGGACGGGTGGCGCCCAGACATGCCTGTTCCTGACCCGAGTGTCTCACTCTACAACGTGACCGCTATTAATACGTGACAATAAAGTAGTAAAAGTACCTACTTTCGTTAAAACGTCAGATTTTCGTGCAATGGTGGCGACATTCAGCTTCAGCCCCCATCGCAGCCGACAGGGACTTCGCTGCCCGGCCGCGCAGCATTCGTCAGACTGAACCGACTCCCGGCTGCTCGGATACACGGGCACACAGAGACTGCGTGTGTGCGTGTGCATGTGTGTGTGCGTGTGCATGTGTGTGTGTGCGTGTGTGTGTATGTGTGTGTGTGCGCGTGTTGGGGTACATATCATTTCTAATTTATCTCTGTGTTTTAAACACCTAAAATACGGTGCCCTTACGACCCGGGAGCAATGCCGGCGACCTGGGAAGGTCCGTGGGCCAACTTCGGCTGCCGGAACCGGGCCCTCAGCGCGGGGGAGGCACAGAGGCTGGCAGCGGAGAAATCACGCGGCCACCTCTGCTGAGCGGACTCGTCCACAGGGACGGGACGGGCAGTGGCAGAGAAGGGGGCGGGGTAGAAGCCGGAGTCTCTGCTGAGTTCTAGGAGGAGCAGCCCCGCGCAGGCTCGTTAATGCTCCGGCAAGGCTGCGGAAGCACCGTCGCAGCCTGTCCCAGGGGTGATAACACCTAGTGCTTTCGGCTTAGAGCAGTAGTAGACGTGCCTGGAAAACAACCTAAATGCTCAGGAAAAGCATAAAAAGGGGGTGATGAGGCCAGAGGAGGAGGCAGACTCGAGAGATGGGGGTATCGGACAGTCAGTTATTCGAGGTTGGGAGACGGTGCCAACACTCGGGAGTCGGGCAGGGTGACAGTGGCCTGAGAGTGAGGGGACCCTGCCATGGCTCTCCCCACCCCCGACTTGTTGATGTGGGGGGGTGGGGGGGCTTGAAGAGGAGGGGAGGGGAGGCCGCTGCTCTCCACAGAGGGCCGCCCGCCTGGCTCCACGCTCCACGGCACGGCGCGAGGCCCTAGATACACAGAAAGGAGAGATGGAGCCACCACTGTCAGGGACAGGGACAGAGGCTGCGAGAGGAGCGATGCGGAGGTCAGCACAGAGCTCTGCAGGTGGCGACGCTGGGAAGGCTCCGGAAGGCTGTGGAAGAGCCGGGAGCAGGTGGACTCGCAGCAAACACGGTTCCACCAGCGACAGACAGGGCGGGGCTGCCCTGTCCCCAGGCTCACGGACACTGTGGCCCTATCAGTTATCACCCCAAAGAGCACACTTTGGAGGACAGTGGGACAAACACTAAGCCAGATGGCATGCGGAGGTTAGAAGCCCAGGCACAGGTGGGGACACACGTCCTTCTCCACGGGGACCGATTTTGGTCCAGCTTTCCCGGTGCCAGGACCCACACGAATCATGACGCAAACGCAGCCAACACCAGGACCCAGGTGGCTAATAATCTGGGGACGTGGGTGACCGGGAATACCACCGCCTCATGTAGACTCCCAGACCACGCGGGAACCTGGACTCCGGCACTTTCTCCCAGACCCCAAGAACCCCGAGGAGGCGGCGCCGTGATGGGGACACTCGGTGGATGGGATGAGGCAACATCACGGGTCCACCGTCCATCCTGCTGGTGCCCCTCTGCTCCCCCAGGCCAGCCGAGCTCCCTGGGGGCGGGAAGTGGCATCCGTTCATTGTTCTTACGGCATTGCCACACACCCTTCAGCGACGGCCACGTTCTCCTGTTGCTGCGTCTGAGACTGAGTGGTCCCATGGAGCAGGGCTCACCTCGCTTTTGCCAGCGCCCTGAGACGCAGCGAGAACAGAGTCCCCAGCCGGCAGTAAGTTGGGACTTCACTTACGGCTGCCCGACCCAGCTGACGAAGCATCATCAGTCCCAGATCAAGGTCCCAACCAGGTGTCCTCGGGTAAAGGTGGGAGGGAGACACTGTATAGTGACCGGAGCTATGCAGGGGGGGTCAGAGCAGGGGGTGGCTTGGGGTGTAGTGAGTGGAGGCTTCCTGTGCACCGAAGCTGGGACACACCGGCCATCCAGAACTTACGTTTCACGTGAATGGAAGAACAAGGACACGGTGGATGAATTTCACTCGAAGGGTGGGTGCCGCCCCCGCAGAGGCACATTCAGGTGAAAGTCAGTGCCAAGGGACCAATGGCGGTTCCAAGGCCATCTCTGGAGCCCATTCCTGACCCCGATGGCCCCGGAGAGTGAATCTATCACGCTCCTATGGAAGGAGGGGGAGGGAGACAGGCCTTGAGCCTGAGGAATGTGGGGGTTCTGAGGCCAGCCCTGTGCACAGGAGGTGGCCGTGCTGGGACAGGAGGCATCTGGTTCCACGGGAAGGGGTGGGATGGAGAGGGCTGGCCCAGGACGAAAGCAAGCCCGTCCCAAGGACCGACAGCCTCCGCTCGGCGGCACCAGGCCTCGCTGCTTCCGAAGCAGGTGCTAATCCAATACTGCCTCTTCTCGGGGGGAGCTACCATGCCCTGAAGCCTGGAACCCGAGTGTTCTGGAAGACAGAGAACAAAAATAAAGGAGACAGTGGTCTGGGCTGCCAGGCTCTGCCACCGGAGGGAGAGGGAACTGCAGGCAGAGCTGGGGCTGGGGGCGGCGACGGGGTCCTGGCTGAGCGAAGGCTGCGGGAGGCCGGGGCTGGCGGGCCCGGTGGCAGTGCTGCCCTGCAGATGCCAAGGGAATGGGGCTCCCTGGACACTGGGCTCCAGCGAGCGGACAGTTGTCCAGGTGATGATGAGTAAGATGAGGGTGAGCAGACCCAGCTGTCCCAGAGTTCACCCAGGGGTAAGAATCTAGGTGCTGCGTCTCGGGAGCAGGACTTGGAAAAATGAAGGGGAAGGCGGCCTCGGACAGCTCCACCGTCATCTCCCCCTACCCATCCTGCACCCAGGACTTCAGAAAATTCACGAAAACCCTCCGCGAAGGTGACATTCCTCACCTGTCTTACCCCAAGCCCCGGCTTCATTCCTCACTCCAGGCCTCCCCTCCCTCTGCCCTGGGCCACTCGGCTCTCCTTGCCTCTCCTGCCTCCTGCACCCCCCGCCAGCTTTCCCTCGACGCCTCGCTCCACCCCTCGCCTTCTGCTCCCGCCTCTTTGCCTCTGTGGACACCTCTGATTCCTGCCAGCGCTCTGCGTCCCCCGACAGAAAGCCCAGGGCACGCGTACGCGTAGTCCCCCAAACTCTTCCTTCCAGTCTCTTTCTCTGGTTTGTACCCCTGGACTTTGCTTCTGACTTAGCATCTTAGCCTCTGCATGAGGATTAGTGTCAATGAAGCTGCATGAGGATTAGTGTCAATGAAGTAAAGTCCGCGTAAGAAACGCACGTGGTAAAGGCCATTCCGTGACTCTCAAGCCCACAGATACCCAGCGTCATGCTGGTGCCTGGACAAAGAGCAGCACCCCTTGTCCAGGAAATCTTGTAAAGCCATAGGGAATGGCCTATCATCCTTCAAATATAATTCTATAAAATGCCTTTCCTAAAAAGGAAAAAAAAAATGTGAGTATATTCACTGTTTGCACAACAAATTGATTAAGGAAATCGCATATCCTTCCACAGATACAAAATCCCTCTAAGAAGTTTTATGAAACAAAGTGGTTTCCTCGTTGAATATATTCCTTGATGAATATATTCATCCATCACTCAAAAAAAATTTGTGTTAAATTTTAAACAGTCAATTACTCTACAAATATAAAATATGCAAAACGGTAAAAATGGTTGCATGCAAGGCATTAAAATCCATTTTCTTTTCAAAGTGGTTAAGGTGTTATTTTTATGCTATCTGGGACTCTAGACCAAAATGGGATCTGCCCCCCCGGCCCAATTTCTGCCTGGGACCCCAGTACTTGAAGGGAGGGGAGCGCGAGCTGCCGGAGAAGAGGCCGTGGGATTTCTCGGGGCACAGGAGGCTCGAGCTGGGATCCTGAGACCACCCCGGCCGGCTACGGATGCAGGCACGGGACTCAGAGGGCTCATAGGGGCATCGTCATGTCACGGCAGCAGAAGGCCCACCTCGGCCTGGCCCTCTAAGCCACAGCTCAGCAAAGCTTTTCTGCGAAGGGCAAAGAGCAAATATTTCAGGCTTTGAAGGCCGCAAGGTCTCGGTGACAGCCACTCAACCCTACGGTTATGGTGCAAAAGCAGCTGTAGACAGTATACAAATGAGTGGGTGTGGCCGTTTCGATGTGTGATTTGAATTTCATACAATTTTCACAAGTCATGATATATTCTTTTGGCGTTTTTTTTCATCTACTTAAAAATGTAAAAATTATTCTTCGCTCATAGGCAGGGCAGATGTGGCCCATCAGCCACCATTTGCCAACCTCTGACCTATGCATCAGGTCCCAGAAGACCCAGGAGGAACCAAGGAATCTTCTGCCTCTAATTCAGCTGACCCAGCAGATAGGACATCGTCCCCCCTCGATGCCCTGGAGACACAGGTGAGGGGCCGGTGCAGGTGTGTCTGTTTTGGCTGCGCATGGAGTAAGACCCTCCCCGGGACCATACCAGGTCCCCAGTGGCCGGTCATTCCCGAGAGCTGCCCTGCTGCTCGGCCTCCTGCCTGTGTTCCCCACCGGGAGGCCCTGAGATGGCTCCAGCCACCAGGTGACCTTTGAGAAGCTCCGAGGAGCAAAGCCCAGCCTCAGCACCAAGACAGAGAGGGCGGTGGGCCAGCAGCAGCTCGGGACAACAACATGGAAAGCTGTGCTGGCAAACAGGAGGCTGCAGAGACCTGAGATGGGAGAGGACAACAGCTGGGGAGGCTGGAAATGCAGCCCGATGGGACGCAGAAACGAGCCTCGAAACACAGGAAAACGCCCAAGTGAGGGGCCAGGGAAGAGCCAACCATGGAGAAAGGACGTTGGACCTGACTGTGTGTTCCCACCCTGGGCCGGGCTCGGAGACAGGATAGGCTCGGAGGGAGCCAGGTGGCCTCTGCCCTCTCCCGGAACCCGGAGGAAGCCTCGCTGTTACCGGGAAAGGCGGAAAGGAGATTCCGGAGGGACGCGGGTGGCTGAAAGGTGGCCTTGGGAAAGACTGCCGTGGGGTAGGGTGTGATCTTGCCATAACCAGGCCACGGCAGGAATAGGGTCATCGATGTCCCGTATACCACTGCCACTATCCCCACAGCCCACCTGCATGGAAGAGAGCCAGACCCTCTACAAGAACGTGCAGAGAGGGCGGGGGGCGTGCAGAGAGGGCGGGGGGCGTGATGTTCAGAAGGCCCATGGCGGTGGCCTCCCGAGGGCAATTTGGAGTTCAAGGTTCTGATTTTATCGTTGCCTTTATTTGGGGGTGATGGGGGCAGCAGCAGGTGGCTGGTTTCACTTCAGAAAAACTCCGCCGCGTGAGCTGCCTGACTGACGCCCAGTGCTCGGAGGGGAGTGTGACATGGACTGTGGGAAGGACACAAAGACGAACAGGTGACAGCTGGCGGACTAACCCCTGGTCTCAGTCTGGGGAGGATGTGCGATTCCTCGCCAGGCACATGCACCACCTGGGACAGGACGACAGAGCAGGCGCAGGCTGCAAATCGGAGGTTCCCCCAGCTTCTCTGCTTCTCAGGTTCAATAATTTGCTAGGACAGTACCCAGAACTCAGGAAGACACTTTACTTCCCATCACCGGTAGATCATAAAGGATACAACTTGGAAACAGCCAAATGGAGGAGACGCACAGGGCAAGCTCTCGGGGTGGGTGGGGTGGGGCGTCCATGCTCTCTCCAGGTGCGCCATCTTCCCAGGGCCCCCACGTGTTCACCAACCAGGAAGCTCCCCAAACCCCAACATTTAGGGGTTTTATGCAGGTTCCACTATACAGCCATGATTGATTAAACCACTGGCCTTTGGTGATTAACTCAATCTCCAGCCCCGTTCCCCTCCCCAGGTCAGTGGGTGGGGCTGAGAGTCCCAACCATCTAATCCTGCCTTGGTCTTTCTGGGGACCAGCCCTCATCCCCTAGCAATCTAGGGGCCCCAGCCACCAGTTGGCTCATCAGCATTAAAAAGACACTCATCACTCCAGAGAGTTCAGGGTTTTTAGGAGCCATTTGTTAGGAAACATGCAGACCAAATACATATTTTTTATCATCACAGTCTGCAACTTCACCAAGCATTAGGCCACACCACTCCTTAGCTCGGAAAATCTGCATTGGTCAAGTTATTTTCCGCTGATTTCTACTTGAAAAGGCAGACCTGGAATAGAAAGGATATTCTAAGAAGAAAGAACCTTCCAGTGACATATATTGTATCAGACAGACCCTACATTTTTTCCAATCCACTTCCTGGCAGAAGTATGTGTCAAATGTTAAGGATTCAGTTAATTACACATTGCAAAATTATTTTTGTCTATTTCTAGATCCAGGAGAACAAATGTGGATATGAACAGATGACAGAAGGAAAGTTGGGAATTGCATATTAAAGGAATTATGTTTGCTTTTAACAATAGTGGTTCTCTGCTCTCTTCAGAATCCTCTTTCTCTCTCTTGCAGAAGAGAGCAGAATTCACTCCTATTAAATTGAAAAAGTCTGCTTCAAAAAACGCATGTGTCAGGGACAAAGCTTAGAGTCTCATTTCTACCAGTTCCTCCTCCCTTGTGACCTTGGCCTTCCTTCAGATGCAGTTTCTACATTGATCAGTTTAGGACACTTCAGTGGATAGTGGATTCAAGCAAATGAAGTAATTCCCGCACAGTACTGTGGAAGGTTTAGCATGAAACTGCGGATAAGAACACAAGCCAGAAGAGCTAAGCCCACGTCCAGATTCCTCACTTGCTCACCTGTGAAAGTGGGTAACAGTCAGACTCCTTTCCATCTGTAAATTATGCATCACATATATTCATGCCTCAGGAGATAATGCCCAAGGCATTGTTAGTAAGGTCAAAATTGCAATGAACATATGAGTATGGATTATACTGCTCCATAATTTCCCTAGAGCCCTTCAAGTCTGAGTATAGACGTGGTCAGGGTGAACAATTCCACAGTACTGCCTCTTTCAGGATTGGAGGAAGACACCCAAATCTTGGCCCTCGGGCACACACTAAATCTTCCACTCAGTCATTTAGCAAGTACAGGTTTTATTGTGCAGATACCAGTGGTGTTTAAGCACTGTACTAAGCCCGCAGGTAAATATAATAGACAAATAGAGATGGCTCTCCACATTATCAGGACCAGTGAGTGGGTGATCTTGACAGTGAACACTGGAAAAGACAGTGGGAGGTAGAGCTGGGGTCAGACAGGCCCGAGGAAGCAATGCTAGATGCAGATTGTACTCCCTTAGATGACATATCCAAGAACAAGGAGGAATTGTCATGGAGGTAGATTCTGACGAGTGGCAGAAAATTTTCCAAGAGATGGGACTGTCTAAATGTATAAAAGTTTGCTTTGTAGACTAAAGAGTTGTATAATCCACAACGATCAAGTGGGCTTCATTCCCAGAGATGCAGGGATGGTTCAATATACACAAACCTATAAATGTGATTCACCACATAAATAGAAGTAAAAACAAAGACAACATGATCCTCGTGATAGATTCAGCAAAAGCACTTGATAAAATTCAGCACCCTTTTATGATAAGAACTCTCAACAAAACAGGCATAGATGGAACATACCTCAATGTTATAAAAGCCACATACAACAAACCTACAGCTAACGTCATACCAAACAGGGAAAAATTGAGAGCATTCCCGCTTAGAACTGGAACCAGACAAAATTGGTTCCCACTGTCACCACTTCTGTTCAACATAGTGCTGGAAGTCCTAGCCAAAGTAATCAGGCAAGAGAAGGAAATCAAGGGTATCCAAATAGGGAAAGAAGAGGTCAAACTATTGCTCTTTGCTAATGATATGATCTTATATCTAGAAAACCCCAAAGATTCTGCCAAGAGAATTGATAAATAAATTCAGCAAATTCTCAGGTTATAAAATCAATGTACACAAATCAATAGCTTTCATATACGCCAATAACAGTCAAGCCGAGAATCAAATCAAAGACTCAATACCTTCCACAATAGCAACAAAGAAAATAAAATACCTAGGAATATATTTACCAAAGAGGGGAAAGACCTCTACAGGGAGAACCATGAAACACTGAGGAAGGAAATCACAGAGGATGTAAACAAATGGAAAAACGTATCATGCTCATGGGTTGGCAGAATCAACATTGTTAAATTGTCTATACTACCCAAGGTAATTTACAGATTCAATGCAATCCACATTAAAATACTGATGTCATTTTTTGCAGATCTAGAAAAAATAATTCTATGCTTCCTATGGAACCAGAAAAGACCCCGTATAGCCAAAGCAACATTAAGCAAAAAGAACAAATTGGGGGGCATCACTTTACCAGACTTCAAGCTATACTACAAGGCTATAGTAACCAAAACAGCATAGTACTGGCACAATAACAGAGACATATACCAATGGAACAGAACTGAAAACGCACATATAAAACCATCCTCATATAGCCATCTGATCTTTGACAAAGCAGACAAAAACATACAATGGGGAAAAGAATCCCTATTCAATAAATGGTGTTGGGAAAATTGGATAGCCACATATACAAGACTGAAATAGAATCCACACCTCTCACCACTCATAAAAATTAATTCATGATGGATAACAGAATTAAACCTAAGGCATGAAACCATAAGAATTCTAGAAGAAAATGTGAAAACTCTTATACACATCAGTCTGGGCAAAGAATTTATGAAGAAAACCCCAAAGGCAATCACAGCAACAACAAAAATAAATAAACGGGACCTGATTAAATTAAAAAGCTTCTGCACAGCCAAGGAAACAATCAATAGAGTGAATAGACAACCTCCAGAATGGGAGAAAATATTTGCATGCTATACATCCAATAAAGAGCTGATAACCAGAATCTACAAAGAACTCAAGCAAATCATCAAGAAAACATCAAACAACCCCATTATAAAGTGGGCAAAAGACATGAACAGAAGCTTTTCAAAAGAAGATAGATTAATAGACAATAAGCATATGAAAAAATGCTCAACATCTCTAATCATCAGGGAAATGAAAATCAAAACCACAATGAGATATCACTTATCTCCAGTGAGAATGGCTTTTATCAAAAAGTCCCTAAACAACAGATGCTGGCAGGGATGTGGAGAGACAGGAACACTTATACACTGTTGGTGGGACTGCAAAGTAGTACAACCTCTGTGGAAAGTAGTATGGAGATACCTCAAAGAACTGAAAGTAGACCTATAATTTGATCCAGCAATCCCACTACTGGGTATTTACCCAAAGGAAAAACAGACATTTTATAAAAAAGACATCTACACTCGAATGTTGATAGCAGCACAATTCACAATCACAAAGATGTGCAAACAACCCAAGTGCCCATCAATACATGAGTGGATTAATAAAATGTGGTATATGTATACCATGGAGCATTACTCAGCCATAAAAAATGGTGAACTAATACCTTTTGTAACAACTTGGATGGAACTGGAAACCATCCTCCTACATGAAGTATCGCAAGAATGGAAAAACAAACACCACACGTACTTACTATTAAATTGGAACTAAATGATCAATACTCATGTACACTTACGGCAGTAAAATTCAAGGGAAATTAAGCAGATGGGAGCGGGGAGGAAGGCATGGTTAAATTCACACCTAACAGGTACAATGCACACTATCTGGGTGATGGACACACTTATAACTTTGACTGAAACTGTACAAAAGTAATTCATATAACCAAAATGTTTGAACTCCTGTGATATTCTGAAATATATATAAAGAAAAAAGAATTGTATGTCTCTAAGAGTATAGAAAGCAAAGCCTGGATAAGCATCAGGCTATGGCTTTATCATAAGGACTCCTTGTGTGACTACAGGGATAAAAGAAATGCCCCGTATCTTCCTAAGAGCGTATGATTATATCATCTTCAACGACGTCTTGGCGTACGTGTACCTAGAGGTTTCACAGTTAAGACCATGCTCTACATTCTTAAACTGAACTCCGTAATTTTCCTCCCCTAACCGTTTGGCAATCTCACTGCCGATGCTTCCCTTTAGCAGAACCAACTTTTAAGTCTTGAGTCTCAAAACTCCCTGCTTTCCTTCTGCTAAGGTTTTCTGGGCACCTTTCTTGTATCAGGCACCATACGCAGCACCGCCCTCCTGCTGGAAATCGAGTGGACAGTCCAGTACAGAATTAATTTCAGCTGTGAACCAAGAAACAATCTGAAAATGTGTCTTAGTGGAGAGGCAGGCAGGAGACACAAAGCACATGTGCTTAGGTCTCAGCAGAAAGCCCCCCGCCCGCAGAGCCCACCCTCACGCGTCAGGGGCTCCCGCAGACTCCCTCCTGCATGTCTGCCATTCGCACCTTTCCCACCTGAGTTTATGACCTTATTGCCCCAAACGTGGGTCACCGCATTATCATGTAGCAAAAACAATTTCATACTGGAGCTATAGACTCAATTCTGCCCACCCCAAATTCACATGTTGAAGTCCTAACTCCCAGTGTGACGGTATCTGGAGACGGGGTTAGACGAGGTTATGAGGCTGGGGCCCCCACAGTGAGATCAGAAGAGATAAGAAGAGACACCAGAGAGCTCACTTCCCCTGTCTCTGCCAGATGAGGACACAGTCAGGAGGTGGCTGTCAACAAGCCAGGGAGAGAGCCCTCCCCAGGAACCAGGATGGGCTGGCACCTTGATCTTGGAATTCCCAGCTTCCAAACCGTGAGAAAATAAGCTCTGTCGTTTAAGCCTCTCAGCCTATGGTATCTGTCATGGCAGCCTGAGCTGGCCAGTGCAGCTAGTCCATAGCTCCTGGCCAGAAGGCTGTTTTTAATTTGTGAAATCTGTTCTTCTAAACAAGGTAATTTAGTCAGGCCAGCAGCAGCGAAACCTCCTTTGCTCTTCATGGACACAAGAAAAACCAACCCAGTGAGAGATAATCAAGCCCTTGCATTAACCAAGACCTCCCTTCCCCTCGCCCCCCGTCCCACGCAGTAGCCGTGGGAGTAAGGGGCCATTGAAAAGTCAGGCTTTGGCAGGGCGCGGCGGCTCACGCCTGTAATCCTAGCACTCTGGGAGGCCAAGGCGGGTGAATCGCTCAAGGTCAGGAGTTCGAGATCAGCCTGAGCAAGAGCGAGACCCCGTCTCTACTAAAAAATAAAAAGAAGTTATCTGGACAACTAAAAATATACATACAGAAAAAATTAGCTGGGCATGGTGGCGCATGTCTGTAGTCCCAGCTACTCGGGAGGCTGAGGCAGGAGGATCGCTTGAGCCCAGGAGTTTTGAGGTTGCCGTGAGCTAGGCTGACGCCACGGCACTCTAGCCCGGGCGACACAGTGAGACTCTGTCTCAAAAAAAAAAAAGAAAAGAAAAGAGAAGTCGGGCTTTGCTCTGAATTCTGGCAGCAGCCTGGGCTGCTGTGACTGTTCTAGCTGTCCCGTTAAGATGATCCCCTGCAACCCGACTCTACTCCTCCGCCTGTGTCCAAAACAGAAAACGTGGGGACCGACATGACCGTGGGGCGGTTGAAAAGCTACCAATAATCCACGTTTATCCCACGCAGCATCACAGACCTCGAGAATCTTCTACCCTGACGGCAGAAGGAGCGAGGCGACAATCACACTGCTACCCCTCCTCTATCCGTGCACTCAGCACGTGGCTTCCCTTCTTTTCTAAATGTCCGGTTCTAACAGGTAACCGAGTACACTATGGAACTTCGCCCTCGGAGCTCGTCCCGTGAAGCCGGCTGCTTCACTGAAACCGCAGTCTTCACCCAAGAGAGCGCAAAAGAACGTATCCGTTAGGTTTTCAAAAAACAAACATCAAAAGCGATTTGGGAGCCACACTTACAGAAACAGTAAGTCTGCTCCGTGCCCGAGAAGTCAAAGATCATTGCTTCTCGGCCTCCTGGCTGAGATCAAGTGCAGAGGTCAAAGGTTGCACGTCGCTCTGGCTCCTGAAAAGCACGTCTGGTAGCGAGCTGTTTACAGATGTGTCTGAGTTTCTGCGCAGCTTTCCTGGCAGACGCGAGGCTACTTCGAGCAGACCTTCAACACTGAACAAAACCCACGCGCCCAGACTGGCCCCAGCAGTTGGATACGGCCTAACATCCCAGCTTGCAACAAGAGCACCATGATACATTTTAACTCAAATAACTCATTTGTTGGATATCTTATGTGATCCTTCAACCCCAACCCTTTTTGCTACAAAGCAGAATCATTTTGCACAAGGAATTGTACAAAATTCACGTCAGAGTCTTAGAAGCACCCACAAAAACAGACAGACCCACTTTGCTATCTCCGAAACAAAGATTCTCGGTTCAGTTGTTTCCGGAAACCGAGTTTGTGAGACAGACTAGAAATCCATTCTCTGTTTACTGATTTGGTATTTTAGGACTGTTTTGGAAGAAACAGTAAAAGCTGTTTTGTCCATAAACCGAAGAAAAACCATGGCTCAGACAACGGAGAGGAAGAGGTTCCAGGCAACGGTAAGACGCGCTCGCTTTGGCTTCCGTCCACAGGTACGTTTCTACCAGAGTATTTCGGACACAAGGATGCAGTAACAAAGCCACGCGGGCAGTGGCAAAGCCACGGCCATGCTGGCCCGCGAGGTGCTCAGAGAAAGGCGGCGTCCTCACTGGGGAAGCAGCCCAGGGAGCGCGAGGGGAGGACGCTGCCACCTGAACAGCCTGCCAGAGCGGGACGTCTCCTCTACACAACGGGAATAGAATGTCACAAAGCAAAACTTCACAGCAGTGGTGCGCAAACCACGCGGAGCAACCACAGCCCAGGACACGCACGACTACCTCACCCGCCAGGGGTGGCGTCTGTTGTGCTGCCTGTCCCGTCCCCTCCTCCCCTCTGGGCAACATGGAGAACCTAGTCAGAGGTACCTCCCCTCTCTGACTCACAGCCCACCTGGTCCAGGTAAGTCTGGTCCCGTGAGGGCTCCCGGGGTGGACAGGTGGCCAGATCTGGTGGCCGGGGCATGGTGTCCCGTGGTGACAGAGACTGGGTCAGGGATATCATGCGGGTATCTACCCAAGACCTCTGCCGGAGCCCCACTGATAGGGTGTCACCAGGCCACCACCTGGGTAGCACCTGCTGACATATAACCCACTCAAGGAGGGAAAGGGCTAAGAGACCAAGAGAAGGTCAACAGGGCCTTACGTGCACCGCTAGCGCTCTGGGAGCCTTACCTGAGGCCAGACGCTCACCTGGATGACCCAGTTTTATGAAGAATTCCTTTACGGTTTATCTAAGCTACTTTGAACTGGGCTGTCTGGCTTTTAGACCCGAAAGAATCCTGGCAAATATATTATGATTCTGTCTCTCTTTCTCACACATGCGCACACGCACACACACACGCACACGCACACACGCACACACTGCTCTATGAGGTAGGCATTATTATTATTATTTCCATTTCACAGATAAGAAAATCCAAGTTAACAGGCTAAGTAACCTGCCTAAAGCCACACAGCTAAACAAGTGACAGGGCTGAAACGCTTGCCAACATACATACATTTGATTTAAAAGC
>NW_012152563.1:453172-456834 GCF_000956105.1 Propithecus coquereli | reverse complement strand
ATCATACATATATATTTTTTTTATCTTTGGACACAGGGTCTCCCTCTGTCGCCCCGGCTGGAGTGCAGTGGTGCAATCTCAGCTCACTGCAGCCTCGAACTCCGAGGCTCAAGCGATCCTCCTGCCTCAGCCTCCCGAGTAGCTGGGATCACGGGTGTGAGCCACCGCACCTGGCCACGTAATATTTTAAATACGTCTCTTATAAATCACATATGGCTTTATTTTTTTTAAAAAATCTAATTTGATAATCTTTGTTTCCTAACAATTCCGGAAAATTCTGTCCATTTATTGGGATTACTTATATATACATTTTTATTTCTACTGCTGCTTCGCTATCTATTTGTCCCACTTTCTCCCTTCCCCTCCTTTGTTACTGTTATATCGGGGGGCGGGGGGAGTTACAGCTTTCGTTCTGTTATTTGTTGTTCTAGTAGTTTGGAGGTTATGTACTCTATATGCACCACTACTCTAGAAATATATTAGTACGCGTGCTTAGCAAAGTTAGTCGTCCTAAACTACACAGCTTTACCTCGGGCCACCCCATAAAGTACCTGTGTTGTTATTTGCAGTCAAAGTGTATTTATATTTATTTCTGTCTTTGTTGTTTCTCTGCTGACCCTCCCTGCATCTGGGAACCCCGTGTGGGTCACGGGCCACCTTCAGAAGCTCCTTCAATGAGGTTTCTGGTCCTCTTCGTGTATTTGTCTGAAAATGGTTTTATTTTCTTTTCATTCTTAAAAGACAAATTGTCTAAGTATCGAATTCTAGGTTTACAATTATTGTCAACTGGTGTATTGCACTGAAAATATTCTATCATCTTCCCACTTGCACTGCTGCTATTGAGAAGTTGTTCAACTGCCATCCCCTATAGGGGCCTGGTGACCTGCCTGCGGTGAAGATTTTCTCTGTCTTCAGTATTCTCTGTTTCCACCACATTTCGTTTAGGCTTGAATGTCTTTTTGTTTTTCTTGCTTGGGATTTGCTGTGGCTTCTAAATCAATGGCTCAATGACCGTCACTGATTCTGAAAAATTATCAGTTTCTTCTCTTCACACATTCCCCACTCCTGTTCTCCCTACCCAGGTATCGTACATAGCCCCAGGGAAGAGGTGAGGAGGCCCGGGTATCATACACAGCCCCAGGGAAGAGGTGAGGAGGCATGGGTATCATACACAGCCCCAGGGAAGAGGTGAGGAGGCCCGGGTACCATACACAGCCCTGGGAAGAGGTGAAGAGCCCAGGTATCATACACAGCCCTGGGAAGAGGTGAAGAGGCCCAGGTATCATACATGGCCCCAGGGAAAAGGTGCACCTTCCTGAAAACAAATCATGAGACTGGATGTCTACACAGCCAAGCTGGCAGGGATGAGGCAGATTTAATTTGTCAGAGGAAATACAGCAATTAGGTGGGGTTCACACTCAGTGTGGTCAGACAGTACATAGCTGCTATACAATGTTTATTGGTGCATGTTTCAAAACCAGTGAGTTATAGATTAAAACGACCTTTTTTAAGTATACTTTTAAAATTTTATTTATTTATTATTTACTTCAGAATATTACAGGGGTGCAAGTGTTTTGGCTGCAGGGATTGCTTCTGTACTGCCTGAGTCCAAGTTATGCGCGTGTCCATCACCGAGACAGTGCACACCGTACCCATCCCCTCCTCCCAGCTCCCCCCTGCATGATTTCCGTTGAGTTTTACTTCCAACTGTGCACATGAATGCTGATTGGCTAGTTCCCATTTAATAGCGAGTACATTGGCGTTTGCTTTTCCATTCTTGAGACACTTCACTTAGGAGGGTGGTCTCCAGTTCCATCCAGATTGTTGCAAATGTATTAATTCATTTTTTATGGCTGAGTAGTACTCCATGGTGCACATATACCACAATTCGTACCATTAGATACTTTTTGACATTAATTTTGTTATTACTGATTTTATTATAATGTCTGACCACAGCTTTATTTTTGTTGGCCTTGGCTGACAGAACACTGCCAAACCTTTTGCAATAGGCCTCCCTTATCTGCAATTTCACTTTCTATAGTTTCAGAACCCGCGGTCAACTATCACGGAAAAGGTTATGTTCTTAGCATTCCATCTCACTGACTCTCAGGGGGAATAAAAGTCACTTTTATTGAAATGACTATATATATACACTTTTTATACATTTATAACATATATTCATATGTTCATAGCAGACATATTCACACAGGTGTTGCTCACTTACGACGGGGTCACATCCTGATAAACCCATCGTAAGTTGAAAATATCTTAAGCCAATGCATTTAATACGCCTG
The DNA here is from genome assembly GCF_000956105.1 of Propithecus coquereli. Classification (NCBI taxonomy): domain Eukaryota; kingdom Metazoa; phylum Chordata; class Mammalia; order Primates; family Indriidae; genus Propithecus; species Propithecus coquereli. The sequence continues at coordinate 454,540 of NW_012152563.1, read as the reverse complement.
AGCTACCACACGTCACAGCTTGGCCTAACCTGCCTTACATGTGCTCAGAACCTTTCGGTACAGTATTTAATAAATGACAGGAGACAGTCAAGACTTCATTATAAAACGGGCTTTGTGTCAGGTGATCTGGCCCGGATCGTGGGGGTGTATTGTACCGAATGTCCGCAGCCCAGGGAAAGATCGGAATTCAAAATTCCAAGTATTCCTACTGAACATACTGATCACTTACACGCATCATAAAGTTGGAAATCATAAGTGGAAGCATTGTTAAGTCGGGGAACGTCTGTATATTCAATGCATGTATTCATATGTTTACAACGTCTTTTTTTAAAAAACAGCTAAGAAAAAGGTAGGACGGAAGAAGAGTTAAAAGACAGATCCAGAACGTGGGTTCTGGTGCAAGATGGGAAAGGAGCGTGTCTCAGAGAAGAGGAGGATGGGGGTCGCGTGAGGAAGTGGGGCTCTGTGGCCACCAGCCGCCAGGCCCCCACTGCACTGGCTTCCCACACAGACGGAGCCCGCTGTCCCCTCGCGCCAGCCCTCCTAACTGCAGCTCTTACCAGAGGGCCTTGCCCCAGCTCCAAAGCAAAGTGCCCCGTTACTCAGGCTGCCCTGCTGACAGGCACAGGAAGATCATCTGTTTATCTCCCCAAATTCCTGAAAACTTCCCTGAGAACCAAGACTGTGTCTGTTCAGCTTTTTCTCCGGGGACTTTCCGGGCCCCTGCCACATCAGAGGTGCTTTCGGGATGAATCCTTCATGTCAGAGATAAGAAAGCACAAGCCCAGAGGGCAAAGGCGGGGGTGCCCCAGAGCTCCAAGCACGGAGGGCGGGCTCTTCCCACCCTCTCGAGTGGCCTGGCACCTGGCCCACACCTCTGGCTCGCGTCCCCACGTGTTAGCCCACGGCCCCTCTCTCCCCAGACCGCCAGGGAAAGCCAGTGACCGCGGGAAGAAGGTACACTCAGGATCCAGGCAAAGGGGTTTCAAGTCCTGGCTCGACTCACGTGTGGAATGGGGCTACCGAGCCCGCCCGCCGTGAAGATCCACGAGAGACCCGCGCCGGGCGCGCAGGTGGGGGTGGCGCCGGGATGGACCTGGCGCTGCGCTGCCTCCGTGGGTCTGACCCGTGCTCCCTGGACCAGCTGCAGCTGGTGCCGCAGATGCGAGTCTCGCCCACCCCACCTGCACCCTCAACTGCAGACGCAGAAACTCCGAGCTGGGGCAGCCCTGGGTGTGTCACGATCCCCCTGGGCACAGGCACAAGTGGGAATCGCCCAGGGGCCTACTCGCCCTCGCCATCTGGTGGCACACAGTGGACCCTGCATCTGGAACAGTCCGCAGGGAGCACTGGGCGGGGCGGGGGGGG
>NW_012152563.1:452593-453122 GCF_000956105.1 Propithecus coquereli | reverse complement strand
GAAATGACTATATATGTACACTTTTTATACATTTATAATATATATTCATATGTTCATAACAGACACATTCACACAGGTGTTCCTCACTTACGATGGGGTCACATCCTGATAAACCCATCGTAAGTTGAAAATATCTTAAGCCAATGCATTTACCCTGAGCTACCACACGTCACGGCTTGGCCTAACCTGCCTTACATGTGCTCAGAACCTTTCGGTACAGTATTTAATAAATGACAGGAGACAGTCAACCCTTCATTATAAAATGGGCTTTGTGTCAGGTGATCTGGCCCGGATCGTGGGGGTGTATTGTACCGAATGTCCGCAGCCCAGGGAAAGATCAGAATTCAAAATTCCAAGTATGGTTCCTACTGAACATGCTGATCACTTACACGCATCATAAAGTTGGAAATCATAAGTGGAAGCATTGTTAAGTTGGGGAACGTCTGTATATTCAATGCATGTATTCATATGTTTACAACGTCTTTTTTTAAAAAACAGCTAAGAAAAAGGTAGGACGGAAGAAGAGTTA
>NW_012152563.1:450913-452039 GCF_000956105.1 Propithecus coquereli | reverse complement strand
TAATCTTTGTTTCCTAACAATTCCGGAAAATTCTGTCCATTTATTGGGATTACTTATCTATACATTTTTATTTCTACCGCTGCTTCACTATTTGTCCCACTTTCTCCCTTTCCCTCCTTTATTACTGTTATATCAGAAGGGGAAAGTTACAGCTTTCATTCTATTATTTGTTGTTCTACTAGTTTGGAGGTCATGTACTCTATATGCATCAGTACTCTAGAAATATTAGTATGCACGCTTAGCAAAGTTAGTCGTCCTAAACTACACAGCTTTATCTCGGGCCATCCTATAAAGTACCTGTTGTTGTTATTATTTATAGTCAAAGCGTATTTATATTTATTTCTGTCTTTGTTGTTTCTCTGCTGACCCTCCCTGCATCTGAGAACCCCACATGGGTCACGCACCACCTTCAGAAGCTCCTTCAATGAGGTTTCTAATCCTCTTCATGTATTTATCTGAAAATGGTTTTATTTTCTCTTCATTCTTAAAAGACAAATTGTCTAAGTATCGAGTTCTAGGTTTACAATTATTTTCAACTGGTGTATTGCATTGAAAATATTCTATCATCTTCCCGCTTGCACTGTTGCTATTGAGAAGTCATTCAACTGCCATCCTCTGAAGGGGGCCTGGTGACCTGCCTGCGGTCTGTCACCGCGTTTAAGATTTTCTCTTTGTCTTCGGTATTCGGTTTCCACTACATTTCATTTAGGCTTGAATGTCTTTTTGTTTTTCTTGCTTGGGATTTGCTGTGGCTTCTAAATCAATGGCTCAATGACCTTCACTGATTCTGAAAAATTATCAGCCTCTTCTCTTCACACATTCCCCACTCCTGTTCTCCCCACCCAGGTATCGTACATGGCCCCAGGGAAGAAGTGATGGGGCCCAGGTACCACATACGGCCCCAGAGAAAGGTGCACCTTCCTGAAAACAAACTATGAGACTGGATGTTTACATGGCCAAGCTGGCAGGGATAAGGTGGATTTGTCAGAGGAAACACAGCAATTAGGTGGGGTTCACGCTCAGTATCGTAAGGCAGTCCCTTCCCGCTATACAACGTTTCTTGGTGCATGTTTCAAAACCAGTGAGTTATAGATTAAAACGATCTTTTTTTAGTATACTTTTAAAA
>NW_012152563.1:447143-449803 GCF_000956105.1 Propithecus coquereli | reverse complement strand
ACGTCTGTATATTCAATGCATGTATTCATATGTTTACAACGTCTTTTTTTAAAAAACAGCTAAGAAAAAGGTAGGACGGAAGAAGAGTTAAAAGATCCAGAACGTGGGTTCTGGTGCAAGATGGGAAAGGAGCGTGTCTCAGAGAAGAGGAGGATGGGGGTCGCATGAGGAAGTGGGGCTCTGTGGCCACCAGCCGCCAGTCCCCCACTGCACCGGCTTCCCACACAGACGGAGCCCGCTGTCCCCTCGCGCCAGCCCTCCTAACTGCAGCTCTTACCAGAGAGCCTCACCCCGGCTCCAAAGCAAAGTGCCCCGTTACTCAGGCTGCCCTGCTGACAGGCACAGGAAGATCATCTGTTTATCTCCCCAAATTCCCGAAAAATTCCCTGAGAACCAAGACTGTGTCTGTTCAGCTTTTTCTCCAGGGACTTTCCGGGCCCCTGCCACATCAGAGGTGATTTCGGGATGAATCCTTCATGTCAGAGATAAGAAAGCACAAGCCCAGAGGGCAAAGGCGGGGGTGCCCCAGAGCTCCAAGCCGATGCCAGGACCAGGCATGGAGGGTAGGCTCTTCCCACCCTCTCACGCGCGCGGCCCGGCGCCTGGCCCACACCTCTGGCTCACGTCCCCAGGCGTTAGCCCACGGCCCCTCTCTCCCCAGACCACCAGGGAAAGCCAGTGACTGCGGGAAGGAGGTACACTCAGGATCCAGGCAAAAGGGTTTCAAGTCCTGGCTCGACTCACGTGTGGAATGGGGCTACCGAGCCCGCCCGTCGTGAAGATCCACGAGAGACCCGCGCCGGGCGCGCAGGTGGGGGTGGCGTCGGGATGGACCTGGCGCTGCGCTGCCTCCGTGGGTCTGACCTGTGCTCCCTGGACCAGCTGCAGCTGGTGCCGCAGATGCGAGTCTCGCCCACCCCACCTACACCCTCAACTGCAGACGCAGAAACTCCGAGCTGGGGCAGCCCTGGGTGTGTTCACGATCCCCCGGGCACGGGCACAAGTGGGAATCGCCCGGGGCCTACTCGCCCTCGCCATCTGGTGGCACACAGTGGATCCTGCATCTGGAACAGTCCGCAGGGAGCACTGGGCGGGGCGGCGGGGGGGTGGGGAGAGGGAGGAGCTGGAAGACAGTCCATGCGCGAAGGCTGGGACTGTCACTCTCTCTACCCCGCGTGTTCCCAGCACCTGAGCACTGTGCTGATGAGGGGCAGATATTTAATACATAGTTGGTGATGGACAAATGAATAAGGACGAATGCATAAACTCGAACAGAAAAGGGCATGTCCTAACTCTGTCTGTCCAGAAAGCACGGTACAAAGCCTGCGGGTGCTGGGGCTCAGCCGAGGCCAGCAGTGCCAGGTAAGGAGGTGGCTACCGAGACCAGTCCCAGGTGTGCAGGCAGCCGGGGCACAGCACCCGCCCGGGGGCGCAGCAGCCAGGCCACCAATAGAGGGTGGCGGTCAGATCCCACCCCGGTCGTCCAGAGCACGGGAGGGGCCAGGAGGAAGAACAGTCCTTGGGCAACAGGACTGTCACCTTCCTCTGCCGGTGCCGAGGGCCCGACTGGTCTGAACTGGGCAGCAGGAGCCATGCAGAGGGCCCGTCCCGTGCACGGGCAGGGGTCGCGGGGAGGTCGTCACAGCCCAGCAGGAGGAAGCAGCCTGGATCCTTCTCCCAGGGCTGTGCGCAGCGTGGACACAGAGGCAGGGCCCGGAGGCCTCCCCCACAGTGGGCCTGGGAGTGCCCAGGGCAGGGACAGCTCATGACCCTGCACGTGCCCACCTGCCCCGGGGTGCCCAGGAAGACGGGGCTTCCTGCTTCGCCAGAGACCCCCACCCTTCAACAAGCACTCTGGTGCTTTGCTCCCCGAGTTTTCACCGCCCAGCTGGGAAGATGCCCTTCGGTCCCGGCCCCCGTGCCTTGTTCCGTCCACACTACTGCGATGTCGCCGAGAGGGACAAGCACAGTGAGGAAAGGCGGCGCTTGCGCAGTGCCCGCCGTGTGCCACGTCCCCAACACCGGAGAGCAGAACCTCACCACGGCCAAAGGGGCAAGAGCTGTGGTCACCGCACTTTACGCATGAGGACACAGCAGCAACAAGAGGGCCACCAACGGCCCACGTGCCACAGTCCCCTGGTCCCCCCGCCGTGCAGTGTCCTGCGCACCTCTGCATCCCAAACACGCAGAGCGGCAGAGAGCGAACTCATTTCGCAGGTGGGAAAACCGAGGCCCTTGACGTGCCTTCCGTCTCCCAGTGAATCGTGTCGCGTCAGCACCAAGCGCATCGCACAGAGGAGCCCAGGTTTTCAGACACCTCCCGGCACCATGAACATCCTGACTACTGTGTGGACCAAACGTTTCCGCCCACCCCACCCCACTCCTCCTGCTCTTTGATGAAGGTCGGGTTGGGGGGAGAGAAAGAAGGAAGGAAAGGAGGAGGAGAGGGTGAGGAGGGAAGGAGAAGGAGGAGAAAGGGCGAAGAGACAGAGAAGAGGAGGAGGAGGAGGTGCCCTGGACCAGGAGACAAGCGGACCGGGCAATAGCGTGAAGGCTCCGCCTCTTGATGAAACCGCTGGCCTCATTACTGGGTCTCCCCAGCAGGATCACAAGGCTGGCAGAGAGCAGGGAGCAGGGTGAAAGAGGCTGGAAGAACCGAG
>NW_012152563.1:435303-447093 GCF_000956105.1 Propithecus coquereli | reverse complement strand
GCGCAGTGCCCGCCGTGTGCCACGTCCCCAACACCGGAGAGCAGAACCTCACCACGGCCAAAGGGGCAAGAGCTGTGGTCACCGCACTTTACGCATGAGGACACAGCAGCAACAAGAGGGCCACCAACGGCCCACGTGCCACAGTCCCCTGGTCCCCCCGCTGTGCAGTGTCCTGCGCACCTCTGCATCCCAAACACGCAGAGCGGCAGAGAGCGAACTCATTTCGCAGGTGGGAAAACCGAGGCCCTCGACGTGCCTTCCGTCTCCCAGTGAATCGTGTCGCATCAGCGCCAAGCGCATCGCACAGAGGAGCCCAGGTTTTCAGACACCTCCCGGCACCATGAACGTCCTGACTGCTGTGTGGACCGAACGCTTCCACCCACCCCACCCCACTCCTCCCGCTCTTTGATGAAGGTCGGGTTGGGGGGAGAGAAAGAAGGAAGGAAAGGAGGAGGAGGAGGAGAGGGTGAGGAGGGAAGGAGAAGGAGGAGAAAGGGCGAAGATACGGAGAAGAGGAGGAGGAGGAGGTGGGGGAGGAGGAAGGGGAGGGCACTGGGGAAATCTCAGACTTTGGAAAATTCAGCAACTTTCCACCGGCAAATTATACCCCCCAAATTTGATTTTTAAGTCACTACGTCAGACGACAAAAGACGGCCTTTTTTTTATGAAGCTACAGTAAAATACAAACTTGTTTTTAAATGGACTTTAAAAGAAATAGAAAACTAACTTCCTAAAACAAACGCAAATACACGTCCAAGCTGCATATGCTCCAGCACCCAGGAGCAGGGCAGGCCGCGTGGTAATCACCGTGGACGAAGATCGCTGTGAATTGCGGTGCGTTTCCAGCATTCCGTGGGAGCTCCTTGCCTGAAAGCTTCTCACTTTGTGTTCAGGAGGGTTGGTAATTAAACACTTCGCCTCCCCATTGCCCTTATTACAGGTATGGTAATCTTTGCACACTTAGCTTATAATTATTTTATTTGTCAAACGAAGTTGATACGTAGTTTAGGAAAGTGTTAACTTTGCAACCCCACCAAGACAGCCCCAAACACCCAGCGCTCAGCCAGTGTTTTCGAGACGGAAAAACAGCAGCTACCCACCCCGAGGCCGAGGCAGGAGCCTCGCCACTGCCTCCCTCTCCTCTCCTGTACCTGACTGCCTGGAGCCACTCCTCCTGCCCACGTCCCCTGCCACCTGGGCCCTGCCACCTGGGCTGCGAAGCGGCCACCCGGCAGGTCTCCCCCGCTCCCCCCCCCCCCCCCCCCCCCCCCCGGCCCGCTGCCAGTGAGCATGCCCCGCACCCAGCCGCCAGGGAGCTGTCCAGGACGCACCTCTGATCACACCCCGCCCCGATCACACACTTCAGTGGCTTCCTGTTGCATCTGGAAACAAAGACGGCTTTCTTCCTGGTGCTTATTATTTAATAAACGCCGACTCTCCGGCCACACGGGGAGGCTCCGTGAAAGCAGAAACCACGCCCGGGTCTGCACACCACTGTGAGCACGCAGCTGGCATTCAATTAATATTTGTTTAATTAGGTGGATAAGCAATTAAAATAATTAACGTCTGGCCTGGGCCAATGAATGGAGAGTGGGGCCACTCGCTGCCCAGGGGACCGTGGGGGAGGAGCGACGCGGGAGAACCTGGGGGACACGGCAGACCCGGCAGGCGGCCGCGAATGAGGCCTGCGGTGTGTGATGCTGCCAGGAAAAGGCCACGCTTGGTCCGAAATGCCCCAATCCAGTCCCGTAGCCTCTTTCTTCCCCGCAGGGACGAGCCGGAGGGCCCATGTTCCCCTCTGCTCGCAGGGCTTCTGCGGGCGTTTGCGCAGATTTGCACAGACTGCCCCAGTGGCGCCCCTGTCAGAGCCGGGCTGGACACGTCCCCAAACGCAGCCCCCACCCCCACCCCAGCACAGCACCCTTTGTGCGGGCAAGAGAAGCCGTGCTCAGGGCGGCTGGCTGAACCGCACTGAAGTTTTCTGGTGGGAAATGCTTTCAAAAAAAAGAGAGAACACAGCTGTGGTCCTTGATCACATTCACGCATTTTATTCTTCGGGGGACTTGGAAGCCATCGAGCACATCGAATCACGGCAAACGACTCCAGACTATGCCTCATTTCAAACTGCTGATGCGATAGAAACATCAGTGCTGTTCTAAAAATAACAATAATAAAAAAAACTTCTTGCAGTTCTGTTATTTCACATTTAACTTCCATCTTGGATTTCACAGTTATCTCAAAAGCATCACCCGGCTTTTAAAGCTCTCATGTTTTCTTGGCATGTTTCAAGAGGGGCCAGGCCCCCTTACCTGGGGGCCACATACCCTGGGGACCCCTCAGTTTCTTCTCCAGTTGCCACTGCTCGGAGGCCTATGAAGAGTCTCGTCCCCTAGACCAGGGTTTCTCAGCCTGGGCGCTGGCGACACCGGGCTGGATGAGCTCTGCTGTGGCGTCCTGTGCCCCGCGGGGTGTCTGGCAGCTCCCGCCTGTACCCACGGATGCCAGTGGCACCTCCACCCCGGAGCCGTGACAACCAAGAATGTCTCCAGACACTGCCAATGTCCCCAGCAGAGAAGCACCGTGTGGACACACCCTCAGCCTCTGTGTCCGGGCTCTCGGATGTCCTGCTGCCCGGCTCGGGGTCTATTCACGACAAGAAAAAACGCCATTCTGTAGAACTACAGATCAAAATACTGGGGTGCAAACTGACTTCAGGTGTCCTGTCGCCTCCACGTCTGGAACTCAGCTTGTCTGCTGATGTCCAGGCAGGGCAACCTGTACCTTTCCTGGCCTCCCTCAGCCACTTAGCAATTTCCGTGGCTTTTCCCCACCGCTGTTGGGGCAATTGGGACCTCGGGGCAAAAACAGGCAGGAAGTTGCCAGACTCACCTGGCAGAGCACCTCTGGTGGCCACAGCAGTCCCAGGGCTGTGGGGGGGCCTTAGACCAGCCTCCTCCCTCACTCAGCTACTGCAGGGCCCTCGGCTGACCGCCTCTCTCGGGAGGCTCGGATCTCTCCAAGGCCACTCCCTGGTGCTCCTGCCCTGGACACGGTGCCCTGGATCCTCCCGGCTGTCCTACCCGCCAGTCTTTCCTCTGCCACCCAGCCTGGCGGGAGAGGTGCCAGTTCCACCCGCAGCTGCTCCGTACTCGGCCAGAGTTGCAGGAGGAACGCGGGGGTCACCAAAGCAAAGCAAATCCACTCACCCTCAGGTGCTAAAACCTCCTGGAACAGGAATAACTCCCACGGCCTGTCTCACTGCGCAAAATGCAGGCAGGGAGGCCCAGAAATCCCCTCTCCCCGTGCTAAGCCCTGGGGACTGGTCGGCCCGGTGGTCTGGTTGGAATTCAAGGAGCACGTGTGGACGGCAGACAGCGACCAGAGGTGCCCAGGTAAGTGGCACCTGCGGTTGAAGAAGGCCACGTGGAAGAGGAGAACTGGAAGGGAGGATGCAGAGGAAGATGGAAGGAGCCTCCCAGGCGGGCAGGGACAGAGCCTGGCCGGGGCTGCCAAGAGCAGGGACACGTGTCTGGGCTTGTGCCCTGCCCGTCCCCGTATACACTGGGGACCCCAGGAGAGTCTCTGAGCCTCCGGTTTAACCTTCGTGGAGAGCAAGGTAAAATAAAAGCATGTACATTCATTTGACTGTCGGATTCCATTTCTAGGAAGTTACCCTAAGGACAAAATCACGTCTGCATGTGTTCATTCATAGACAGGGATGTTCACTACAACGTGTGCCGTTCTGACAAACGGAAAAGCCACCAAACATCACATGCCTAAGAGTAAGGGACTGAGTTCACAAATTAGGACACGGCCATTAAACAGAACATGGTGCAGCCTCTGAAATGAGCATCCTTGGTAGGACACACCGTTAATAAAGAAAAAAAGGGTATCCAAACAGTACGTTCGGAATAATTCTATTTTGTTTTACACACACACACACACACACACACACACACACACACACACGGTCAACAAAAGTCTGTAAGGACATGCAAAAATGTTAATTGTGGCTGGCAGACTAACTTGGTGCTTTTCGCAATCAACACAGACTTTTATTGTTCTTGGGGGAAGTGGCTTGCTGAGGAAAGAAGCCAACTCCTCCGCGGGGACTGGGAGAGGAGCCCCCGGCTCTGCTCTGGCTGCCCTCACGACGCAACCAAAGCGGCAAAAGATGCCTCGCGTTTCCGCACCACACACAAAAGCAGGAACTACCTAGTTGTAAACATTCTGGCGTTTTTGTGCATTTGCCTGAAAAATGGTCAAGGTGTCACAGTCCCGGCAGCCACAGGGTCTCTGCAATGCTCAGCTTCCCACTCTGTAGCCTGCCCCGCCCGATCAGAGGCCAGAGAAGGCGCCTCTGACCTTGCGCATCTGCCTGCACGCTGCTGGGCGCAGTCTCAGAGCCTGCGGTCCGCCTGTCGGGACCGCTAGGGACTCCGTGAGCCACGTCACAGTTTCACATACGATGCCGAAGGCGGCACAGGCAGGACCCTTCGCAGAGGACCCCAGTGGGACTCCAGCAGGAAACTCCCACCACCGCTGCCAGTTTCCAAGCTGTTCCCAGCCTGACCCAGCTCCCTGCTGGGAACGGCCCCAGGGTCTGTGTGTCCAGGGCTCTCCGCCTTGCTCTAAAGTCTGGAGGAACTGGTTTGCGTAGAGGTTCTCTTGGTAGCATGTTCAGATCAAAATCGGTGCCCACAAATAAAAGTCAGCACCTAGATTAGACAGCGCTGTCCTGTTTGGTTACAGAGACCCACAGATACAGGATATAGGCTTTCTTTTCTTCAAAGCAGACATTTAAAGGCAGCCACACAGAAAAACATAGCACAGTTCCCGGGCATCCATCCACCCATTCACTAACAAAACCTCCCCTTCTGTGCGTGAGGCAATACGGAGGGTGCTGGGGCTGCCACGGTGACAGAGGTGTCCCCCGCCCTCACGGGGCTTCCGGTCAGAAAGGAGGCACGGGCATTGGTAACATAACTGCACAATTTGCCATTTAATTCCAGGTAGGGGAGTGCTCCAAAGGCGAGCGCAGCCCTCTGGGGCCCAGCGAGTGTGTTGCAGAAACCCCTCACCCGCACGGAAGGGTCGGGTTTCCCTGAGGGAGTAAGGAGTCAAGCAGAGACCAGAGGGAGAAAGGAGGTGGATGGGAAATGGCTGGGGACGAGGAGAGCTGGGGGAGACGAAGGAGGGACAGAGGAGCACTTAACCTTCCAAAAGAGGGGCGCCGTGTCAGCCAGAGCCTTCCAGTGAGAAGGAACTCACCTAAAAATGGGAAATAATTTTTATTCTTTGAACAAAACTCCTTCATGGTAAACCAGTCCAACCACCGCGGCAGCCCCCGCCTGCTGCTGTCTGAGAGCCGCCCGGCCCCGCCAGCGGCCAGGGCCATCGCTGGACGAGTCTAACTACCGGAAGTTCCCTCCTTATGTTGCAGCCCGACACAAATTTGAGATGTAGATAGCTAAGATGACGGATAGGTAGATGACGAACAGACAGATGGAAATGAAGAGGTAAGTGGTGCAGAAATAACCTCCCTGTGGCCGTGACCTTGTGTCTTAGTGACTCTCGGATGGGCAGACAGGAGGGCAGTCAGCAGAAGCACCGCTTGCGGGGGAACTGAGGCGCTCAGACCAAGAGCTGCGGGTTCTGTGACCTAACGCAGCCCGAGCACAGCGCTTCGAGAACCCGGGGGAGGCCGGCTAACACCCTCTCACCCCTCTCTCCAGCCCCGATCCCCGGGCCCACGTGACCCTGCCTCCCCAACAGCTCCTGGCGCCTGTCTCCCGGGCACCGCGACGCAGCCCTCCAGTACCAAAGCCTGGAGCAATCCCACCAGCCCCCTGCCCCTTCCCCTGCCCCTCACCTCCCTCCGCCCAGGCGGCGAGACAGAAGGCTGGGCGCTGTCCTCGACTCTTCCCCTAACACCGTCCCATAAAGGCACGGTCCCCCAAGCAGGATGTGCCCTGCCCAGCTGCAAGGATGTACGAGGCTACGACGGGTCCCCCGGCGCTGTGTGGCATGGCTGCCCTGCTACAGACGCACCTCAAATCCACCTTCCTCTCTCCCCTCCACTGGCAGCCGCCGGCCCACGTCAGCACCACCTGTCTGGCGACGAGCTCCTCTGGCGCCGCTCTCCACGCAGTGGCCGCGGAGCATCCGCCGGAGCACGCCGGAGCACGTCTCTCCCTGTCGCTCAAGCCCTTCGACAGCTTTCAGGGCCTGGGGAGTGGATCCGAGCCCCGAACCCAGGCTCCGCGGCCCCGCGTGAGCCGGCCCCTACCGCGGCTCCCGCCTCGTACACACTTTCGCCCCCGCCCCGCTCTCGGCCACACTGCCCTGCTCCGGTCCCTCCAGCCCACCGGCTCCTCCAGCCCCAGGGCCCTCTGCCTGCAACACTCTTCCTCACCAGGTCTCAGAGCTTGACTCAAAGGCCAGCTCCCCAGAGAAGACTTCAATGACCCCAAGTGGCCTTTGCTAATCCTCCCATCTAAATCAGGCCCCTGGGTTATTTTATCTCAGGAGATCATTTCCTCAAAGCATCACACATTTCATAAGTAACTTATTCACGTGACTCTTCCATGACTGTCTCGCAAGGCTGTAGGCAGCACGACGATGGCAGGTCTATACTTATTCTGCTCCCCACGGAGACCCCAGAACTGAAACCGCTACCTAGCACACAGCAGTTGCTCAATAAAGATGGGCTGATAACAGCTTTAGTCGCAATTGCCAAAACGTGGAAGCTACCGAGATGTCCTGCAGCAGGTGGGTGGATAAGGGATAAACCGTGGTCCATCCAGACAACGGAATCTCACTCGACACTGAAAAGAATGAGCCTTCGAGCCATTAAAGACACGGAGGAGCCGGGCACGGTGCTGGCGCCTGCGGTCCCGGCTACTCAGGGGGCTGAGGCAGGAGGATCACTTGGGCCCAGAGTTCACGGCTGCAGTGCGCCGTGATCACTCCTGTGGAAACGGCCACTGCATTCACAAGGGGCGCCACAGCGAGACCCCAGGTCTCTAAATACGTAAGTAGATGCATAAGACACGGAGGAAATGTAAACGCATACTACGCAGTGAAAGAAGCCAAGCCGAAAAGGCCGCGCACTATATACGACATTCTGGAAAAGGCAAAACCATGGAGACAGGACAAGATTGGTGGTTGCCAGGGGCTGGGGAGAGAGGAATGAACAGGTGGAACATGAGGATGTCCAGGGCGGGGCGAACACGGCGCAGGACACTGCAGTGGGGGACGCACCATACACACTCGCCCAACCCGCCGAGAGCAACCCCTGCATAGACCAGGGCTGCAGTGATGGTGACAGTGTCACCGGCTGCCACCACTGTCCCACGCCGGTGGGGAGTTACAGTGGGGAGGCCGTGCGCGTGGGGGCAGGGGGTACACGGGAACTCTCTGTACCGTTTGCCCAATATTGCTGTGACTCTAAAACTGCTCTAAAAAATAAAGCCTTTTTAAAAGTAAATTAATTAAAATAAATTGATTTATACGTACATACATATATTAATATTAATAGATACTGAAAGAATGAATGAACCTTTCTTTTTCAGACATCGCTCCTTTCTTTTCTTTTTTTCTTTCTTTTCACGGAAGCCAGAAAGGCCATTAGTTGATCACTGGGCTCCCTGACACACACCTAAAGGGCAAACTTTACAGTTTTTATTGAAAAGGAGGCCGTGGGCTTTTAGATGCCGGTGCTCAGGCAACAAAGTTGACTGTCTCTTAATGCACAGTATTTTACTGATTCCAAGATTAACATACCAAAATCAAGGTATGTTTTATAATTGATAGTATCTAAGAGTGGAACTGCCAACAGTTTTTATCTTTTAGAAGTACATAAAATGATGATGTGCCTTACAACGGATGTGCTCGTAGATGAAATGAAAGACGTACGTAGAGAGGTCGGCGGAATCGTATGTTCAGCTGGTTGGGGGCCCAGCTCCACCCCGGGCTGGACAGGTTGCGAGCACAGCACCCGTGTCTCAAAAGCTAAAAACCTGCCCCCACGTTCCTGGGTGCTGGCTGGGTCCCCAGGAGCGCTGAGGAGAAACCGCTTGGCAGCACGACACACTGTCACAACTCTGTCCGATCGTCACCCCAACCCCAGATCAAAATGACCTTTCCCAAATCCTCTACAGGTCAAAATCTCTCTCTTCCAAAGGCCCGTTTTCAGAAACTCCCCCCGCAGGGCTTTCTCTGGTTCTCCACCATGGCACGCACACAGCTTGTCAACATGCATTTCATTCCGCCTTTTGTTACAAGGTTGGGCTACTTACACCCCCGCTGTCAGACTCAGAACCCCCCGAGGTCCAGGGACATTCTCCCTCACCTTCACGTCACCCTGCGCCCCGAGAGTCCCTGGCATAGCAGAGATATTCAAATGTCTGCTAAGCTGATCCAAACACCCCTCCGTCTACAGCAATTTGTCCAGAGCATCTTCCTGTAGTACACAATCAATTCCAAACTAAATCGCCAAAGACTGGAAACCTGCAAGGGAAAAAAAGTCTAATAATTGATTTCAGAAATAAAGTAGAATTCTAAATCTCTTAAAACATAACTTTGAATTCCATCAAAATATGCAAGCCTTACTAATTACTCTGCAAATATTAATTTCAGAGAATGTCCATATACTGCATAATTCCTAAAGATCGTGGTCTGAATCTGTACCTGATCCCTCGTGCTCAAATGACAAAAGACTAAAACAGAACAACGGCGGCACGGGGGAAACGTCCCCTTCCTAACTGTGCCATTTTAGCTGCAGGGACCTTTCCCGCAAGTAACCCATTCAAACTTTCATTTTTTATATAAATCAGAAATGCTTATGTATCACCCAAAAAGGTACCCAAGCAAATAACATACACATACACACACACACACACACACACACACACACAGGCACCAGAAGAGTCTATGACTCCATCCTCTAGTCCAGAGGACTTATGTCATCCCCAGCCAGAGAGGACAGAGAAAATCAGCCAGAACAACAGTGTCAGTGACCAAGGCAAGGACGGGAAACGGCCCAGGCGTAGGAGGTACCAGGGGCCGCAGGCGATGGGAAATGCACCCAGGGCTGGCGTGGCAGAATCCACGAGGGGAACAGCTGAGAGCCAAATGCTTCTTTCTCCCCCAGAGTAGCTGGTCGGATCCTAACCTAAAACCCAAGCAGGACCTGGCAGGAGCAGCTTAGAGGTCTGAACCTGGTGCAATCAGCTGGGAAACGTGAGAGTGTGAAGACCCAGCGTCATCTGTCACCCAGGCCCCAGAGAGCCGGTCGGAGAGTACCGTCCTTGCAGACGGTTCTGCTGGTGTGCAGCAGTCAGCTGGAAAACAAGGAACAAGTGCGTGGGGGTGGGGAGTGGCTGGCTGTGGCCTTTGTACCCTGGGCACAAACCAGCCGCAGAAATAAATCCTGGTGCCTCCCAATCCATTCGGCTCTGTTTACCAACCTCTTACTCTCTGCAAAGCAGTAACATCTGGGGAGGGGAGAAGAAGGGAGAAGAACTCAAAGAAGTGTCACAAGACGCCTGCTCATCTGAGGTCAGGCGCTGGGCGTCAGGCTTGGATGCCATGCCTCTTTCCATTGTAAATTGCCCGTAGAATCTGAAATCTCTCTCTTTGGCCCAAACCGTGAGCCACATCCCTGGAGATTAAACCCTCTACCCCAAAGAAGAAGCTAGAAATTCACATAAGGCAAGAACGTCCCCCCACACGTGAGTGTCACCGCAGGGGACCGGTACAGGCAATGACAATGGATAACGGAACAGTGATCGCCTCAAGGAATCTGCACTTGAGAAATCCTCACCATGCTCAAGGTCTCCGGTGTCTCTGCCAACAGAGAAAAGACACGACATCACCCTCTGTCAAGCTGGCCAGGTGTTGACGAACAACAGGAACAATACTCTGCACTGGCGCCTTCCACGTCTCCCGCGGGCCGAGGCGCATTCTCGTGCTCCAAACACCACGCCAGGCGCTGCCTGCCTTACCTCCACGCAGCCCACGGAACAGTGTCGTGGACAAAGCAGTTTCCAACGGTGACGTAATGGTATACAAATTATGTAAATAGCCAAAGATTTTATTGCTATTCCCAACGTACACCTACATTGCAATAAAATATCTTCGCTTAAATTCTTTTGCTTTTTCTAATTCCATAACATTTAAATCTATCAATTTTCTATTGACTTTAAAGTAGTTGAATGGGTTGAGACTGCAGCTCCAGTTGCAAGCAAAGCGGTGCAATGGAGTTTTCAAACCGTCACGTTCCCACTCCGTGCTCTGGACGGGGCACGCCTTGTCTGTTCTCTCACGACTCCCTGTTTTCCTTGGTGGAACCTCCTTCCTTGCGACTGCAGGGGCCCTTCACCTTAGGGTCTGCACGGACACCTCCCCTGTCTCTCCCTGGCCTTCTCCTCTGGCCTTACCTCAAATCTAACCAGGGCAAGTCGAGAACTCCCCTACCCGCCCAACGGTGCTTTCTTTCCTCTGCGCTCCAAGCCACGGCCACTAAGTCTGGCCTCCCCAGCACCAGCCTCATTTCATCCTGGCCTCCCTGCCTCCACTCTTGTTCCCTCCATTGTTCTGTTTCCTGGACATGGCTGACAAATGAATCTTCCAGAAAACGTGATCACTGACTTCTTTGTTCAATACCATTGAGGACTCCCTCTCCATGTGGAGGGCGAGAGTCCACGCTCCCCAGCCTTGTCCCTCAAAGCTTCCAAGGCCTGGCCACGTCCAAGCAACTCAGTGCAAGACCGGCTGCTGCCTCGTGCATCCCTGCCGCACCATCCACTCCCCGACCTCTGCCTGCGCCTAGGGCAAGCCCAGCATCACTTCCCCGCATTCTTCTCAGCCCTGTCTCCGCACACTCATGCCTCCCGCACTTCGAGGACCAGCCAAAACGTCCATCTCCAAAGCCTTCCCTGACACCCCGGATGGCAGGGTCCTTGGCTCCCGACTCTACGGTGACACTGTTTTTTCGGGCATCGTTCTTCGCCCAACCTACACCCCCCAGCGACACTGACCTCTCTCTGCCGGGCATGTCCTGAGTCTGACCTGTGACTCTCCCTGCACCCTCCGCAGGGACCTAGCACCCCACCGTGCCCACCCAAACGCTGTGCCCGCCTAGGTGCCCACCTTCTCCTCGGACACCCTGCGCCAGTCCTGCGCATCAGGTAGGAAGCTTTCCTGGCTAGAACTTCCCTGCGCCACTGCCCTGCCCGGCCGGGTCGGCTCTGCACTTGGGCAAGAACTCTTTCCACTTTCGATTCTTTCGGAGGGGGCACAGCTGTCACGGACGGTGCCCTGCGATCTCGGCGGCGATGGGACTTGGCAGCGCCGGGCGCTCCCGCTACGTGATTACAGGTGGGTCCCTGCCCAGGATGGCGAGGACACAGGGCAGCCGGCTGCGAAGGCCGCGGAGGGCCCGGCGCCCGCTTGCAGGGGGGACAGTCCAGGGGGTCCGCCCTGCTGAGTCCCCAGCTCCAAACTTTCCCTGGGACAGCGACAGCGACAGCGGCACCCACGCCCGCCGGGACTGGCCGACCCGTGATGCACAACAGCCGGACCGGAAGAGAAAGATGCGTGGGCTGGGGGAGGCAAAGGCGGTTATTTTCAGAGCGGGGCCCCTCGCCCGGCCCGGGACTCCCGAGGACGCGGGGCCAGGGCCGGCGGCGCTGGGCTGGGGACGCCGCGGCTGGTGCTGATGCTGAGGCTGCCGCGGTGACAGCCGCTCCCCGCCCCACCCGGCTGCGCGCCCCGGGCCCGCGCCTG
>NW_012152563.1:401312-434703 GCF_000956105.1 Propithecus coquereli | reverse complement strand
CCGGCTCCAAGGCCCGCGGGGGGCGCGGGGCGCACAGACACCCCCAGGCCCCGCGTCTCCGGGCCGCCGAGCTCCGGTTCAGGGCCGCGCCGGACACGCCGGACGCGCCAGGGCGGCCGGGAACCGCGTGGCTGGCTGTGAGCGCGCTCGGCCGCGGCCACTGTCACTGGTGCCACTGTCACTGGTCATCGCTGGGGTCGTCGCGAGAGCCTTATTTACGCCGCCGCGCTGTAACTTAAAAGATTTCTTAAATGGCTTTATCTGCGTGTCCTGGTGAAGTTAGAGTACTTGGGGGGTCGTTTTCCACCAGGCACAGCGGTCCCCGCGAGGCATCGCAGCCCTTGGGAAGGAGGCATCGCCAGCGCGGGTGCCCTGCACGGGCTGGAGGTTCGAAAAACGCATCCCAGGTGCGCGGAGACCAGCAAGACGGGCCTAAGCGCACGTGTGCGGAACATCACTGTCTCACATCCTTCCACGGAAACGTTTTGCAGGTGGAGAAATAATGCTTGCGATGTATTCAAATAAGCACTATCTCCGAGAAGGGTTTGTCACTGCCCATCTAACGGTTTAGCACTTCCGCAAATGTTGCACGTCTGCTGCGTGCCAGGCGCAGAACCCGGTGCTGGGCACGCCAGGGAAGGAAAGGCGCAGAGCTCTGCCCTCCAGGAGCTTCCGGTCTGGGGCAGGGTGGGGAGGAGGAAGACACAGTGTCTGCACTCAAGAAGCGCACAGCTGTCTGGGGGGCTTAGGGCAGAACCCCCGAAATGGCCTCTCCAGCCTGTGGCCACTGCTGAATGAGTGAGGGCAGAGAGAAGGGAGGGTGATCAGAGAATAAAAGTCGAGTAGGATTTGGAAAGGTGGAAAGAGAAAGCATTTCAGGTGAAAAATAAAGCAGGTGTCCATCCAGCCGCAAGACAGGCAGACCCAGGCAGAGATGATGAGAGGGAGGGAGGGGTGTCAACTGGGATATCAGCTGGGACCCCCCAGATCAAGGTAGACTGTCCCTGAGCTCCCCAGCATGGACCGTGTGGGAACTCAGCCTGTCTTCTACGTACCCCAAAAGGCAACGCACTCAGGAATCTCCTCAGTTAATGCCAAACATGTGCTTGAGTCAAGGTTTCTTAAGGTACGTACAAGAGGAGGTTCTCCTGCCTCGCTCCACGGCAGACCAGGTAAAACTCCATCTCAGGTGAGACACCTGCTGCCAGCCTCCCTTCCCGGTCCGGCTTCCCGCAGGCTCTCCCGTCTCCCGTGGCCCTTTGCGTACGCGGCACTCGGTGCCACGGCCCCCCACACCACGAGGCTCTTTCCATTCTCCCACTTCCGCACCCGCCAGAAGCGAGCAGCTTCCTCTCCTTGGTGTTTGCATACCAGTTACTGTTTCGGCCACTACCTGTGGCTCATTTTGTCTCCAAACATATTTCTAACATTCTCCCTAAAAAAAAAAAAAAATGGCAGTGAACACAACTCTTACACACACACTTGTGGACGCGTCCCACTCTCTTCCTGTGCCCTCGTCCTCTGCCCACTTTTCTGCGTGTTCTCTGCAGACACCTCCAACACTGGATCTGACACACGCCTCCTTCCTCTTGCGCTTGTCCATCGCAACAAAAACAGGTAACGTAGACACCTGCCAGAGGGTGGGACGCTCTCCGTAGTGTGTTTGGACTCTGTCATACTGTGGTTTTAAGTAAGGAAGGAATATGTTTGGATTTTTACGAAGGAAACATTTCATCTTCTCCCCACATCGCCGCACCTCAGAGGTAGAAAGGACCTTTGACATCACCTAAATCTGCCCCTGGAGCTTGGGGTGGTAAAGGAACGTTCCCAAGGTCACACAGCTCAACAGCCAGGCCGACTTGGACCTGGGCTGCCCAGGATGCTGGGATTTGGTGGCTGGGAAGGGGGAGGGTGTGGGAAAGGTTAGAGAAATGGCTGGCTCACCTTCTCTCTTTTGTCTTTCGGCATTCAATAGGTCAAATGCCCAGAAACATTGATTGTGGACGAAACCCCCCACTCTCTTAAGTAAACAGTCTGAAATGGAGCGGTTGGTCCTTGTTGAATATGGAGCGGTTGGTCCTTGTTGAATACCGAATGGCGTTTACACGACACAGTGGTCTTGTGCTAATTATGAGAGTTAGTAGACTGTGACCAGTCAACACAGGCTCGGAAATTCCACTCAACCTTTAAACAACCTAGAACTCTTTTAAATTCCAAAGGAAGCTGTTGAATTTGAAGCTGAGATTTGCATTTTAAAAAAAAATTAAGACAGACCCACTTGGGCCCATAGCGCGTGATTCTGGGCACAGCAGTCTTGGAAGTGACCAGGGTCGGCCAGGGCTGGTAAACACCAGGGCCCAGGGGCCCCGCGGCCTTTCTTTGTTTTGTTTTATTTTTTTAACTTGGTGGGAGGGAGCAGTCACCCCAGTTTGCTTCATGTCCCTTGGAGTCCTAACGCTGGAGACAAAGGACTTGCGTCGTATAGTATATAATAATCGGGGCATTTTTAATCGTCTCTTAACTTCACTTCAAGACAGCAAGAGACCGAGAATGCAAGCCCGGCCTCCCACAGGAGTCGAGGGCACAGGATGGGCTGCCACGGATGTAACCACAGGCTTCGCTGCCCACGTGTCTCTTCTCAGCCCTCCCTCCCTCCTCCATTCTCTCTGGCTTCTTTCTCTGCTGGAGAGCAAGGCTCGTAGGCCTGGTACGCTCACTCCTACCTCCTTCTCTTTGATTCTGCACAGGCCACAAGTGCCGCAGGCTCTCTGTCTGGCAGCCCCCAGCGGCCTCCCCCCGCCCACCTGCCTGTCCGGTCTCCCCTCTACACTAAGAGTCCCAGACTTGCGAAAGATCAGAGCTGGACGAGATCTTGGTTTTATACAAAAAGGCAGAAGCACCGGCCGCTGAAGCAGGAAGCACGGTACGGCGTTGGCTTTGTCACATGCCCTGTCATCCCTGGAACTTCATTCAACGTCTCCAGGTCTCCCTTTTCCCGCCTGTGAAATGGGGTGGTGTCACCTCCCGCGCGGAGTCAGGGCAGAGACGCGGCTGCGTGAGCGGATACGTTGCCCGTCTGCTTCACAGGCTTCGGAGCGCGGCGATGGCGTTACGGAGGGAAGGAGGAAATCGCGGCAAGTCCCTGCCCGGGGGACAGGAAGGGGAGGTTCACCAGGTTCGCCCTCGCCCTCGTGGACGGTGGGGAAGAGAGAGGAGACAGGGAGGGAAGCGGCAGCAGACCTGCCTGCCCTGACTTCCCAGTCTGGGCCCAAGTCCTGGCAAAGGCACGTCACCCACTGGCAGAAAAGCCGAAAGCAGAGGGGGTGTGGCTGCCCCACTTGGGAGCCCAGGAGGGGACACCACACAGGGCGGCTCCACAGGGACTGAGGGATGAGGCCTCAGAGCTGGGCCTGACACGCTGCTCCTGGCTCCCTGCAGCCCCTACGTGGTACGGCAGGTGTCCCCCAGGTGAGGGGACACAAAGGCACTGAGAGTCTAGACTAAGGGACATCTGGGTGAGGACTAGCAGGCCACAGTGGGCAGGACCACAGGCATCGTCTCCCAGTACAAGGCCTCCTGAAGATGCTGTAACGGTCACCAGCCACATGGCCATGCCAGCCACTCAGGACGGAGAGGAGCAGGATCTAAGGCTCCCTTCTCCCCCACCACCCTCCGCGAGTGCCAGACACCAGCTGCAGGGAGGGCAGGGGGAGGGCAAGGGCCTCAGAAGGCCTGTGCCTCTCCGGAAGGGTCCGAGCTTTCTGAAAGCGATGGCGCAAACCGAAGCAGTACCGTCAGTGCTCTGCGTTAGCATCGACTTGGTTCAAATGAGTACATTTCCGACCCTGCTACGTGGATAAAAAGAGACGATGCAAAGTGAAAGGTAGAACAGACATAATAAACGTGTCTACAGTAAGAATGTTCTGTAAACTCTGGGGACTCGAAACCAAGTACCATGCTGTTAAAATGTATACAACAAAAACCACTAGAGATTTAAGGAGAAGCTGACAAATTCACGATAGCAATGAAGACGTTAACCAAGTTTTACCAGTTTTTGATAGATCAAATAAACAGCAACCCAGGCAAGAGTGACATGTGGGATTTGAGGTCTGCTTGCTCTTGGCCACAGGCAGGGCCGTAGGACTGCGCAGCCCTGGCCTCTCTCCACGCCCCGAGCTTCACGGCCTCCGCCTGAGAGGAGGCACCTGGCGTTGGCTGAGTGGGCTGGAGATAGGGACACTTTTTCTCCCTGGAAATGTCTGTCTCTAGGCTGTTGTTCTGCCGGCAGAACCCTGAGTCCTGCGGCCTGAGCTTTGCCGGGTGCTGGAGCAGCGCGTGCCTGTCCTGCCGTTCTGCGGGGTTCTCTGCTGTCTCAGTTGCTGGTGGTGTCGGAGTGGCCTTCTCTACCCTACAGGCAGTGATGTCACAGCAGTGCAGACACTAAAGCTACTCAGAGCATCGACTTGGAAGCCAGACAGTCCCCTGTTCGAGTCTCAGCAAACCCACACAGCTGCTGAGGGCGTCAGCTCTCCATGCCTCAGTTTCCTCATTATAAATAGTGATAATATAGTGCTGACCCCACAGGGGCTCCCTGAGAGCTGAGTTGACATTTGTAGAATGCCTGGAATGAGTTTGGCCTGTGGTTGGTGGAGGGTACTTGTTGGCACTATCAGAGAGGTGGTTTAACAGCCAAGGGTGAAACGGGGCAAATGGAAAAAAAAAAAACAGCAGCTGACAACGTGACAATTTGGGAAACGGTGTAACGACGACGCTCCGTGTGCAAAGCTAGACCAGAAACAGCTGCAAATACCTGATCATGAAACAGGAATGAATGAAAATAAGTGAATTTGGCATTTAGCTCCAAACTCTTAGGGCCGACTGATAAGGATCCGTTACTTTGTACCCGACAGCCCCCCAGTTCAAAAGAGCCCAAAGTAGCCAGTGAACCGGGTGGGGGGTGCTAAGGATGCCGGGTCACCCGGAGAAAGCGCAGACGGGCGGATGCAGCGGGACTCCAGGGAAACCGGAAGCTGGCGCGGAACTGCGCCGGGACTCGCTGCCATGCTTTTCCTCCTCCTCCTCGTGCGTCGTCCTTCCTCCCTGCGCGCCGCCTTCCTCCACACGGGGAAGAGCATCGCTCCTGACAGGTGGAACGGAAACTGTCTTGGGCCCCCACCGTCAGAAAGGGGCTCCGTCTCTTCCCCCACCATAGGGAAGGAATGACCCCAGGGAAGGCTGGGGTGGCCCTGGCTTGGGTCGCATGCTGACCCCTAGACCCACCACGCCCAGGGGCCTCTGCCTGTCCCGGTTCGGGAGGAGAGACCAGATCACGTGGGAAGAAAGCATCTCCTGGTGGAACCCTGAGGCTGAGCCACAGAGAAGCAGAGTCCAAGAGGACGAGGACCATGTTCCCGGAGAGGGACAGACAGGCTGGGAGCATGTCCACATGTATCTGCCACCAAGTGGGGGAAAAATGGGCACAGATAAATGCAGAAACTGATTTGGCAACACAAAAAGAAACATTTATAAATTGGTGCAAGGACTGCGGCTTTGGAAAGAACTTCCATGTCTCTGATTCTACCTTCCTGTCATTTTTATCTCTCGACACTGACTCCCGACCCCCCCACCAGTAATTATGCTCCAGTAAGATTCAGCCACTTGTTGTTTCCTGCACACACCGTGATGTTTCCTGTGCCCAAAATGCCCTTCCGCGCAACGGACTTCTCATTCGTCGGTGACCCTGCGTAATCCCCTCCTCTCTTCCAGACAGCGCGTGTGGGACCCCTCTACGCCGCTCCCACATCCCCACCTCCCCTTGTTCTGGCACGAATCGCACCGCGCGGGGATTGATCGAAAAAAAAGTTTATTTATTTCATTAAGCCGCGAACTACTACTTTCATCTTTTTTCCTTTCCCTAGCACCAGCTGATAGCCTGATCCACGCCCGGTGCTCTAGTATTTATGGGTGGGTGGTGGGACATCCTATCAGACACCAGTGAACACGTCACCAGCAGGTCTCTGCCCTCTGACTCTGCCACCACAGGACACGCAGGGCCCAGTGCTGTGACCCTCTCAGCAGTCACACGCTTCCAGAGAACCGCGGCGTCTCTGCATCTTTTATCTCTTCTTGGCTCGGTTTTTTTTTTTTTTTTTTTTTTGAGACAGAGTCTCACTGTGTTGCCCAGGCTAGAGTGCCGTGGTGTTAGCCTAGCTCACAGCAACCTCAAACTCCTGGGCTCAAGCGATCCTCCTGCCTCAGCCTCCTGAATAGCTGGGACTACAGGAATGCACCACCATGCCCGGCTAATTTTTTCTATATGTTTTTAGTTGTCCGATTAATTTCTTTCTATTTTTAGTAGAGACGGGGTCTTGCTCTTGCCCAGGCTGGTCTCGAACTCCTGAGTTCAAACAATCCACCCGCCTCGGCCTCCCAGAGAGCTAGGATTACAGGCGTGAGCCACCGCGCCCGGCCTTGGCTCGGTTTTTATTTTTACTTTCCTGCTACAATTCTGATTGCTATTGAAAGCTACATCAATTACTTTTGGAGAGCAAGAGAGAAGAGTATGAGAAAAGTTGTTGTGCTGAGTACTGACTGCCCTGCTCAGTGTCCGTCCTCACGGTGCCCCGCCGCGACAAAGAGTCCAGCAGCGCCATTTAGCAGTGGAGATTGTAACGCCTCCGCCATGTGCAGCGCCTGCTGGCTTCCCAGTCAGTTAATGTCATCATTTCAGTGGCTCAGGCATTTTTGATTTGGTCTTATTAGTGAAGAAGTGCCGCATCTACGAAATTATTCAGATTTTAACAGCTAACCACTTTCCTGTTGTATGAATCCATTTTAGAAAACCACCCTCACAGACGAGAACAATGTTTTTCAGCATAACGCAATTCTCTGGCCGTTTCAGCAGCTAATGCTAAGTATGTGCATTTGATCTTTTGTTTTGTTATATATAAAGAGGTATTTTTGCTTTAAAATGCCGAGTGAATTGATGGGGTTGGTTAACGATTAATCTCTCTTTCCAAGCGATATTGAACATTCCCTTGGCGTCCACACTGGTTATGCTGACACAACAGGGCTTGACCAAGTTCATTATCCAACCGACTGGTCTGGGACTGCTCAGTCATTAGCATGCAAATTGCCACGAACAAAGGACAGGTGACAATGACTTCCCTTCCCGCAGGTCACGCTGTCAGGGCAAAGGACGCATGTTTCTGTTTAAGAAAATGTATTTGGAGAACACTCGATCTAATTCATTCAGGAGTTCGATTTTAGTCTTTCGAATGTCTGGCTATTTTAAACACAGAGTCACAGAATTTTCGAGTGAACTATAAAAACCACGTAGTACATAATTTAGAGGTAAACCTTGGAAACTTTCTCATCCTCCCTGCTATTGCCTGTGTTAGGAAAGTAAGAGTTTGAGGTGGAACAGACAGGCCGGAGCTGTGGGTTGGAGGGAAGGAGACCTGCTCACGTCACCCCACCTGTGTGCCTCAAGGTGTGACCCCAACACCCACCACCCTGTCGGGGGGGTCTAGTTTTCACAGGGTGGCCCATGCCCAGGCATCTCAGGGGGTCCCGAAGGAGTTTGAATTTCCCACAAATATGTCTTGTGCCTCTTGCCACCCCTGTGGTCTGCCTCCCTGCCACGGCCCGTCCTGGAACGGGTCCTGGGCCTGCTCCTGACGTTTCAACCACGGCAACAGGAAACCGACGTCTGGATGCTGGAAATCAACACGAAAGAGATAAAATTGTTTAAGGCAGGAGTTGACGTAAAAGATCTTTCTTGCGTCAAAAGCCAAAAAGAAAAAAACAAACAAACAAAAAAACAAGCCCTCCCCAAACACAAAGAAGAGAGCTAGAAGGGAGGGATGAGTGGGCTTTTTACAATTAATAACGTATCAGCACTGACACTGTTTTTTATAAAATAGAATAAAAGGAATACTAAGGAATTAACAAACTGCTGAGAAATAAGGAAGATCCCTCGCAACAGGAAGGCAGCTAAGCCACCAAGACACAGCCACACGGGGGACCCCAGAAAGCGGCAGGTCTTCGCACTCTGCCCACGCAGAGGCGGTGGTGAGAAATGACGCTGCGTTTCTGGAAAGGCAGAGAAAGAAGGGAGCGAAGGCCGTGGTCACGCTTGTATCAGAACAATGACGAAAAGTCAGGATGGGAACTGAGATGCTATCGTTGGTCCAAAATGAGTTTAATACTCTGTATGTACTTTTAATTTCCTTCAAAGTGGTTTGTTTTCTCAATTGTTCATTTTGAAATAATTCCGGACTGACAACAGCGTTGTGAAAACGGTAGAAAGAACGGCCACGTCTTTCGCCCCAACTGTTAACGCTTCAGCGTGTTAGCTTCACTGCCCTCTTTCTCTGTGTCTGTTTTATTTTTTCCTGAACCATCTGAGAATGTGGGGTACGTCATCGCCACCTCTGCGAAACACCTGTGCATTTCCTAAGAACATGCACTCTTTCTTCTATAGCCACGTTATCATTATCAATCAAGAAATAGTCATTGATAGAATCGCCTTAGCCACAGACCTTACTCATTTCCCCCCAGTTATCCGAAATTGCCCTTTATGGGAAAAAGAATTCTGGTGCCGGGTGTGATCAAGGATCACGTGTTGCCTTTAGTTGTCGTGACTCTTTACGGCTCTTTTGTCTGTTTCAATCTGGGAATGTTTCTACTTTAAAAAAATAATGGACATGATTTTTAGAGCAGTTTTAGGTTCACAGCGAAACGGAGTGAAAAGCACAGAGTTGCCACGTCCCCCCCACCCCCGCACGCACCCCTACTGCGGACACCCCCAGAGTGGTGCGCCTGTCACAGTCCCTGAACCCGCGTTGATGTCACCGCACCCCCCCCCCAAGCCCACGCTGCACGTCAGGCTCACTCTTGGCGATGCAGGTTCTGAGAGTTTGGACAAGTGCGTGATGACGTGTGTCCGCTACGACAGTGTCATAGGAAGAGTTTGCCCCCAAAATTCCCTGTGCTCTGCCTGCTCATCCTTCCCTCCCCACCAGCCCCTGGTAACCACCGATATTTTTATCTCTCCGTGGGTTTGCCTTTCCCACCGTGTCATATAGCTGGAACCGTACAATATACGGACTTTTAAAATTGTCTTTTTTCACTTAGTAACATGCACTTTATTTTCCTCCACGCCTTTACACGCCTTTACATGCCTTCACATGCCTTGATGGCTCGTTTCTTTTCCACGCTGAACTACCCCAGTGCCTGGCTACACCACAGTTCATTATTTATCCACTCGCCTGTGAAGCACGTTTGCTGCTCGGTTTGGGCAGTTACGAATAAAGCCGCCATAAACGTCTGTGCAGGTTTTTGTGTGGACGTAAAGTTTCAACTCATTTGGGCAAACACCAAGAATGCGATAACGGAAGAGCGTGTTCCGTTTTGTAGGAAACTGCCAAACTGCCTTCGGAAGCGGCTGCGCTCCTGCACCCCCAGCAGAGAGCGAGAGTTCCTGGGGCTCCCGTCTCTGTCAGCACTTGGTGCTGTCGGCGTTTGGGATTTTAGCCATTCTGTTTTTTTTTTTTTTTTGGTTGGTGTGTGTCGGTGAAATATTTCTATTTTTTACGACATAATAACCCTTATGCATGGATCCTGTCTCTGGCCCTACAGCCAGACTGGCTGCAGCAATGGTTTGCCCACAGTGAGTTGTACACAGACTCCCTGCTGGTAGGGCGACCTCAGCTAACCACGACCAACATGACTAGCCGAACCTTCCTTGCAAGTTGGGGCCCAGTGCACCTCAGTTACCCACGTAATGTAGTATAAACTTTGGTGTCAATTTTCCACTTATTTGAGACCAAACAGACACACACTCCCCAAATACGCTAATGGAAGCCTGGGTGTAATTACCTTAATTCTTGAACAGTTTGCGGGTACACAGCCGGCCCGAAACGCTAGGGCAGCGCTGCTAGTAGCTGTGGTTTACCGAAGGCTCGCCGAGTGCCAGGCGCTGTTCCAGCACAGTTTTCACAACAACCCTGGGGGGGAAATGCCACCGCGGTATTTATGGATTCTAGAATGCGCATCTCTGAAATCGGGAGGTGGCGTACAGTGGGTGGCTTCCCAGTCACTGTCACATGGCACAGCTGTTGCTCTTGTGCACGCACAGCTTAGACTAAACACCTTTCGACGGCCTTTCTAGTAAGATCCGGGAAGTTCGGCATCAAGACCTGCAGAATGCCCTGCGGCAGCAGCGGGACACCCGTGAGAAATTGCGTCAGCCGCACTCTTGCCCGGCCAGGGGATGACACAGGAGGAAAACGTGGACCCTGACTCTCGGCTGAAGGTGACTCGGAAGGACAACTCTGTGATCCAGTTTTCGGAAAAGCTTCACTGGTGTATGCGTGAGAGTGTTCTGTGATAAAAACCCTACATCTAAATAAATCTGAAAAGCGCTCTTTCAGTAACATGAAATTAAAACTTGAAGTATTAACAAAGTATCATGTGATAGTCTAATTTGCACATTGAAACAATTGACTCTTTGTCTCTTTTAAGAAACATGCATGATCTCAGACAAGACCCGGCCCGGCCTTTTTCTAGAGTTTCAGAATGAAACATGCAGAGTAATGAAATGTCTGTATAAATCGAGCCGGAAAGAAAAATAGAGCAAGCTATAAATTCGAGTTAAAGGTGGCCTTGGGTGAAACATACGAGCAGAATATTCTCAGCTTTGCTCCCCGCAGTGTCCCCCAGAACACCGTGGCCCCCCGAGAAGCAGGCTCACTCTGCCTCAGCTCTGATGGCGGCAGCAAGGCAGGCCGTACAGCTCCAACACTCTTCTTTATTTGCTCTTTGCGCCTCATAAATATGTTCAATTGTTCAAATTAAATTGCATCTAATGCAGCTCAACCCAAAAGACAGCATTCCCGGCTCTCATGGGGCGTTTGCCCTGTTTGTTCCAGACCACGTTCGAAGAAAACATGCTTCTCTTAGCATTTCCTTATTTTGCTGGAAGCAGAACGTACAATGAAGGACACCAAACTTAATTAGCGCATTAACATAATCACATCAAGGGGAGACGCAGAACTTGACAACGGGAAATTGGGTAAATCAACGCAAATGGTTTCAGCCCCGTGCTTCATAATTAGGCAAAAAAAAGGATCGTTTAAATGCTGTCTGATGCATTTACTGTGGTTGTTTCTGATTTGTGAGGTTGGAATTGTTGCCACCACAGGACTCAAATTTATCCTCTTATTTAAATGAGGCAAAGTTCAAGCACACATATTTTTCTATTTAGAGGCTTCTTTTTGACCTTCGGTGCTAAATATAGATGCTCTTGTGCTTTCAAAAGCATTCGCCAAAGCTATGGTGCTATTGTGAGAGGTTTTGCAAATGAAAACAGGCAGCCATAGCAATTTCAAGAGTTCAGAACCCAAAAGACATAAAGTGGGCAAAAAAACCGATAGAGGTTTTTTAGGCTTGGCCTGTCTTTCATTCTGTAGTGACTTTTTCTAGGAATTTGCATGGACTCACCACCCTCAGCCCCTCCCCCAACCACTGGAGGTGGTCTGCAAGTACAGGTCATTTTCTTAGCAGAGGCAGAAAATCTGATGCATCAGACGCTAGTTTTGTGACAATCCAGGTGACAAGTAAAAGAAGACATGGAGGACAGTCACTAGGGTAGTTACAGTGACAAGCGTTGGCATCATACAAACCCACACCTGCTGCTTCTTGCTGTGCAACCCTAAGCAGTCTGCTCCACCTCTCTGAGCCTCGGTTTCTTCTGTGCAAACTGGGAATAATGACACTATTTCATTGCCTTGTGCGGAAATCAGTTGAGATAATAAGGGCAGCACAGTGCCCGGCACAAGGCCAACGGCTCAGTAGATGTTAATTTAGCCAGAACAGGAGTGGCATGGCCACTGTGGGGGAGGATGTGAGTGGCCGGTTGAAAGTGTGCCTGGGGGTGGCGCTGGGCAGCTCCGCACAGCCAGAGCCTGGGGAGGACCGCGGCCGCCCTCTGCACATCGCAACAGGGACCACGCGGGACAGACTCGCCCTGCTTCTTCCCGGCACCCAGCCCCGCCCTGCGCTTGGTCCCCAGTCGCTGTCTGCCTGTCCCTTGCCTCTCCTTTGCTCTGGGTCTGGAGCTCTGTCGCGTTCCCACGCGGGCCGAAGCTTTCCTCCCGTGCTCAGCCCATTTCCGTTTCTTCTGTAAACTCCCCTCTCTTCCCGCCCAGAAGCTGAGCCTTTGCCCTTTGCCCTCTGACCTCCCGTGGCAGTTAATCTGCGCCTCCGTCAGGAACGATTGCGTTTCGCCGTTGCCACAGCTTCCTGCACAACTTGAGTTGCTCCTCTTGCCGAACCGCGAGTTTCTGGGCAAAGCCTACGTCCCCATGTCCCCGCCATGTTCCAACTAGTGCTTTGCACGACGGGGTTGTCTTACTCACGTCGTGACTCAGTTTCCCTGAAAACTTCCCCTCGTTGTCTACGGGGCCTGGCCGCAGGGTCCCAGCTGATTGGATCTGGGGGAAGCACACTTAGATGCGGGGTGGCAGCCATCTTCTGCCCCGTCCCTGGAGAGGCAGAGGACAGAGGGGGAAGGACAAGAATGAGACAGACACACGGAGGAACAGAGGTGGGGAGAGAGGGCGGCCGGCGTCTCTCAGGGCTTTTCCGCCGCGGTGCTCAGACTTCCCAAGCCTGCCGGTCCTTCACACGGGCCAAGACTTTACGCCGGACCGTCGGCTTGGCCACCTTCCCACCCCTGGTGCGATCCTCCTGCCCAGACACAGCGACTCAGTCTTAGATTCATTGTCTCGCGACACAGGTTGGCTCCAGCCACCATTACCACTACCCGGCCCAACGGTTCTCAAAGCCAGGCAAGCTTGGGGTCCCCCGGAAGGCACGTTGTTAATAAAACTCGGATTTCTGGGCCTACCCCCCAGAGTTTCTGATTCAGCAGGTCTGGGGGGGGCCTGAGAATCCACATTTCTAGCAAGTCCCTGAGTGATGCTGACGCTGCTGGTCTGGAGACCCCCGTGGGGATCTGCCAGTCCAGGCTGTGATCACTCCCCCTGGGCACAGGGGGTCCCCACGCAGGGATCACGGGGGCAGAGGGCAGGTGCCTCCATGACACTCCAGGGTGCGGCCATGCGGAGCGCAGAGGGGAGAGAGGGGAGGCCGGCGGTTTGGGCTCTAGAAGATTGAGCTGGGTCCTTCAGATGACTGCATTGCAAGCCGCTGGAGCTAAGCGCTTGGCAGCCGGTGGGGGCTGGTGACCTTCAACGACTGGCCACCGCGGGTGTCGGGGGCTGGGCAGCACCCAGGTTTGCAGCATTTGCCAGTTTCCGTGGTATGAACACGCCGTAGCCAACCTCCAGCACCAGCGTGATGTCAACTGGCTCCCGAAATCCTGGAGGCGTCGCCAGGGGCTCTGTCGTGCGGTACGAGTAGACGCTGGCACCCAGCCTGCTGGAGCTCTGCTCTTCTCCCTGCCAGCCCTGCTCTCACCGACAGCCCCCTTCCTCTTATTCCTCCTTTCTTTTTGAGGATTTCTTGAAATGCCCAGCCCGGGGCCCCTCTGCTACCCTGTTCTGCACCAACACCCGACCCCTGCCCCAGCCCCCCGCCGGTGTCCTTCCCTGGGTTCTTAGAGCCTGGGCCAGCCTGGGCCGGCCTCCTTGGCCTGGGCTCGCAGCTACTGCTCTGTGAAAACGTGGCTCTGCTCCGATCCCTCCACGCCCCCGTGGCTTCCCCGCCTTTCCGCCCCTGCTCGGCCCCCTTCGCGGCCCCACATGGCTCCAGCCTGCGGGAGAAGTGGGTGCGGTCAGAAAGCGAACGAAACCAGCACAGGTGCTTTCCGTATTTTATTCGGGAATGACGTTCCACAGGTCCTGTCCTCACTGTTCCAGATTCAGAGGGAGAGGCTGGCCATGGGAGACGTTCGCTGTCGGAAAATGCTGAGTTTTTGCACAAGGATTGGGAGCGGAGCTGACCAAGGCGTCAGGAAGCTTGTGGTTTCCCCTTTTTGATGGCCGTGCTGGTGGACGAAAACGAGCCCAGTACCCCAACCCGAGGGGGCAAAGTGGGCAGAGTGGGATTTATGCTTCCGCGTCACGGAGAAAAGCTGCCACATTGTGGTTAAGCTTTCTGAGTTAGAAGGTAATAAAAACGCCTTTGCTACTGGTTTCCATGGCTGTCCAGCGAGAGGGAGAATCATTCATGGGGACACAAAGGCGGTTTCGGAGCTTGGCAGGAGGGAGGACGTGTTCCTCCTGCTACTTGCTCCGGGAGGTTTGGTGCCGCAGGCCCGCGCGGGAGTCTGGCAGATGCGGTGGGGGGTTTCCTTCCACGTCCTGGGAGGTCGAACTTCTTCCCCAACAGGAAGCGAAGCCCTGGATCGCGAGCAAGACCCAGCTCCTCGCTGGTGCTCCCTGCCCCTCCCGAGACAGCCAGCCGTGAAGACGGCTCAGGGGAAGATGCTCTCGTGGGCTCCCAGGTCTGAGGAAACCCTTCGCGTCCAGGGTCTTGGCCTCAGGAGATATCCCTCAGCTCTTTCCGCGTCTCCTCTTGGCCGCCTTCGTGGGAAGCGGGTCCCGTCCAGGCGCCCGGTGAGGCCGTGAGCGGTGGCGTAGACCAGTGGTGGGCCAGGGGGCGGTCACGGAACAGGCCGTGAGCTGGGGAGTCTAAATTCGAGTCCCACCTGTGCCCCGATTGCCCTGGGGGTCTGCATCTCAGACAGTCGCCGCTTTGATCCAACCAGTGTCTCCAGTCGTCGGATGGTGACAACTTTTACCTTCTTCCCCCTGCGGCATTCATGATCACGTCCTCTCGCCTTGAGGGACAGCGGACCCTCTGAGCTCCGATTTCCTTAACCTCTCTGTGCCTCTGTTTCCTGACGTGTGAAGTGAGTGTGACAGGAGTAAGCGCTGCAGTTCGTTAAGGGGACTGAGCAGGTAATCTGTGGAAGTATCTTAGCTGGACCGTGGCACGGCTTCCCATCTCCAGCCTCCCACGTAACATCCTCACTCACGTCTGAGGGGCCCTCACCTTTATCGTGGCCGAAACAGGACCCCTGATTCCCCAAACCTGCCCTTCCCCAGCTGGCCCCGATGTCCACTCAGCTGCTCTGCCCAAAACCTCTGCCCTCTCTTGTGCTCTCACCCCACGTCCAACCCAGCAATTGGGCCTCTCCCGCCACACGCCTGCCCAAGCCAGCAGCTCACGTCGTCTGGACTGCGCGCCACTCCCCGCCACTCTCCTGACCTCCGTCCATCACTCCTCCGCTGTGCCAGAGAGACACTTGCGAATCGTGAGCCGGACCGTGGGGCTCTGCTCCCAGCCTCTAATGGTGTCCCAGCACATGCACGCAGAATCCCACGTCCTCACCAAGGCCCCCAAGTCCCGCCTCTCTGGCCCCGGCTGCCTCCCCTACCGCATCCCCTCGCTCTCACCCACGTCTGCTCCGCCCGCCCTGGCCCCTGACCCAGCACAGGGGCATCTTGCCGTCTCCGCACCCTTGTACCCCGTTCTGCTGCTGCAACGCCCCTTCTCCCAGTACCTTCAAACTTCACTGGCTCCCGCCCCATGCGGCTTTGCCACCCCGGACACCTGCCTTGAATAGCACCGCCGGCCCCTCTCCGCCTTATTTTTCTCATAGTTGCTTCTCCCTCCTGACACAGCAATGCTTAAGTACCTGTCTCTCGCACCGGACTGCAAGGGCCACAAGGATGGGGCTGTGAGTGTCTTGTTCCCTGCTCTGTCTTTAACTCCTAAAGGCATGCCTAGCCCACAGTGGGTGCTTAGCAAGCATTTGTAGGATGCATGCGTGAGTCAGCGAGAATAGAGCCTGGCATGCGGTTAAGGGTTCCGTACGTGTTAGTTATCATCACAGGCCTTGCTCACATGCTGCTGCCTAGTGGTGGCTTGAACTTCCCCAGGGGTAGGGAAGTCCCTATCTCATGATTCAAGTGGAACGTCGCTTCACTGAGCAAGTGCACGACAGGGACTTTGACAGCCATTACTTCGTTTCACCCACGCATCAGCCTGGTGGGTACGTTTTACTGCTCCCACCTGCAGATGAAGGAAGGAGGATCGAAACGTCACACACCACCTCCGGCTCTGCGCAGGGTCTGAGCTGGGGGCCGGAGAGCTGCGAGTTAAACCCTCGGTCCCGAACCCAGCCTCTTTCAGCCACACCGCGTGTGCCCCAGGGAGCCCGGGCACGAAGCCGCCTTCTCAGGGTGCCGATAGCACCTGCTTTTCACGTTGATGAAAGGTGGGGTGCACCCTGCCTCACTGTCACTGGGGGTCTCCCCCTGACCTTAGGGGTGGAGACCACTGTTCCCGGAGCACAGAGCTGGGGGTGGACACAGCAGGAGCTCAGAAACAGCCCGACAGGACCTGGGGCCGTGGGAGGAGAGCGAGAGAGGAGAGCTCGCTTCTTAAAAGCGTGTCTACTGCAGCTCTTGCTACATGCGAGTTTTCCCAATCCCAGCTGGTCAGGGGGCGCGCTCAGAGAGAAAGAGGAGTGGGAGGATCCCCCAGTCAGTGTCCTCTGGAGCAAACAGTCTTCCCCAAAGAGTACAAGCTGACGGAAGCCTGAGGGGAGCAAAGCGGCCAAAACACACCTACCCGCTGTGACTGTCCTCGGGGATGAGCCTCCTCCTCTCTGAATAAAAGAGGTCAGGACGGTGGAGACACCCTAACATACGGTTCCATAACTGCAGAGAAAGCCGGCTGCAGCTCTGCCACCGGTTAGGAACGGTATGTCACTGTCCCCAAAACAGAAGATTGAAAATCAGCCCATGCTATATATAAATTGGGAGGAAAAACTAAAGCAGGAACATCTCGTTTTGACATTCAGCAATGTTTCCGAGGATCTCTAAAGAACCTCGGGAGAAAAGAACTTAAAAGAGTCAAGGACCTAAAGGGAAATTAGAACCTGATTTTCAGGATCGTCTTGACCCGAAAATGAAACAACAGCCTCTGAGCGATGGCTTGAGCAGCTCTCTGGCCCCGCGGCTCTCTGTGCACAACTGAAGTAGCTTCATTTCCGCAGGTACCTCGTGCCGCCCTCCAGCTGCCGTTAGTCCTCCGCCGGCTCAAAGCGGAGGCGGCGATGGGTCTGGCGTCTGCCAGGTTGAAGCTGCAGCAACAGCAGTGGGGTCAGCACGGAGGCGTTTGAACACGGGATTCTGGAAGGTTCATTTGTGTCCCGCACGGACCCAAGCGTGGGGTCTGCAGTGGTCACGGTGGCGGCAGTCCCAGCCCTCACCAGATGATTAGTCTAAGCCAGTGTCCTCAGACAAAGCGATTTTGCCCTCTCCCCACCCCGGGGACATTTGGCAACATCCAGCGACATTTTTGGCTGTCACATCTGGACAGGTGCTACCGGCCTCTCGTGGGCAGAAGGTAGGGACCCTGCAGACACCCTACGCTGAGCAGGACACCCCCTCACACAGAGGGTTATCCAGCCCAAAGGCTTAGAATGCCGAGGCTGAGAAATTCTGGTGGTCCGGTGGGGCTCCCTTGCCAGAGCTTGCTTCAGGGGTGACTTGGTCCCAGCCGGCAGACTTGAGGCGAAGTCGTTGGAAGGTCTCTGAGAAAGGCTATCTCATTCCTAAGGAAAGGACATGGAAGAAACCGCTCTCAAGGCAGCAGCAACCCTGGGGCTGCTCCTTAACCCTGGGGTCTGGGAGGGTTTCGCTTACTTCCCGGCACGGGCAGGTTTGGGACCCTGAGGTGAGGACCCACCCGGACTTCTTAGCAGCAGCCAAAGTGAGGAACTAGGAGCCCCCGGCTGGTTTCTGAGTGACTCCTTCTCTGGGAGCTTCTCTGATACAGAGCACTCCGTGGGCTCAGAGTCCAGCACAACGCGCGGCAGGAAGGGGCTTCGGAGCGGCTGTTGGTTCAGCAAAGATGTTTAGCAGGAGGATAAAGCAGTGAGGATTTCCAGCCGAGTCGGGGAGGACGGTGCGGCCACCCCTGACCCCCCACTGCAGGACGGGGGAGCTGAGCACTGGCTTCGGAACCAGAAAGTGCGCCTTGGTCCTGGCAGCCGCGTTCCACAGTCTCATTTCCTGATGACGGAAAGCCACCACCCGCTGTGGGTACTCGACCCCACCCCCTCTCCTGACCTCTCGTCCCAACGCAAGCTTTGTACCTACTCTCCCGGGCTCTCACAGTCGGACTGACCGGGGAGGGGGCACTTGGCATAACCTGAGGGGAGAAGCCCCTGAGCCCCAGTCTCCCTCCCCTGGCCCTGGCCCATCCGGGCTCTGCGTTAGTCAGAGCTCTGGGACAAAACTGGTAGGTGCACATGTGTGTAGAGATGTTTATTTCAGGGAACTGGCTGGTGCCATGGTGGGGCGGGCAAGTCCACAGTCTGCAGGACAGACCGGCCGGCTGGCGACCCGGGAAGAGTCGATGTTGCAGTTGGGGTCTGACGGCAGCCTGAGGCAGACTTCCCTCTTCCTTGGAGGACCCGTCCTTTTCTCCCAAGACTTTCAACTGCTCGGACGAGGCCCACCACCTGCGGAGGGCACGTAATCTCCTTTATTCAATGTCTGCTGATTTAGATGTTAATCACACCCCACCAAAAAAATTCATGGCAACCTCGAGGCTGGTGTTTGGCCAAACGTCTGGGCACCACAGCCTGACCAATTCACACACGAAAATTAACCACCTCATGGTCCAAACCAATAGAAAACGTCTGAGTTTTGGTTTTTCCCAAGTCTTCTCTTCCGATAGTTGGAGTCATCCCGGTCAATTAGGATGCACCGTGTTGACCCAACATCCTGAAGTCAGCCTATTGCTGAGTGTCTCGTCACGAAAATCTCTTCTTCAGAAAGTAGGAGTGAAGGTGAGATACCAAGAATGCACAGTTTGACGGATCGCCTCAGAGACAAGCTTAATTTCTTTCCACCTGTGTTTGGCCTGCTCTTAGCTGAGCACACTTGACACGCCATCAGGGGCAAGCCAGACTTCCAACACGGTGTCCACGGACGCGCAGGAGATAAATGCAAAACTTTCATGGCGCGGCCGGGTGCGGTGGCTCACGCCTGTAATCCTAGCACTCTGGGAGGCCGAGGCGGGCGGATTGTTTGAGCTCAGGAGTTCGAGACCAGCCTGGGCAAGAGCAAGACCCTGTCTCTACTAAAAAAAAAAATAGAAAGAAATTGGCTGGACAACTAAAAATATATAGAAAAAATTAGCCAGGCATGGTGGTGTGTGTCTGTAGTCCCAGCTACTTGGGAGGCTGAGGCAGGAGGATCGCTTGAGCTCAGGAGTTTGAGGTTGCTGTGAGCTAGGCTGATGCCACGGCACTCACTCTAGCCCAAGCAAGAGAAGAGACGTAGAGTGGCTGAGTGGATTAAACAAGCAAGAGCCAACCACATGTTGTCTGCAAGAAACACACTTCACCCATGAAGATACACACCGACTGGCGGCTGCCAGAAATTATGCTTGTCAGTCCCCCCTTCCCACCTGGTTCTGAGTCACACCTGCGGCGTCTGCCATCACGGGGGATGGGGGGCAACCCCGTCAGGAAAGGCCAGCAGGGTCTGGAAGACGACAAACCCCAGCGTGTGTGGCAGGGCGCCCTGCCCAGCACCCCTCCATGGGGACCTTGGGAGGAGAGAGGACCCCAAACCTTTTTCTTACTGACCTTACCTTTGTAAGTTTCTCCTTTCCAAAATAAAGCCTATTCCTAACCCTGCTGGGTGACGTGGAATTCGTTCACGGCCCTGTCGCCGACAGCTGCCGCGCTGGTCTCTCCATCCCGCCGCCCGCTCTGGGGCGCGTGTCCTCTCTGCCAGGGGAGCTTCGGCAGTGGCTATGGTCCGGTTGTGCCCTGGCCATGGCCGCTGCTTCCACCCTGCCACCTGCTCCTGCTTCCTGAGCGGATACATGGTGGCAGTGTCACAGCTGACAATTGGTTCCAGAACATTCTCAGCCTTTTGGTCAGCACATGACCTAAGCATGAGCCCGAGAACAGAAAGTGCCTTCACTGTGCAGACTTTCCCCGCTGCTCTTCTCTCGCCCGTAGCCTTCCGTGACCTGGTGTGACGGGGACTCGCCGGTTGCTCACTTGCGCGGGGCTAGAACATCCCTCTGCGGGGAGGGGTCTCTCCTCTGACTTGCACACGAGAAAATCGTGCACTGGGGGCTGAGCACCTCCTGGGAGGACCACATGGTCACTCAGATACCCTTTCTTTTCTGGTCCCTTCTTATCGTTCCCTAAAAATGCCCCGAGGCGGCTGGAGGCTGGGGGCTTGTTGCCACGTTTTCGGCGTGGGGTCCGCTGTCTGCGGGCTGCGCTAAGGCATCCTGGGGTTGTAGCCTCAGCATCTGTGCCGCAGGAAAACGGGGGACCGGCGCCGGCTCATAGGGAGGCTCCTGCTGACTCACCAGGGCCGTCTGCGCACGTCTAGACACCGTGGGGGAGCAGGGCTGGGGGGCGGGCGGGCTGCCCTTCTGGGGCGCTCGGAGTTCTAAGCAAACGTTCTTCCGGGGCCCGGCTGGGGGGCTCTGTGGGCGACGGTCGGAAACGAGCATCAGACCGGGAGGCAGGAACCCCCGGAAGACGAGGGGGAGAAGGTCCGGACCAGGAAACACTGACGAATCCTGCGCGGTGAAGACTGGAAAAGCCGAAAGATAAAGTCTCGGACGGCATCAGAAACGACATTGAGGGGCAGGTGGGAGAGGTCCACTGAGGACCCGAAATCTGCGCGGAGCCTGGGGAGCGGTCTCCCGTGATAGGGACACGCTGGGACGATTTTCTTCAGCCCTCAGTTTTTCAGCCACCTCCGAGGACCGGAGCTTAAGGGTCGCAAATGATTAACGGCCTCGCTGGACTTGGCGGGCTGTAGTATCTCCCTGTGCTCTCGCCTCGCAGCAGCCATTTGCTTCAGAGCGAAGATATCAAATTCCCGCTGCAGAGCATTAGAGAGGGAAGACAGATGCCGCGAATGAAATGCACGACTTCCAAACAGAAATTCTTCTCGAGTCGCCCTAACAACTCATCTTCAACACAACATTTCAGGGTTGGCATTAAAAGTCCTGTTTCGCTCTTGCTTTCGTGTGAGCCGAGTGTCTTTTGGCTCCCCAAATCACTTTTTTTTTCATTTTGCGCGGACCCTGCGGAGCTGGGTGCCGTCCCTTCGGGGCGGTTATTTCTCAGCCCGGGTCTGACCCTTCGTCTGTGAAATGGGGGGGAGGGGAGCGAGACGGGGTCTCGGCCTCTCCCATCCCTGACGTCTGGGGTCCGTGATCTTCGTCGAGACCGTCGCCCGGCCTCACGTCTGCGTGGAGGTTTAGCCAGTGTGTGCGTACAGCATCCGGCTCCGGGCGCCATGCCGGTTTATCTGGAGGAGGACATGCATTTGCTCAAGAGGATACATCCAAGTTCTTCTTTTGCTTAATTAAAAAAGAAGTGCCGAGGCCTGAGTACTGCTAAATTAGGCTCATTAAACCGCAGACCACGCTCTGAGTGAGCGTCAATGGGCTGTTGAGCCTCCAGTTTTATTTAATCTCACTCAGAATGAGCGAGATGAAATCACACTCCATATTTCAGGCTGTGGCACAGGCAGTGACGTTGGGCGCACTCGCTGGAAATTAAACCCCAAAGAGCACCCATGAATCACTCTCCCCCAGGCACAAATCATTCCTTTTCCATTTTCCATTTTCCACCTCAATCACTTTCAAGTTATTACTCTGATTTCGAAATCGCTGATCTGAAGGAACGAAGGGCTGTAAAACCGCAATCGCTCCGCCCCTTCGACCTGTCATCATCTGTCTCCCTGCGCCGTCGTGGCCGCCTTCCTTGGTCACGGTGCTCGATCACAGAAGTAGCTTCTGCAGAATGGCGCAGAGCTCCTCTCTGGGGACACAGTCGGGTGTCTCTATCTGGAGGTCCCCTGTGTCCTGCTCTGCCAGGGCCCAAGTCCCACTCGCCCAGCAGGTGGCATTAGGGCACAGGGTGAGACTCTTATTTCTGGACTGATGCTGTCCACTCGTGCACCAATGCGCTGGCAACACCAAGGACTTGCTCCCTGCTAGGCACAGCCCTGGCCGCCAAGAACACCGGAGGTGAGGAGCCGTCCCCACCCTCCAGGGCCAAAGGCAGGCTGAGGAGCTTCCCGCCGCCCGAAAGCCTTCCCTTCCCTCCTCTTCTGTCCCCTCAGTCTTTGTCCTCATGGCCAAGGAGCGTTTGTAGCGTGTTTAGTTCCCCTCTCTGTCTTTCCCTCAGGTTGTCCAAGCAGCACAGCTGCCTTCGCCTTGGCACCCACCTGCCTTTGCCTTGGCACCCACCATGCCTAGGCTAGACTGGCGGTCAGCAAACACGTGGGAAGGAATAAATGTATGCTCTTTTCCCAAGGTGCCCCCAGTAGCGCTGTGCACACACAAGGGCCTCGGTAGATATTTGCCGGTTGTTCACTCAGCAGACGACTTCAGCTGGTGCGTACCAAGGTTCCTGCAGTGACAGCAGGGATGTTGTATGGAGTGAGATAACCTTGACTGTGTCAATGGAAGGACATCACTGAGTTTGAGGCAAAACGTTGAAATTACAGAGATAGAAAATCCTTCAGACAGAAGCATCATACATGTGACATTCCATGTTTGCGTGGCCTGCCTCCGGTAGCAGAAAGCGGAACAGTGAAGGATATATGGGAAGTTGAGAGGAAATAAATTGTAACTGGTATAATTTATTGGGGGAGGTGGAAAGCCATTTAAATTGAGAGGTAGAGTGAACAATAAAAAATATAATAGTCATGAAACTATACACAAAATGATATCATAAAAATACACATAAAACAAGGTTTATTTGGTAGATAAAGAGGAACGAAAACCTTGCACATTGCCTAAAATATAGTGGGTGCTCAACGACTATTTCATGAATGATTTTTAAACAATTTGCCAGAGTCACAACTGCAGTGGTCTTCAAATTATCCGTATAAAAGGGTTTTGAAATCAACGTTCTGGCTGGAAGAAGAACCTGGGAAGTTTATCTTGTATGTGCACAGCAAGGCAAGTTTTTATTTAGACTGTCAGTTTCTTTGGAATTTTGGAAGTTGGTGGCTGACGGAGGGAAGAGAGGAGGAAAAGCCCTTTCCAGAGCCACCATTGGCATTGTCCCCATTCTGGAAGATTCCAACGTGGCCCTGTCGATGCGTTGCAGGTGGAACAGACTAAATGATAGACTTGGGGGAGTAGAACTCATTACCAGATGAACAGAGTGTATGTATTTACACATGCGTGTGCACAGATATACAAGTATTATACACGTATCAAACTTTGTACCCTGCAGGATAGCACGCCATACTTTCGAGTTACAATTAATCATTTGTAAAAATTCATCTTAAATCTTAAGATCCAAAAAGTAGGAACTACAGGAGCCACATTTAACATTCTTTTTTTTTTCTTTTTTTGAGACAGAGTCTTACTGTGTTGCCCCGGCTAGAGTGCCGTGGCGTCATCCTAGCTCACAGCAACCTCAAACTCCTGGGCTCAAGCCATCCTTCTGCCTCAGCCTCCCGAGTAGCTGGGACTACAGGCATGCGCCACCATGCCCGGCTGATTTTTTCTATGTATTTTTAGTTGTCCGATTAATTTCTTTCTATTTTTAGTAGAGACAGGGTCTCACTCTTGCTCAGGCTGGTCTCGAACTCCTGAGCTCCAACGATCCGCCCGCCTCGGCCTCCCAGAGAGCTAGGATTACAGGCGTGAGTCACCGTGCCCGGCCCACATTTAACATTCTTGATACCATTAAACTATAAAATGTAAAATCAAATCTCTAAAACCGGATAAAGTAATCCAAGTGGATATTGTAAAAACCACTCTCCCAAACCTACTGGATAAAAGAGGGAAAATGTTACCACGTTAATATAATTGAATATCATCAATCATTACAAATAACATTTGCAAATTTTTTGACATGGGAAAATGTTCATAACACAACTGTGAGTTAAAAATTCATAAACGTTCTTTGCAGACAACGTGATCTCAGGTAGACCTAGACCTGGGCAGTGTGGCTGTGGGTACGATAGGGACAGGTGGACGTAACGTGGACCCTTAGCAGGGTTGAGGGACGTGTCCTGATACCTTAGCAGCCTCCATCCATGCTGATAATATTTAATAACTGCAGAAAAATATCATAAAATATTAAAACGCTTTATTTTTTCTTCACTTATAGCATCGGTATAGCAGTTTTTGGGTTGGGTACACGAGGGGAAGGAATTTTCCCAAGAAATAACATCTTTATTACTTCGGAGCAGCTAACGGCGTAAGCGTAATAAACAAAGGCTGGGGCTGTCGATGTGCTGCACACACTGGGCCATCGCCACGCTACTTGCCAGCTAAAACATTTGGTCCCACACAAAATCCGCACAGCACAGGAACTAGTCAGGACGCTTCAGGTTGCTGGGGACAGAACCCACCTGAAACTAAATTATGGGTGGGAAAAGGTGGGATGCAGACTATACTGCCTCTTGTAACTGAAAATTCCAGAGGGTCCAGCCTCAGGCACGGCTGTATCCAGGTGCCTACACGCAGTGTTCGGTGCCCATCCACCTCTTGTACTGCTGCTCTCCCTGTTGGCTTCCTTCTTAGGCAGCCATTTCCCGTATGTGGTTCACAATGGCCCCAGCAGATGCAGACTCAGAATCGCTTTGTCGAGCTGACTACATGGCACAAATAGTAGGAGTGTTTTTAGCTGTTGAGTTTGTATTTTTAATTAGGAACCCGCTTAGTATGTCTTTCTGGCAAACGAATTTAACCATCCTTTCGTGAGCTTGGAAATGTCCCTGTGACTTTCCATAAATCAATGCAGATGGGCTGATACAAGAGTTTAAAGTGTAGAGGCAAGTTTACGAAAACTCACATCCTCTACCTCATTTGACACCAGAAATTGCTGTTCACGACGCGGCGAAGTCAGGGTTCCCTTCAGAGCGGCGTGACGTGCGGCCGTCCCTGACTGGCGATTCTCTGCGCTGTGCAGAGAGATTTTCCACTGCCGTCCTCTCTCGGCTGTCTGAGCCTAGCTGTGTTTTATCTGCGTGTCTACGCGAGCAGGGCGAGAGCCGACGTGGACTTTAGACGCTGCCAGAAAGAGAAGGAGGCAACGAGGGCAGCAGGTGCCACAAGGGACCAGAGCCGCCAACTCAGGTGTCCGGCTGTGTTCAGCGTGATGGGAAGTGAACACCGCGCGGTCGCAGGGCATCTGCGCCTGAAGGACAGAGAGGGCCCTTGGGGAGGAAGATTTCAGAAGATTGAACGTTTATTATAGAATGTTGTCACCATCAGGGCAGGCACTGAAAGTAAAATAATAACAACAATCATCTCATCTTGGAGCAAATGAGCGATGATTTCCAGCAGCACCACTATTCATTCTGTTGTAACCGCATATTTATCAGCGAAATGAACACTTCCACTGGGACGAAAAGCACTACGGCTCTCGTTTCTGTATTGTCGTCAAATACCATTGATTAAAAATGTTTGATTTTGGAGATTTTTTTTTTTTTTTTTTTTGAGACAGAGTCTCACTGTGTTGCCTGGGCTAGAGTGCCGTGGCATCATCCTAGCTCACAGCAACCTCAAACTCCTGGGCTCAAGCGATCCTCCTGCTTCAGCCTCCCAGGTAGCTGGGACTACAGGCATGCGCCACCATGCCCGGCTAATTTTTTCTATATATTTTTTAGTTGTCCAATTAATTTCTTTCTAATTTTAGTACAGACGGGGTCTTGCTCTTGCTCAGGCTGATTTCGAACTCCGGAGCTCAAACGATCTGCCTGCCTCGGCCTCCCAGAGAGCTACGATTACAGGCGTGAGCCACCGCGCCCGGCCTGATTTTGGAGATTTTTAAAGCTACCACAATCCTGACTGTACCAGTAAGCAGCTACGCCATTTGGGCTGTTTCTGTCACTGTAAAGATTTCGCTACTACAGCCGCCCGGTTCAGTTTGCATATTGGACTGTTTACTTGACTTTGTCTTCTGTTAGAGACAGACTTGACTGGAATGTAATGATTTTTTTGAGAAATGGTAGAGGAAGGACAGAAGAGAGGGTATCACAATGGTAGATGAACTAGCCCAGGAATCGCAAATCAAAAAAGCATCCCAAGTAGCAATAAGCAAGTTCGGCAAAGCTGCACGGTGCAGCATGGATATGCAAAATTCAGTTGCATTTCTACACACTTGCAATGAACACCCTGAAAATGAAATTAAAAAACGATCCCACCGACAACAGCATTACAAAGAATAAAACACTCAGGAATGCATTTGACGAAAGAAGTGTAAAACAGTCTAAACCTGTGACTCATGACACACAAATGGAGGGCAGGCGTGAATGGAAACACCGTCCACGTTCATGCCCGGAAGACTCCGTGTTGGTAAGACGGCGACGCACCACACACTGGCCTGCAGCTTCCACACGGTCTGTGCGGAAATCCCGGGCGGCTTATCTGCGGAAATTAGCAAACTGATCACGTGGAAGCACCAGGGATCCGGAACTGCCGAAGAACGACAGACGGACAGATCGACGGAGCCGACCTGGTCCACCCTCTTAGCACCGACAGGGCCTAAGCGAACGAAGGCTGGAGACAAACCCTTCATTTACGGCCAACGGATTTTTGCCAAGACAATTCAGCGGCGAAAGGACAGTCTTGCAACAGGCGGTGCTGGGACAGCCGCGTATTCGCATTGGAAAGGATGAAGCAGGACCCCGACCCCACGTCATAAACAGAAAACAACTCAGAATGAACCAAAGAACCAAAGACCTCAACGTGAGAGCTCGATTACGATACTCTTGCCTGGATCCGAGTCTGCTTTTGCCACCTGCTGGAGGGGACACCCCAGGCCCCTCTGCGTCCCTGATACCGGCTGCTTCTCGTCGCGGGGCGGGGCTACCAGTGACAGGGACAGAGGCGGCCGTGGAGGAGATGGCGAGCAAAGGACAGACGAGGCTCTGACCTCCTGGGCCCTCCCCCCTCTTCACCGTCAGCACAGCTCCTCGTCTTCCTCACCTCCCACTTCACAGGGGAAATGGAACCATCCGGAAAGAAGCGTGACTCTTCCATCCACTCCCGTCCACCGTGCCTGGGGCCCTCTCCTGTCCTGGCTTCTCAGGACACCGTCGCCGCCGAGCTTCTTCACTCTCTCACGTGTCTC
Source organism: Propithecus coquereli (assembly GCF_000956105.1). Lineage (NCBI taxonomy): Eukaryota > Metazoa > Chordata > Mammalia > Primates > Indriidae > Propithecus > Propithecus coquereli. The sequence continues at coordinate 407,564 of NW_012152563.1, read as the reverse complement.
CAGCATCTCCCTCTCTCTGGCTTCATCTACGAACACGCATGCGTGCGTGAGTCCTTCCCGTCTAAAAGCAAAGAGAAAACGACAACCAGACGTCCCCTCTCCTGGTCTCCTGTCGCTCCCCTACAACTGGCCGAAGTCTCTTCCCCCCTCCAAGCTGTTCAAAGAATGGCCACTGGCAGTCGGCCCCTTCGCACCCGCTCACTCCCAGCACCCCGGCTCGGGGGCCGGAGCCCCGGCAAAGGCCGGACGGAATTATCACGGGCTTCGTGGGCCACACGGCCTCCACGGCTGCCCTCGGTCCCGCTGTTGCGGCGGGACGGCGGCCACACAGCACACGGAAGTGGCGGGCGTGGCCGGGTCCCAGCGAGACTTGTTTTCAGAAACGGTCAGATCTGACTCATGGTTTCCGCCGTCCCTGTCCGGACGCTGCTCACCTGCACGCTTGCCAGCCGAGCGCGCCGGGTCTCCAGCGTCCTTGGACCCTCGCCTGCGGCTGCTCTGACTTCGCCCACCGCTCGCCGGCCCCCAGCCCCTGCGCGCCACGCGCTCCTCCGCTGCTGCCTCCGACGAGCCTCCGAAGGCTGGAGTTCCCCGGGAGGCCTCTCTCTCCCCACCCGCCATGCCCCCTCCCCTGTCGTCTCTCTGCCGACGAGCTCCGCGTTTCCTCTCCTCTGAATCCCCGGCTCATGTGTGTGACCGCCGGTCTAGCATGTCCCCCTGGAGATGCCCTAGGAGCCCGAGCTTGACACACCCAGGCTTGAACCCCGTCACCTCCCTCCCCAGTGTCGCTGTTTCACCCTGTGACAACCCTCAAGGACCCGGCATTCATTTTCGGCACGTCCGACACCGTACACCGAATCACTCACCAAGTGCCAGTCGTTCTACTTTCTGCACCTGATCAGTATTTGTGGAACGAATAATCAAGAGTCCCTAGAGAGACGAGGGCCGTAGGCTCCCCCCAGATGTATAATTTACACCCTCGCTATAGAGACTTGCTGGGCTCGTTTTCTCGGGGCGTGAAAGCCTGGTGACAGATAACGTAACGAAGGTGGCAGCCACGGGACTCTGTTACGAATGCAGGGACTTCAGATTGTCAGCGACACCGGGCATTAGATCAAGTCACAGCACGTGGACAGGATTCGCAGGAATGCAGAAGAGGACCTTGTTGGGCTCAGCAGGCACTCGAATGTTTTCCAAAAGAGACGACTCCGTCGTAAAGGATATGACAATAAATGATTGTTTAAAGAGACATAGAAGCAGCATTTTTGTTTTTATCAACCATACGGCAGTGTTAGTAATAGAAAAAATAAAAAGAAAGCCCAAGGCAACGGGAGGCGTGATGGTTACTTCGAGGGGTGACTTGCCCCGAGCAGCTGGAGAAGCATTATTTGTTCCAGAGCTTCCGCACCGAGTCCGTCCCTCCTCTGCTGAAGGGGAAGCCGGCGGTTTGGCATCGGATTAGAACGAGGCAGCTGCCCCAGCTGTGTCTGCAGCGTGTCTGCGAGGAGACTGGCTGAGTGGGGAAGCCCGTCAGCTTCCAGTCGCTGGGCCCAGACGGAACAAAAGGCAGAGAAAGGGAGAACTCCGGCCTTCCCTTCCAGAGCTGGGGCGTGGGAACTCCGGGCTCCCCAGCTTCGCTCTCTCAGGCCTGCACCGGCGGCTCTGGGCTCTCGGGCCTTGTGCCTCAGCCCGGGAGTGACGCTCCGTCCTGGTTCTGAGGCCTCTGGGCTTGGGCGGAGCCCGAATTCCCGCTTCCCCGGTTCTCCAGCTTGCAGACAGCCTGCCACGGGACTCCCAGCCTCCACGGTCGGTGGGCCCGTTCCCCGATGCGTGCTGCCCACCACGCTCTTGGCCCCGTCTCTGGGGAACCCGAAAACGAGGCATGGTCCAGTCCTGACGCCGCGTGACTTGAACAAGCCACTTCTTCCCTCTCTGCATACAAGAGCGGGAGGACAGGCAACGCTGGACCAGACGGCCTTGACCCCCGCACGCTGTGACCCGAAAGCACTGAGAGCTCAGCCTCGTGGTCCTTTGTGTCTGGTTTCCTGTCCAGACCACGGGGGGATCTCTCCCGGGAGCGGGGAAGATAAAGAACCCCAGATGCTGTCGAGAAGACCTGGCAGGAAGACAGGCTGGAGGGAGGTCCCCGTCCAGGAGCAACTTCAGGTGGGAAAGGGCAGAGAGGAAGACGGGGACAGGAGCACAGGAAGGGCACCTGCTTCAGGGAAGACCCAGCCTGGGGCACCTGCTTCAGCCACCAACTGACGGGACAATAAGAATTAACTGAAGCGTCTGGGCGTCAGTGTCCGCTCTGTGGGACAGAGCCACGGGTGAGATTTGAGCCACGTGGGAGCCCAGACGCCTTCCGTGGGGCCCCAGGTGTGTGGGTCTCTGTCGTGTCACACAGAAACCTCACTCCCTGTTGGTAAACGAATAAAGAAAAGAGTGAACAAATGAAGGAAAAGAGCATAAGGAAGTTTATTAGAGAAATGCTATCAAGGGCAGAAATACATTTTGGAAGAATCAGCTAAATCTGCAATGAGAAGAAAATATATGGCAAGTAGCACCTTCTTTAATTCTTCCATTAAATGAGAAATCTGTTCCTATTTTAAAAGTGGGAGATCACAGGATAACTCAGTTAGCATACGGTTAAACAGTCTCAGGTGGCCAGAAGTCCTAGGGCAGGAGGATGACGTGTGGGTGGAATAGGAAAGTTCTGGAAAACTATCCAGGTCAGGTCCTACGATCTTTTGGGAAATAGTCTCAGGAGCCAGGGCCAGTGGGGGAGCTGGGCTGGCGGGGGCGGGGGGACTGGGGCCGGACCCTCGCTGCCGAGGGAGACCTGGGTTGGGCAGTCTGGGCCCTTCTGCTGGGTGCTGGACCCTTCCCGCCAGATCAGCTGTGTTTCCTCCTCGTCTGGTCTTTGCTTGGATGGAAAGTTCCTCTGCCAGCTACCTCGCCTTTTTTTTCCTAATCACATAAACTGTTTTCCTAATCACGTAAGTTTCATTGCACAAATCACAGAAAACTTACGGAAGAGCAAAAAGAAGAAAATTAAAATCATCCATGATGCCACCAGATAAGGCACCTATCTATGTAGTCCATCTTAATACACATATAAACGTAATGTTTGCAAAAGTGAGGAAAGACTCAGCAGGCGCACGGAGCTCCTTCTTATACTGGGAGATTTATCTTGACCATTTTTCTAGAACATTAAGTTTTCTCCACGGCCCCGTTGTTAATGATGCTGTGTCCTTTCCCTGTGTGGATCTGCCTTGGTGCATATAGTCAATATTTCACTGCTGGCACCTGGTGGATCATTTCCAAGAACATTCTTGGAGTTCGATCTTTGGGCGCATCTATGAGAGTAGATAAAATTCCCAAAAGAAGAAATGCTGAGTCAAATGTGCACATTCACGGATTCCGGTGACATTTTACGGAAAGCCAGAGCACCTTCCAGAAGGTGGGTCTCCCTTCTCCCCCTGGCATTTGCGGGGCTTGTGCTCCTACGACTTCACCGGCTCTCAATATCCTCCCACGGGTATTTTGTCGTTTAAATTTGTATTTCCAGGAAGCATGAGCACGCTCTCCTATTATTGACCGTTTTAATACTTCTTTGGTGAATTGCTCATTTTTATGGGAGGAGGATTATCATTCCCTTGTTGATCTGAAAGTGTGCTTCATAAACTAAAGATATTATTTCTTTATTGCATATGCTGCAACGATCTTTTCCCGTGGGGACTTACAGTTTTGTGTCGTGTTGTTGTTGTTTTAAATGCAGTAAAAGCTTTAGAATTGTATGAGAGCTGCCCGGAAAGTATCCAGCCATTGTTCATATAATGAGAACGGTCACAGGGCTGGATACTTTCCAGACAGCCCTCGTAGGTACTGAGGTGAATTCACTTATTCTTTGAAAAGGCACATATTACATTGTTGCTGCTCTCGAGCCTGGTGGGGTGCTAGGTGCTGGACCGGACAGAGCAGAAAGCCATGGGCCCTGCATTCCGGTGACCGCGTTAGCACACAAACAGCAACATTTCCTCCCGGTACTTCTGCGGTTTCATTTTTATCATTTTTACTTACTTTAATATTAAATATGGCGGGTGCGGTGGCTCACGCCTATAATCCCAGCACTCTGGGAGGCCAAGACGGGAGGATCGCTTGAGGTCAGGAGTTCGAGACCAGCCTGAGCAACAGTGAGACCCCCGTCTCTACTAAAAATAGAAAACATTAGTCTGGGATGGTGGGTGTGCCCCCGTAGTCCCAGCTACTTGGGAGGCCGAGGCAGGAGGATCACTTAAGCCTGGAAGAGTGAGGTTGCTGTGAGCTATGATGACACCACCACACTCTAGCCCAGGCAACACAGAGAGACTATGTCTAAAAAAAAATATATATATAATTATTTCATCCTGGAATTTTTATATATATGTCTAAGGTTGTGTTTTAAAATTAATTTTATTTTACTAACTGCCGTGAATGCTCTTTTCCATACACTGATTTCTTTAACATATTTCATTTCTTTTCTGTCCAGCTGCCTATTCCTGAACCACAACCACACTGTTTAAATTGTAGTAGCTGCGGATCAATAGTTGTGGCGCAAGTGCTGGCATTATCGTTCTTATTTCCTCACAAATGTCTTGGCTCTTTGCGGGCATTTATTCTTTCGGATGAACTTAGGGTCTACTTGACGAGTTCAAAAAATAATCCTCTTGCATTTTTGTCAGAACCACACTCGATTTCTAAACCAGATCTGGGAGAACTGACATCTCTGCAGTGGCTGCGGCATTGCCCGTGCGCAGCTCCCCAGTCGTTCAAGCAGGTTTCCACATCCTTCGGCAAAAAATGCGCCACTGTTAAAAATTAAAGACCTAGGCCAGGCGCGGTGGCTCACACCTGTAATCCTAGCTCTCTGGGAGGCCGAGGCGGGCGGATTGTTTGAGCTCAGGAGTTCGACACCAGCCTGAGCAAGAGCGAGACCCCGTCTCTACTAAAATTAGAAATAAATTAATCAGACAACTAAAAATACATAGAAAAAATTAGCCGGGCATGGTGGCGCATGCCTGTAGTCCCAGCTACTCGGGAGGCTGAGGCAGGAGGATCGCTTGAGCCCAGGAGTGTGAGGTTGCTGTGAGCTAGGCTGACGCCACGGCACTCACTCTAGCCCGGGCAACAGAGTGAGACTCTGTCTCAAAAAAAAAAAAAAAAAAAAAAATTAAAGACCTAGCCAGTTTCTTGTACGTTTACTCCTAAGTGTTTCACGAATTGTCTTGGTTTGTTTGTGGAGTCTGTTGTGTCCTATCTGACATAACGGTCACTCCTAGGACGCCAGTGAATTCTGGCCGTTGTAACCAGCCCCCTGTACGAGTTCTTCAGCTTGTCGAGCTCTGCTTCCAGGTGGGCGGCCGCGTTGCCTGCAGGCGCGTCTCGGTGCTGCTGCTTCTGCACAGCCACGCCCTCCTCTTCCCCAGCGGAGTGGCAGAGCACTTGCAAGCGGGGTTCTCTGGGTAACAGTCACCTTCTTTAGTCCCTGATTTTGAGGGCGAGGCCCCCGCCCCCGCACGGCGGCAATGGCCTTGAGGGACCCCCTCGTGTGGGGACCCCTTTAACTCTGTCGTTGTCGTTGTGGAGTTTCGTTTGCTCCTCCCGGCGATATTTGCTGGCGCTGGGCTGCCTTCCCGAGTTTGGAAACAGGGGCCCAGCCTCAGTGTCCAGTGGTGGTCGGTGCTGGGTTTTCTCTCTCTCTCTGGTTCTCTGGAGACTGGGGCTGGGAGGACCCGTTAGAAGACTATGACAGACTCTATTTGGACATGGTGATTGGGTCCACAGGGTAAACTGCACTTCCTTTCAGGTCTTATTGGATTTTTTTTTTAAGACTTTTTTTTAAGTTTTTAAAGGAAAAGAAATCTGCATCCATGCCAAATCAAAGAGTGTCACCCCCAGGCCAGAAACAGATGGAATTTCCTCAGCCGTTGCTGGTGACTAATGAAGCACCACCTGCCCCATCTTTGCCCCCAGCGTCCTCCTCCCACGGGCACAGGGGGGCTGAGGCCTGCGCCTGCAGTCACGGCCGCCAGGCTCCCTAGAGCCGACCCTGCGTGCGGGCTTAGCTGGGCAACGCAGGCCCCTGCTGGGGCAGGACGCCCCGCTGAGCTCACCGTGAGCTGCCGCCCAGCCCGCGAGGACCTCTCTGCCCCTGAGTTCCTGCTCCTGCCCCTGGCCCACCAGGCCGCCAAGAGGCAACCTAAAAACACA
>NW_012152563.1:378822-400752 GCF_000956105.1 Propithecus coquereli | reverse complement strand
ATATATAGAGAGAGAGAGAGAGAGAGAGAGAGAGAGAGAGAGAGAGAGGGAACCACCTGACAACAGGGAAGGCTGGGATGCCGAGTGAGGAGAGCTCGGGGAACACCCATGGGGGACGGACCATACCGGGCTGCGCGGAAGCAGCAGAACAAGGAGATGAGCTCAGCCGCGTCTCCCGCCACGCGGGGAAGGACCAGGGCGCGGGCGAGACAGTGAAGGAGTCAGACAGACCATTTGCGTCTCGGCTTCAGTAAACGTAACGTGTAACTCCAGGGGTGGGGAATAGAGGGAACGGGGAAGGAGAAACATTCAAAGAAAAAACAATTTGCTGCACTGGGGAAAAAAAGAAAAAGACAAGCCTTTGTAGGGCAGAAACAGTGACGACAGATTAACACCCAGACACGTCCCAAAGAAAAAGTAAATGTTCGAGCATCCAGTCTGGCGGAGAGTGTGGAAGTCGGGATAAAATGGACCATCGAAGGCACGAGGCGGATGAAATCCGGTTGCTTCCCCAGGAGACGAGACAGCATGAGGCCTCTCTAGTGTGAAAGAGCTCAGAAAACACGCCGTTCATCTATGCTTCCTAGGGAAAATGACTTGAAGAATCTTATGTATTAGTAACTTATTATTTCATAACAAACTACCCACAGCCATGGTGCGTCCGGGTTCTCCAGAGACGCAGAACTAAGAGGAGATACAGATGTGGACAGTTACAGACATACAGATAGATAGAAAATGAGATTTCTGAGGAGTCGGGTCACATGATTGCAAAGTCACATGATCTGCCGTCTGTGAGCTGGAGACCCCGGAAAGCCAGAGGCGTCATCAGCCCAAGTCCAGGGAGAAGCAGGGAAGCAAACGCTGAGTCCCAGCCGCGGGCAGGAGAAGGTGAGGTGGCGTGTCCCAGCTCCGGCAGTGCGGCACACAAGGCGGGGTGAATTCCACTGCTCCCCCCTTCATCTTGTGCTACTCAGGCCCTGGGTGGCCTGGGCGGCGCCCACCCGTCCTGGGGAGGGCCGTCTCCCTTACTGAGTCCCCCAACTCAGACGCTAATCTCACCTGGGAACACCCTCACAGACACCCGGAAGCCGTGTTTGAGCCGCACCGCAGGCCACACGCCCACCTGACCCTCGCGCTCAGTCACCTGTCGGCACGACGCGTCTGGGGGTGCAGGGCCTGGCAGACCTAGGAGGGGCAGGCAGGGCGGCCCTGCTGCTCCCTGGGGTCTGCAGGCTGGGGGGTCACTCCACCTGTCTCTCCTCTCCCGCCTGGACCAGCGGGTGAGCCAGGGCTTCTCTCCTCCTGGTGGCAGCAGAGGGGCAAGAGGACAGGCAGAAACCGGCAAGGCCTTTGGAAGTCCAAGCTCAGAACCGACACGTGTCAGTACCATGGGCCAACACGAGCCACGTGGCCAAGGCCAAAGCCGAGGGAAGGGGACGTGCGCTCTGCGCCCAACGAGGCCGCGGCAGCGGCGTGGGTGCTGGCAGGGGCGAAAACAGCCGAGCCAGGCTGCGGTGCCGTGCACACTCCAGCTCCCTCCTGAAACCGATCGAAACGAAGACTGCGAGGATGGCAGAGACCAGATACAAATGTTAAACCGGTAAAATGTAGAGTCAGTGTTTGAACATTTATTAACACGGATATTAACACAGTGCCAACCTTAGATACATCGTCAAAGAAGTAGAAGAAAAAACAAGGCTGCTAATAATAATCTGGATCTGAAAGCCTAGATTATCCCAACAAAATATGGTGTTAAATGGGGGGAGAACGAGAATCTGAAAGTGTGTTAAGTTTCTTACTTATAGCTAGGGAGTGCGATTCTTCACTTACGCAGACTCAACAATACGTTTTCTTTAAAGGCAACAACGAGCACAGTCAGGTGGGATATGTAGCTTCTAGGACACGTAAGAAAGAAGCAACATGAAAACCGTTAGCAGCACAGAGAAGAATAACTGGGAAAAAGCAACAAGAAAGCGTGAAAGCAAAAGCCCCGAGTGAGGGCGTCGGCAGACTCGTGCCGAGGGCCCGGTGCTGCTCTGTGGGCTCCGCGTGAGCCGACTCGATCCACGTAGCGACGCGCGAGGCAGGTCCTGTTACGTCCACACCACACGGATGACAGAACTCGGCGCGTGCACGAGTTCACGGGCCAGCGAGAAGCAGAGGCAGGACTCGAACCTGCGCAGTCAGAACGCAAAGTCCAAGCCCTTCGAATTCCAGGGTTCCAATCCCAGACCTGTTGGGTGTCACGTAACATGCCCTTGGCTACACCAGCTCGCCGATTGCCACGCTGGGTCTGACCGGCTTCTCTCCCGTTCAAAGACAGACTCTCAGAGCAAATTGCGAACAGCGGCATCGAGCAACAGCGACCCCAGCCCAGAGCTGTTCACAAGAGACGCGGCAGAAAGCAGAGCGACCCAGCGATTCCCATACGTGGGAAGAACAGACCGGGAGAGTGTGAAGGGGAAGGTCCAGGGAAACAGGGTTTGAAGTCAGACAGTGGCACAGGGAGGAAGAGGAAGTGCAGACGTGAGAAGTGAGAGGCTGCAGGACAAGCGACTCGCTGCGAGGTCGCGGGCTGAGGAAGGGGAGCCCTCGGGGTGGCCCGGGGCACGTCAGCAAACCCGTGGAAAGCGGGTCTGGGGAGGAGGCGCCACCCCCAGTTCACGCACGAAGCCCCCGCATGGTTTCTCGGCAGCGGGCACAACCCCGCAGGCCCCACCCTACATCGAGCAGCCACTTCGATAACTGTAAGATTCAAAGCTGAAATACTTGTCAGTAAGAAAGGGGACCGGGTGCTGTGAGGCTTTGGTGGGGGCAGCGGGACGGCGACCCGGACGGGAAGTAAACCAGCCTCCCGGGAGAGGTCTCCTTCGAGCCGGGCCCTGATGGATGGGGCGGCGTCTGGGGAAGGGTCCCCGGCACAGACCCGCCCCGGGAGTCCCCGTAAACAGCAGCCTCACCCTCCGCCTTCTTGGTCCTTCGTTCTCCAGCCCCTCGTCCTGTCTACTCGGAGATCACCTGTCAGCTCCTGAACGTCCTTCAGTCGTTCGCCTGCCCACAGCCAGCCTGCCGACCTCCCATGAACTCCACCTGCCAAGAAAGCGGGACCCTGGCTGTTTTGCTCACGGCTGTGTCGTCAGCCCGTAAGCGGAGCGGGCGCACATCTGCTCCCTGGACGCTCAGGCTCGGCCGACCTGTGGGACCCACTGTGCTGTCCCCAGGCACCCCACGCGCTGGCCCTAGGAGTTGCGTCACGGCAGATGCGGGAGAGAGAACGAAACAGGGGGTGCCGAGCCCCTGAGGGGAGGGTGGCCGGGCTCTCTGGCCGAGATGGAGGGACTGGCCACGAGGCCCGGGCAGCCAACTGCTGGAATCAGGCAGGACGGCGGAGCTTGGCGGCCGAGAGGGCTGGTGTTGAAACGTGAGGGCGCTTTCAGAACTGGAAAAGAGCTTCCCCGGGGAAGGAAGGTGCACCATAGGGTAACACTTTGCACCTGCCACTGGCAAATGACGGACTCGGCTCTGCTGCTTGGAGGGTTGACGGCAGGGACGGCACCTTTCTCACCTGGGACGTTCCCAGGAGTCTGAGCTGAGACGCGCGGCTCTGCACCTGTGTGCCAGGAAGGGTGCAGGAGCAGGAATCCGCACACCTGAGTGGGAGTCTCTTCTTGCCATTGATCCATCGCTGGGCGACAGGTGGACAAGCCCCTCGAACAAGGAGGCTGGACGAGGCCCTCTCCCCACCAACCCCTTCTCTCACTGCGCAGGAAGAGAGGGTGCCTGGCCCCTGCCAGGATGGAGAGGACGAGCGTGCCGGGTCTGGCCTGGACCGGGCGGCTCCTACCTGCGCGGGGCCGCCACCTGCGCGTGGAGACCTTGAAACTCCCGCAGCCTTTGCGCGGCTCCCGGCTGCGGCAACTCCCAGGAAGTGAGCCGGCGCGACGGGCCAAGGACAGTTGGAGCATCTGGTTGAAACTGAAAACAACAGGACCCATATGGACAGGAAATTATTCTAAAAGGACTGAAATGTCTGATTTGCATAACCTGTGTTTCTTGCTCATATTTGCACCCAGTGGGTGTTATATGAATATTTGAATACTTGAAGACTGATTAATGTAACAGTTAATTTGCCAGGGCCTCTCTTTGTTGAGAAGAGTTTAAACCAATTGCTTTTTTTTGTTTTAAGCCAAATATATGGAGAAATGTTTTAAAAGTTCCAGAATGGGTTTAGGAAAATCACGTATATCTTAAATGTTTACATTTACTCAAACAACACTGTAAACTCACGCACAGAAACATAACACATGGTGTCTAGCCCTCATGTGGAGACAGGGCCCCAAGCCCCACGTCAGGTCCATGGTCCTACGCCCGTCGCCCAGCCCAGGTCGGGGCCTGTCGCTCACGCCGCAGCCCTGCAGCCGCAACGAACCTCCGGCTACAGCTCCCACCGCGTCGGCCTCAGGAGACCAAGAATCTCCCCAGCCCTGACTTTGTCACCCCCTCCAAGTGTCACTTGGGCAGCCCCTTCCCTGCCTGGGACAGGATGGGGTCGGCTGTTCAACCCCAGCAGAGTGACTGGGCTGACTTTGGGCTCCGGGTAATTCGGATTCTTCGTCAAGAATTTTAATTCCCGCACAGCACAGAGCTGGCCTTACTGAGGCCAGACTGAGCCCCTGGCCAAATTGTCCCCCCTCGCCGGGTGAACAGCTGGTTCTGCCTCTTCCTCTTGCCGGATCCCGTGGTCACGGCAGCGCCCTGCAGATGTTAGTTCCTGGCAGAGAAGGGATGGAAGGGGGTCCAGCCCCCCAGGAAGGCTCCAGCAGGCAGGTGTCAACCCGCCCAGGAAGGCTGGCGGGAAGGCCGCCTGCGTGGCCGTCGCGGCTGGGTAAGCGGTGTCGAGCCCTTCGCGCTTTATCACGACGGGTCCGTGGCCCTGCGTCCGGGGACCTCGCCTTAGGGGATTTGAAATAAGGAGTCACAAATATGCAAAATCCCACCATGAAATGGGCTTCGGCCTGCCGGGCTGGCCTCCGTAGGGTAACTCCCTTCCGTTTCCCCTGCCCTGGGTTACAGGACCCTGTGCCGGCCCGCCAGGACAGCCCGGTGGTCATATAGTCATTTTATGCCCTCTCCCTCCCCCTCTCTAACAGCGAGGGGAAGTCGGGGCCGTGGGGCCACGAGAAACGGCGGCACGACCTGTCTGAGAGGCCGCGGGCCTCTGGTGGGGGCTGGGACACGAAGCCCGAAGTGTTTGTCTATCTGCACGTTCCCTAAAGAAACAGGAGGAAAGTCACCCCAGAGGTGCCACAGCACACCTGTGCTTGATAAAACCACTGAAACTTCATAAAAAGTGAGATCATTGAAAACCCCATGAAAGATGGCTCAGAGCACGCGTTGACGTGCTGGAACGCGCGCTGGGGTCTCAGGCGCGCAAAGAGAAGGCGCCTCTCCTGCTCTGCTCGTGACTCAATCCTCCGCGTGAGCCTCCCGCAGCCGGCGAGGTCGGTGACATTGAAGTCCCTCCAGACAATTCCTTTTCCTCCAGGGCCCCCCGCTGTGCCCCCCTCCTGCCAGACACCGGAGGTCAGAGGGCGCCCGTGCCCAGGGAGCTGGGTTAGAGGATCCAGAGTCATCCTTCTGTCCCCTGCCCAGCCGTCAGGCCCGGGTGCGGCAGAGGGCCTATGCCCAGGGGTCGGCACCACCAGGCCTCGCGCCTGTGCGCTGGGGGCCGCGGCGGGTCCTGCGGCAGCAGACACGGGGCTGGGGCCCACGGCGGGGATCAGGGCTCCCCTGTGGCGGGGAGGGGACAGCAGGCGTGGGCGGAGCAAAGTCAGCCGTGCGGCAGGCACTGAGCGCGTGACCCAGCTGTCACTCTGGAGCGGGAAGTGCTGTCGGAGCGGTCCAGCGTGGGGCCTGCGCGGCCAGGTCTCTGTGCGCCTTCGCACCTGGGCGGGGCGGCCTGAAGGAGCCCACGGCAGAGGCCACGCTCCCCAGGTGGGCACAGCCCCTTCCTCGAGGGGCGTCCCAGCGGCTGTGTCCGCTCCCACCACACCGGGCTGTGACGTCCTGCCCTGCCAGTGCCGGGGTGACTGTCTCCCTCGGCGGAGAGCCGGGAGGTGGCTTGAGGGACGCACCCAAGGTATTTGAACACAGTTTGCTGTCAGCCCCGTGGACGGCTCTCCTCCCTCCCCCGCCTCTCCGACCCAGACCTGGAGGGGGCCATGGCCCAGGAGTCAGCCACGTGTCTCCCAGCCGAGAGGGACGGCTGCCCCCTTCCCTACACCGCACCCCCCTTTCTGAGCTGCGGTCGCCCCGACCCGGCTCTGTCTCGGTGACCGACGCAAACAGAGAAAGCGCTTTAGAGGGAAACAGAACTTGAGGGATCTTCCAAACACACACTGTTTGTCACATACATCTTCACTGGGGCAGAGGTGGCTCCCTGGTGGCCTCTGTCCCTGCCACTGACTTCCTTGGAGACTGTGCTTGTCCCCCAGCCCCTGCAAGGCTCAGCTGTTCCTGCCAGAAGCCTCAGAAATCTCTCCAGCTCTCGGAGCCAAAGGGGGGCGCAGTGGAGGGGCTGGAACAGCTGAACCCCTGGCTTCGGGAGGGCAGGAGCCAGGTGGTGTGAGTGACCTCAGCATCATGCCCGGGCCTCCTCTCCACGCCAGCCACACGCAGACTCTCCTGTGTCCCAGAGTCCCGGGACAGAGAATCAGACGCCCCGGCTGGGGTCAGCGGTGACCGCAAAGCAATCACCTCTGGCCAGGGGCCAGGTCCCTCGAGGGAGAATGCGGTGGCCCCGCTGCCACCCAGATGGTGTTGACAGGAGAGGAGATGGGCAACAGTCAGTCTCCTCCGGCCCACGAGGACGGGCGCGGGTGAGTCACCGTCCTCAGCCCAGCATGCGGCAGGTGGTGTTCGGCCGAGACCAGGAAGTTGTTCCGTTCCCTGGACACAGATGCTGCTCGAGCCGCAGCCCAGCTGACTGCAGATGGATGCCCTTCGTCACCAAAGGGTGGTCCTCATCTCCTCGCGTTCCAGACCCTTCCTACGCGGCCCAGCCGGGTGCCTCCTGCCAGGACACAACTCGACTTCGTCACTGTCATGTTAAGATGCTCCCAGGTCCCCACAGCCCCCGCCCCTGTATGAGTCAGCCCCAGCCCACGCCGTGCTACCTGCTGTTTCTGTGTATAACAGTGTTATTGGGACAGAATCCACCCTTTAAAGTGTGCAGTTCGGTGGTTTTTAGTCTATACCCAGAGATGTGCGGCTGTGACCACTACTCAGTGTCAGCGTATTTTCGTGCCACGAAACGTAACCCCACGCCCGCTGGCAGTCACTGCCCGTTTCCCCAGCGCCTGGAAACCACCAGCCCCCTCTCTGTCTCTGTGAATTGGCCTGTTCTGGACGTTTCATACGAATGGAATCACACAGTACGTGGCCTTCTGTAACTCGCTGGGTTTCTTTTTCCTGGGAACACAGTCTGCCTCTCCATTTATTCAAACGCTAATTTATATTACGTTCTCAGTGTACTTTCATAGGTTTTCTTTGTTTTCTTCCTGAACATTTCCCATGCGGATTTTCTTAAATGTCAGCATATTATGGGGTGCAAACATTAAGGAGTCTGTTCCTGTGAAGGAGGACCTGAAGGAGGACTGGGCAGGGGCAGGCGTGGCAGGAAATGAGGCCACGGAGGTGAGCAGGGCCGAGGCCATCAGCTTGGTGGTCGTGATAAGGATCTCGGCCATGTTCTAAGAACAGGGTGGCCTGAGACGGTTCTGAGGAGGGAGGGGCCTGGTCACATCCGCATCTTAGAACAGCGTGGGGAGAACACACTGCCAGGCAGGGCCACCTGGAGGCACCAGGGGACCTCGGTGAGGGGCCCGGACCAGGGCGGCGGTGGGGACCGATGACACAGAAGGAGACGGTTTGGGGCTGGAGCCAGCTTGGGCCTGACCAGTTGTGGGGTCTCAGGAGGGAGGACTCTGGGGACGTTCCGATGACTTAAGTCACTTCCCAGCTGAGTCGCCGCGAAGGTGCGGAACTTGCCGGGGTGGTCCGAGGGCCAGACCTGGGGGTGCCAGTGTTCACGGACCGGGTGGGGGTGAACCGGCCGGGGATGGGCCGCAGGCAGGGAGGCGGAGGGGGAGCTCGGGAGAAAAGTGCTGCCCCGCGCAGGGCGGCTGGGCTCGGGCTGGACGGCGAGGACCGAGCAGGGGACGAGATGGAGAAACTAAGTCCGACGACTCCCAAGACGGGAGGAGGGGAGACGTGGGGGTGGGGAAAGTGCTTTTTATTATTTGTTTCGTTGTTGCTTTTGTTTTTCCCAGAGGGCGATGACTAGAGCAGTTCCGATGCTGACGGGATGAATCCGCAGAGCGGGAGGTTGGCAGGGACAAGGGGTGATTCCAGAACCCTGGGACCGCTGGGAGTCGGGCCGCGAGCAGGAGGCCGGGCTGTCCTCCGCGGGGCCGGGGGGAAGGACGTGCAGGGGCAGGTGAGGCAGGTTTGTGGATGGCGAAGCAGGGTGCCACGGGGCTTCCTGTCCGGTGGCTTCTATCTTCTCCACGAAAAATAAGGCAAATTTATCCTCTGAGAGTGAGGGCGGCGGAGGAGGGGTCAGAGTTTGGGAAGAGCACAGAAGGTCTCAGACACGCATCACCGAGAGGGGTTGGCAGAGGCCAGCGATGCGGCAGCGAGGTCTGGGTGCAATGAAAGGACCCCCTCCCCGCCCCCCATCAGCGGCCTCAGCCACCAGGCGCAGCGCACGCCCAGGCTGAGCAGACGCCTTCTCCTCTCGAACCCACTCGTCCCCAGTGCCTCATCTCAGCCCTGGGGCCACCACCCACGTCACATTTCTAGGGTCTGCCCTGCGGAGTCAGCCCAGACTGTCCCTCACTGCGCATGCGTCCGCCCTCCCCCCTCTGAGTCTGCTCCTGCCCCCGCTGCCGGCCTCGGGCAAAGTCACTCCCCCAGGAGCTTCCCCGACTGTCGGGTTTGGCCAGGTCCCTGTCACGGTCCCGGTGCCCTGCGCTGCTCCATCGTGCACTGACGCAAGTGCAACCAGACAACGTGCGGGCACCTCTCGGACGCCGCTTCACCCCCCTGGATTGGACGTTCCGTGCGAGAGGGACGGAGCCCTCTTTATCCACTGACTACGAGGGGCGCTCAGTCCACACCTGGTGAAGGGGTGGAGCGTGGGGGCCGGGCTGCACAGGCACAAACGTGCGTGAACGGGGAAGACGGAAGAGGGGCTGAGAGGGGAGAGAGCTTTGCCGTCCCTTTGCGGGCTCGTGGGAAACACGGACTACCGGGCACAGTGACAGGAACAGCAGACGCAAACAAATGGGGTCCCGTCCCCCCACCCAGCTAGAGGTCACAGGGCACTCCCTGCAGCTGGACAGCCGGGCTCTCCGCAGGCAGGTCACCTGAGGATGGCAGCAGTGGGGGCAGGGGACACCCGGGACGCTCGCCCTGCCGCCGTCTCGCTGACCCTTCCGGGACGGATTCATGAACCTCAGGGCGGGAGACGAGAGTGGAGCACAGACAGAGACTGAGCGGCCTGGGATTCAGTTTCTGTCTCTCCCCTCCTGTCCCAGGTTCGAAGCTTTTGAACAGTCTCATCTGCCAGCTTTTCCTCTCCTCCGTCTGGTCTCGCCTCCACGGGACAGAGCCCGTCTGGGTTAGAGGCCCGTCCCATCGCGGGGAGAAGGTGAGGTCTGGCGCCAGCAGTCGGAGGATGTGGGGAGAGGTCAGCAGGGCCTGGAGCTCAGCTGCTGCCGCCCGGAGGGGCAGGATGGACAAGGAGGGGACGTGCAAAGGTCCTTCTTGGAGTGGGGTCCCTCATGGCTTTTCAGGGGACCGTGGGGCTCCAAGCAGGTAGGGCCTCCAGGGAAGCATCTTTCCTGACCCACGAGGAAGAAAGTTGGGAACCGCAGACCCAGCACCAGGACCGTGAGGACTCGGCGAGATCCGGAAACTGCCGCTCCACCCACCCTTGCCATGTGTCACTGCCGTCTGCTTCCCCAGAGGTCCCCTTAAAGCAAACAGCCTGTGTGCTTCTCTCTGGAGGTGACGCAGGAAGGAAACTGGGGGTCGGCCCCACTCCTAGAGAAACCCCAAGAGATGGGTGGGGTAGGGCTCAGCCCCCAAAGGAGGAGGAGGAGGAGCAACCGCAGACTCCAGCAGGGAGGAAGAGTCCACCGTGGCCCAGGGCTCTGCAGTGTCTGGGCTCCTGTGGGCGGCAGCAGCTCAGGTCACCTCTTCCTGGGAGCAGGTACATCTCACGCCACCTCTTGACAGACACCCCTACGCCCACAGTACACGCTCACACGCACACACACACCCCAGTGTGGTCCCCCATTCTGGGCTGAAGGAGCCAAGGACCCAGTGATCTGGGCTCTCTGCCCTGCGTGGGCAGACCACAGCGAGCACAGACTCCTCAGGGCTGAGCTTCTCAGGCTAAACCACGCCTGCAACGCCCTGGGGGCACATGAGACCAAAGATGGTCCAGCCTTGCTTTCCCCGGGATTCTGACTCTGGGGCCATGACCTTGCATCACGGACAAAAATGGAAATTCCCAGGTGACGCGGATGCTGATGCCGGGGCCCGGGGCCCACCTCCAGGTTCCCAGCTCCAGGTTCCCACCTCCAGGTTCCCAGGGACTGTGTGGTCGGGCTGCAGGGAGGTCAGTCTGGGGGTGTCGACGGAGGGGAGTGGGCTCGGGAGATCCTGGAACAGAGAGGAGTCGTGGAAACTGGCGTGTGGCACCCGGGCGGGGCCTAGACGGAGAGTTTCACGGCAGGAGTGGACAGGAAGGCGCGGGAGGGGAGCAGGCGCCTGTCTGCAGGGCCCGAAATAGCCCCGAGGCTCCACTGGCCACAGGCACCGTTATGCTGTTTACGCACCTGCTGCTGTCCCTTAAAAAGCTAAACACACAGTTACCGCACGACCCAGAAATTGCACCCGTAGGTGTAGACCCGGGAGAACGGAAGACAGGTGTCTGCGCAAACACTTGTGCGTGAATCTTTACAGCAGCCTCGTTCACAACCGTCAGAGAGGGAGACGGCGCGCGGTCCGTCAGCTGAGGAACTGACAGACAGACGCGACGTATCTGCCCCGCGAAACGTCGTTCAGCCACAAAAGGGAAAGACCCCCGACACAGGCCGCGGTGTGGCTGAGCCCTGAACACGCACTGAGGGAGAGAAGTCGACACGGAAGGCTCCTGTCACGCGATTCCACTCACGTGACATTCCCAGAATCGGCAAATCCGCAGAGGACGAGACGCAGATCACGTTTGCCGTGGCTGGGGCTGGGGCTGGGCGGGAGAATGGGGCGCGGCTGTGGATGGTCGTGGGGTTTCTTTCTGGGGCGACCGAAAGGTTCCAAAACTAAATATTGGGGATGATTGCGCAACATCGCGAATGCACTAAAGGCGCTGAATTGTGCACCTTAAAATACTTAAAATGGTGAATTTCATGTTATGTCTATTTTACCTCGATAAAAAAACGTTAAGTACCTGCTGACGTTTTCTGTCTATCCCGTTTGGGGGGCTACGCTTGACTCCAGGACTCACTGAGGGGCGTCCGCTCAGGGAAGGGCAGACACGGGGGGAGGGGCTCAGAGCGAGCGCCCCGCCTTCACCTGCTGTGGCTGGGGAACTCCTGTCCCCTTAGGGACGGAGAATGATCCCTCCGTCCCGTATGACACGGCTCATACTGTACAGAGAAACCACGCCAGCCTCCCTCCCTCCAGCCTTTGAAGCCAGGAGTGAGCCTTCCTCACAGGCAGCAGCCTGGCTCCTGGGGACCAAGCCCAGGCCAGTGAGGGGACCAAGGCTGCCTGTCTTTACGGGGTCGGTAGGAGGACGGGCCGTCGGCCACCAGCATCGGTGAGACAGCAGCCTGGCACAGACTCAGCACGGACACTCGTCCCACCCCGAGTCACTGTGCCTGGCACTGGGCCCGCAAGAGACCACGTCCTGCCCTCGTTCACGCGTTCACCAGTGCTTACGTCCGTGTGTCGGGCACTGTGCCAGGCTCTGCTCCTGCCACACGCGAGGCAGGGCCCTGCCCGCACGGAGCCTCCCGTCCGGTCACTCCCCCGACGCGGGAGAGCCTGGCTCCCACGTGAGCTTCCACGCCTGTTAGTGCCATGACAGGTGATGCCACTGACCCCTCCGAGGCTCGGTTTCTTTATCTAAACGTGAAAGTGCGTTGCGATCTGCTGAATGCCCTAAGATCCCACTCGCCTAGGTTTATAGTGTTGCAGGGGGCGTTGGAGTCACTGAGTTCTCCAAAACGTGGCTATTTTTAGAAGTCATCAGAGGCCATTCTTTTTGGTGAATGTAGCTCGTTTGTATTTATTCTAGACTATGGGAGGCATTCTTGACATACTACAATGATGGTTCTGGGGTTCTTAGAAACATGCTATTCGTTTCCCCTCTTATCTCTCTGAACTTGAAGTAAAATAATAACTTGAATAGCTTGAAGTAAATAAATTATACTTTAAAAAGCATCTCAAGTGTATAAGACGAGATATTCAGAAATAGGCAAATCTAGGCATGTTGGTTTTCAGGACCTGACGCTTTGGACAGCAGCCGCCGCCGCCTCCTACTTGGCTGCAGAGAAAGCTCACATTGACGATGCCTAATTTCACTCTTCAACACGATGTCATTTCACCTCTAGGAAGGAGAGCGTGCCCCAGCTCAAGCTGGCCAGTGAGGGCTGACGGGGACGGAGGACGGAGGACGAGGTGCCCGGGGACAAGGCTCGGGGCCCACAGCAGCACCAGCAGCAAACACTCCACCACAGCTCTGAATTCTCAGATCCCAGCGAGACTCTGGCTTCCTCCCCGCCCCTCCCCACATCTGACCCCTGGACAAGGCTCAGATGCCGCCCTGCCGAGTGTTCTCCCATTGGCTTTAGCCTGGGCCACGTCCTTGCTCTTTCACGTCGTTCTCGCGGAAGCCTGTGCATGGCGCGGGGCGTGGTCTTTGAACCTTGGGCTACAGTAGAGAACAGGTTTCAGAACCTCCTTGGTCCAGAAGCACCTGGAGGTGCAGCGCCGAGAGACAGCGTCGGGGAGACGTGAGGCCGGGTTCTTGAGTCAGGCCTGACCGAGCGGCCTCTCCCGTGCCTGCGAACGCACAGGCGACCCCCGCGACCGCCGGTCTGCGTCCATCTTGGGGAAGCCCAGCACACCGCAGGGCAGCAAGCGGAGGTTTGGGGATGGGATGGGCTGGGGTTTACCGTGCAAAATTTAACCAACAAACGTCAGTGGCTGATGCCACAAAATCCATTTGTTGCTCAAGTCTCACGTGACCAGGAGGGGCCAGCAGGGTGTGCGTGGCCCTTCCCGGACCCTGACGGAGGCTCTTGGAGGTTCTGCCATTTGCAGCTGCGCTTTCCGGATCCACCTGGCGGGAGGAGGCACCGAGGCGGCTCTGCTCTGGCATTTAATGCCGCAGCTCGGAGGGAGCTCGCTCACTTCCACTCGCAGCCTGGAACCAGAAACAGCAAACGCGACCGCCCCATGTGCCCAGAAGGGGTACGGGTGCTGTGACCAGGTGCTGGACAACTCTCACACAGTCCCCCCCAGGGGACACCCCTCACCTCCTGGACCACTCATTTTCTCCTGTGTGCACATGGTACAAAATGTCACGACAATATAAGAAATAAAAGTGGAAAAGACCTGCTCCAACTCCATCGCTCTAACGAATCAAGTGCTTCTGTTTTGCACTGTTTTTTCTTTCACATGCTCTGTCCACCTGCGTAAATACGTTACACGATTTGGTGTAAATAACGTTACACAATATCGTCACACAATATCGTCACACAATATCGTACGCCGGACACTTTCCCACGTTGCCCCCGTGATCTCCATCAGCAGGACGAATGACTGTGACCGCTTCCGTCTGGGTCCACCTTGCACGGTGCAGAGGCTCCTTGGCGGCTGGCGCTGAGCACTCACTGTGCTCCAGGCTGGGACCCTTGCCCACGTCGCCTGGCTTAAGCCCTGTGACGCCCTCAGTGCGGGTTCCATCTCGTCCTTGTTCACAGGAGGAGCGTGAGACGCGGCGGCGGCAAATAAGGAGCTCAAATGTTCTCAGCCAATAAGCAGCAGAGCCAGGACTTGAACCCCTGGCAGTCGCCAGGTTTTCTCTCCCGTGGATCTCGCTGCGAGAGGCCCAGCAGCACCTCGCCCCTCCGGAGCCTCTTCTCTCGCCTGCACCCCTCGAGCCCCACTCACGGGCACGGCGAGCGCCTCTGGGAACAGGCTCCCCAGATTTTCAAGGCAACGTTCGCTGAAGACTGTGGTGGGTGGACAAGAAAGTGTTACGTTGTATACCATCAGCTGGACGTCTAGAAGTTTGCTTTTAATTGTGTCCTTCTCTCTTCACAAAGTGTCAGTGCTCCCCCCGCCCCCCTGACTCCACCTCAGCTTCCTCCCTCCGCCCCACCACCTGTCCCCCGAGTTCTCCCTGTTCTAGCCCTGGCTCCAAAACCTCCTTCAGAGCTGCCTGGCCCCCAGCAGGCTCGTTCCCTGCTTCCCACCCCTCTCCCAGCTGTCGCCCGGCGGCATCCGCATCTGTCCCGGGCAGAACAGCGCGTCCTGCTCCCGGCTCTCCGGTCCTGCTCTCCAGCCCACGTGGCAGGACACGATCCGAGACGCAGACCCAAGGTGCGGGCCGGCTACGTCCCTCCTCTCTAACGGCAACAGAGGGTCGTGCACGTGTTTAGCGGTTAGCAGGGTGTCTTTCCAGGCTAGAGCCTTTCCCTCCTACTTTGGTTTGTCTCCTTAAGGCACGTCCGGAACATCTAGAAACAGGCAGTGGAAGAGCAGCGCTCCCCCACGCAGGTGACCATGGACATGTCCATGAGCTGGGCCGAACCTGCTCCCCGCCCCGTGCAGCCTCTTGCTGGACCTAGACCCCTTCTCTGCACCACGGGCCCTCGGGGACTTGGAACAGGGACACACCGGGGTCTTCCTTTTCAGCTAAATGCCCCAAGTCCTTGGCGTGGTAACACCCAGGGAGGCATAAACCAGGGGATCTGATGCCACTTGGCCACACGTAACAACCTGAGTATTAAGAGTGCGCAACGTGACAAGTGACAGTGCGCCAGGTGAGGCGGCTGGGTGCGGCAGACGCTGCACTGACAAGGACTCGGGAGACTCTGGTGCCAGTTCCGGGATTTTAGACTAAATCTCTAGCTGTTGGACCAGCTGCTTAACTGGTCTTTGTCCTCAGTTTCCCCATCTGTAAAACAGGCGTGACTCGCTAGCTGCCTGGCCCTGCGTAGGAAGCGGTGGGGAGACCACGAACGACGCGAGAGCGGCCCTGGCACACCGTCAGGCTGGTCCCGCTGGCAGGAATCATCTCCTCCCCTGAGCGTCTTCGTCCAGGACGGGGTCATCCGTCAGCCCTCCCCGAAACGCGGAGGAGGGACCGGCTGTCACCAACACCTGCTTCCCGCGGCCTTTCTAGCCTCCCGAGGGCCTGAATCAGTCGCAGGCTCTGGCCCCAGAGAGCGGGTGAGGCGGGAGGAGGAGATGACCCCGCAGTGGCTGTGCTGTGTCATCCGGCCGAGGCAGGGAGCCCAGAGCGGAGGCACAGACACCTCGAGCAAACAACGGCCAGCAGCTGGGAGCTTTCCAAAGCTTTCCCTCAAAAGCCGCCTCTGCAGCCCGTCCAGGGACGGGACGGGGATGCTGGGGGGACAGGTGGCTGTGGGCTCCAGGCCCCGGTCTGGGGGGAAGAGGAAGCCAGAGAGTGAGGGGTGGTCCAGAGCCGCATGTGCCCTGTCTAAGCTGCCTCCTGCACTGGCCCCGGAGATCTCTTTCGAAGGTCTCTGGGTCTCCTCTTCCTGGGTCGAGGAGGCACTCAGCTGGCCGTCGGGCTAGGACACGGCCAAACAGGACAGAAGCCCAAAGCTGAGCTTCTACAGAGAGACCCTCTTCCCGGAGCCGGCACCTGCCACCCAGCACCCCTCCTCACGAGGCGGCTGTGCCAGGCCTCCCGCCTGAGCATTCGTGCCCTCGGCCGGGCCAGGCACCCTGACACAGAACGCAATAGAGCAAAGTCCCTGCCCTCGCTCTCGAGCATGCGCTCAGTGGGTAGGGGCAGACCACACGCGATGACATCAGTGAGCTGTCGGATGGTGGGGCAGGGGAGATGCTATAGCGGCTCCCACCAATAAGGCAAGGGAGGAGAGACGGAGCGGGGGCGGGCGGGGGTTGCTGTGTTGTACGGAAGGATCCTGGACATTACTCGACATTCGAGCAGAGGAGGAAGGACAGGAGCAGTCCTCGTGCAGGAGGAGGAACAGTCCAAACGGACGCAGCGGCAATGCAAGGCCGGGGTCGGAATGACCTGGGGGTGCCAGGAGTCGCTCGCTGGCTGTCACGCTGGGGGGGCATCAACAGGGTGGGGGGAGAGGGGCTGGGCAAGGCCTGGGGGTAATTTCCAGCGCTGTAAGTCACATCGAAAGACTGGATTTCACGCCGAGTGAAGTGGAAACCACTGCAGATTTCTGTGCGAAGCAGCGGCAGCTCCCGACTGAGGCTGCAAAGGCGCAACTCCAGCTGCTGTCGGGGGACCTCGCACTCGGAATGTATTTTACAGTAGAGTCGATTCGACTAACTCATCACTGTAAGTGGGGGGGAAGAGGAAGAGCGTCAGCAAGGACTCCAGGTTTTGAAGCAGAAAGGAATCTGCTGTCGGAACCCCCCAGCACGTGGCGGGCTGGTCTCTCGGGACTTGCTCCCCGGTGGGACTCAAGAGAGGCCCCAGCGGACAGGAACCAGGAGCCCAGAGCCGCAGACAGCAAGCTGCCCCGCTGCAGACCCAGGGCCTGCGTGAGGCTTGGGCGGGGAGGGAGCCAGAGGCCGACCCCCAGCACCGGAGCTGAAATCCTCAGCAGCTCTCCAGACAGTGGCCGTCCCCAGCGCCGTGCTGGGGGATGTTTTGCAACTGGTTTTGGGGGGGAGCGGGGGAGTCTGATTTGCAGCATTTGCCAATTTCTGTGGTGTAGACGTTCCCACTGCGGCTGATCTCAAGCTGCCAATGGCTTAAAAACCAGCTTGCTAAATTCCTCGAAATGTAGCAATTGGCCCTTAAACCAGTACAAGCCAGATCTGGGGCACCACTGCCCTCCACCCTCTAGCTGAATGCCACGCAGACAGGAACCTACGGCGTTCAGTCATGATCCATCTTAGCCTGGGTAGAACAAAAGAAGTTTGGAAGATTTTCCCCCCAATTGGCTCCTCGGGAATCTCACCATTGAAAAAAAAAAAACAAATTCCTGGGCCCTCAGCAGGAATTGGGGGTGCAGAAGCTAGAAGGACATGCCTGCTTTGTGACATGGTGATCGCAGATGTGTGTCACCGGCTGCACAGAGGTATCGACAGCTGTGACGTTACTAAGAGCCCACAGCTACAGATTCTGGGCCTTTGACGGTATCTCCAGGGACAAGCCCACACCAAAGGCGACATCTCCAAGCAGCGCAGAGCAAACAGACTGGTCCGGAAGGTCGAGCTGGTGCCGCCCTAGAACTTTTTGTCTCCACCACGCAGGGGCTGGGCTCCCACATAAGCCGGCTCCGGTGCTCACACGCCCACCAAAACCAGGCACGAGGGTGTGAGATTTAACTAATCCTGCTGGAGGTGACCTGTTTTGAACTCTGTGAACAAGAGAGGAAGTGCCGCAGCTAAAAACTCAGACATGAACACGACGTCCCTTCACGGGGCTCTCATGGATCTGCCCCCAGGGGATGCTGGGTAGGGACAGGCGGGAAGTCGCTCCTGTCGAAGGTCAGCAATCAGGGCTGAGCTCACCCGACGCCTCCTGGCTGGTTTACACCTGCTGCTACATTTGATCTCTACGATAATCCCGTAAAACTCGTCTTTTTTCATGATTAAGAAGACATTAAACATCGGTTCAACATCCTTAATCAGAACATCTGAAATACAAAAGCTCCAAAACATAACACTTTTTGAGCACTGACAGGCAGCCACGTGTGGAGAATTTCACACCTGACCTCGTGATGGGTCATAGTCAAAACTTTGTTCCATGCACAAAATCAATTAAAATATTGTATAAAATTACCTTCCAGCTATGTTTATAAGGTGTGTATGAAGCATACATGGATTTTGTGTTTATTAGACTTGGTCCCATCCCCAAGACATCTCTTTATGTCTATGCGCATATTCCAGAGTCGGAAAAAATCTGAAATCTGAAAGACGTCTGGTCCCAAGCATTTCAGATGAGGAATGCTCAACCTACCCCATGACGCGGCCATGGGCATACAGGCAGTGAGCCGCGCAGCGAGACTTGAACCCAAGACTGACTCCAGGTCCAACCTTCCTTCCAGTGCACCCCAGGCCCCCCGGAAGCCCTTTAGTGCATTTCCAGTTTCCCAGAGCCCTAACTTAAAGATCACTGGGTGGTCAAGATTTATGCAGCTCTTTGCCCAATATCCCAATATTCCCACGCTCTTCTTCTTTTAAACAGAGACACACCAGAACATGGATCACTGTCTGTTCTATCTAGTGGTTGCGGTGGTCAAAGCCATGTTCCCATTAGGACCCCGGCCACGGTTCATGCGTGTGTGAGGCTGTACCGGCTGTGGACTTCCTTGCCCCACGGATGCTGGGCTTGGCCACGCGATTTGCTGTGAAGACACTGCGATTTCAGGGCTGCTTGTTACCGCGGCACAGCCTGGCCCATGCTGACGGCCGCCCCGTCAATGGGAATTCCTCTCAAGCCGGTCAATGAAGCCCGCTGTGCAAATTACAAAACTAAGGACCAAGAAAATTAATTTCTTTGGATGACTGAGACTGTTACATAAAACTCAGAGGACGGCCATGTTCTCGGGGATCGAGGAGGAGAGGAAGCCAGTGAACAACTAAGGAGGAGAACGGAACCGAGGCCCAGACAGAGCAGAGGGGAGAGAACAGCCTAGACGCGACGGTGACAGCAGCTCTTTAGACTAAATTGCACCTTGGTTCTTACCGTGCCTTGGTCTTACGCTTCTCTAACCTGCCAGAGAAGACATCTGACTTCTTAAAGTAGCGTACGATGCATTTCCGTTTCTTCCAGCGAGACCCCTGAGCTGTTCATCTCACGTTCCAGAGGAGACCCTGGGTCCTCAGCACCCGGTCTGGCAGCAGCGGGACTTCACCCGACGTGGCCCAGCGCAGGATTCTCCTCACGCAGCCCGAGGCAGAGCGCAGGTGAGGCCAGGCGCGCCTGGGACGCCCCTGTGCCTGAGAACTGCCCCGGCCCGCCAGGCTGCGTCCTCAGCCAGGCGTCGGAGCCCGCAGAATTTGCTCCGGGACAGCCTGAAATACCAAGCCGCCGAAAGACTGAAGCACAAAATGGGAGTTTCCTCCCAGTATTTCGTTCTCCTAATATTTTTAAAAATTTATATGCGTAATTTTAAAACCGAAGGCATTTAGAAAAGTATAAAGAAGAAAGTAAAAAGTCAACTGAAATCCCATTGCTCGTGAAGAAAAGCCGTCAATGTATTAGTGATCATGCGTCCAGATATTTCTCTGTCTATACATAGCCACGTAAAAATAGATGCAATTTTATAGAAATGGGATCATACTACATACATGGTTTTGAAAATTTTTCCACTTGATGATACGTCATGAACATTTTCTATGTCGGTAAGTATAGAGTTCTCTTGTCATTTTTAATAACTATGTGGCATTTCACCCTCTGGACGAACTCATCTTGGCGCGCTATCCCGAGATTCCGTTAAGCACAAAACATCGCGTAAGAGCTGCGGGACCTCTGGGCCGACGCTGCCTTTCTTTGAGTTCCAGTCCCCGATTTTCCTGCTGTAAGACCTTCGGAAAGTAGCCTCGCTCTCCGTCCCAGTTCCCGTTCTGTAAAATGAAGACACTAGTGCTAAATAGCACCTTCCTACTCACAGTGGGTTTGTTTTGTTTTGATGATTAAACAAGTTACTACACAGGAAATTCCTAAAACAGTGCCTGTATCACCGTGGAGTCCCATTATCTATTGTTATTATTTAACTATATTTCATTAACTAGTCTCCTACTGATACATATTTAGGTTGTTTCCAATTTTTTGCCATTATGAATTATTTCTACCAAGCAATAAACATCTGCTATATACATTTTGCCCATTTGTCAAGTGATCTCTTTAGATAAACTCCTGAAAATGAATTTGCTCGATTTATTGCTGTGCACGTATTCAATTTGATGTTTGTTCTCAAACTTTCTAGAAATATTGTACTAACTTACATTTTCATAAGCAGCGAGGAAGAATGCTCATTTCCTCAGACCCCTCATCAGCACTGAATTTTGTCAATATTTTAAAATTTGTCAGCTAGTCGGTAAAAAGCAAAACTTTCTGAAATTATCTGTATATATTTCATTGCTTGAGAGGCCATTGTTTTGTCCTGTTTGTTGAACATTTGTTTTTCTTCTTTTGTAAATTTTTTTCTCATCTCTTTTATGCCCTCTTATATTGGATGATCATCTTTTTTAACGGTTGTAAGAGTTCTTTGTAAATTACCTACATTAAAATGTTGCTGCCATAGTAGGGCTGCCAGATAAAATACAGGACACCCAGGTAAATGGGACTTTCAGACAGACAATGACTGCGACACACTCATACTAAAAATGATTCATAGTCTGTTTGAAATTCAAATTGAATTGCGTTTATATTTCTATCTGTTAAATTTAGCAACCCCATGTCATACATACGGGAAATTTCTTTTGCAGTCTTTCATTTATTTTTTAATTCTGTTATGGGGACTTTTTCCATAAAGAAGTTTATTTGGACCTTTTATAATCATGCCTGTCACTCTTTTCCTTTATGTTTCATGGTATGTGTAGAAGGGCTTTCAGAATCCCAGGTTCAGGACAAATATTTACCTATATATTTATCTAATTATTTTTTGGCTTTACTTTGTTATGTTCAATATTTGAAGGATCTGGAATTAATTTTGGTCTGGGGAGCTAATGACTAGTTATTCCAACATCACTTGTGTAAAAATCCATCTATTTCATCAAGTTGAAGTGCCACCTTCAACACCACCGTCTCTCACGCACTTCGGACCCGGGACTCTTCATCCACCCCATGGAATGACATCGCTGGTCAGTGCCGGCTGTTTTTCCCTCGGTGACAGAAGCAGCGCAGTGTGGCAGTCGTGTAAGCACCCGGATCACAGGCTCTGCAGGCAGGATGCCTGAATCAAATCCCTGGTCCCCCACTTCCAGCCAGTGACCTTGGGTGTGACAAGTACCCCACCGGGCCTCCACTTCCTCTCTGGAAGTGGCAGGAACAGCGGCATCTGCCCACAGGGCTGTTGTGGTGAACAAAACGCACTGATACACGTGAAACGCTTCCTTCAATATTAACAGTAAGCACTGGGTCAGCGCCGTGCTGTGTTTGCTCATTTATGCGGCGCGTGTCTTCATGCTAATATCCGGCAGGGCTAATTCCCCTACGCTCTTGTTTACCAACATGTTGTTTCCTGTCCCTATTCTTCCAGAGACACCTGGAGTCATGCCAAGTTAAAAAGAAAACCCCAGCAGAATGAGATGGAGATCGCACTGAATTTACAGACAAGGAGGACAAGGACGGGGTTACGACGTTTATTTCTTCTTGTCCAAGAAAAAGGCTTATGTTTTCATAGTCAAGTGGTCTCCAGTCGCCCAGTGGAGAATTGGAGGTGTTTTGTTGGTTTGTTTTCTTTTTTGCAACAGAACACGATCTCAGGTGAGTGCATATTCCTAGCTGTTTATGGTTTTGCTACCAGTGAGAATGGGATTTTTCATCCACATTTCCAGCTGGGCAGCGCGAGAGCACCGTTAACCGGCGTGCTCATCTGTAACCTGCGACTTCATTGCGCTCAGTCTCCAGCCTGAACTTTCCAACCAGACAATCACATC
>NW_012152563.1:368426-378222 GCF_000956105.1 Propithecus coquereli | reverse complement strand
GCGGTCGCCCCCGACTCAGCACCAGCCGGGCCAGGACCCCGCGGCGCACGGGACGGGCCTCTCCAGGTAAGGACCGCGGAGCTTCCCGGGCGGGGGCGCAGCATCGTCGGCGCCGCGAGGGCGCCGCGCGGGTCCCCGGCCGCGGGGACGATCTACCCGCGGAAGTCGCGCTGAACCCCGCTGCGGCCAGGAGGGGACCCGCGTGGACACCGGGCCGGGTCCCCTCGCGGCGGCGGGAGGCGGTACCAGCTGCCCGGTGCCGGCTCCGCGCTGCAGCGCCCGGTCACGCCGGGGCTCGGGTCGCCAAAGCGCGCGGGAGCGCGACACCGTGTCCGGGCGGGACGCGGAGCTGAACCGTCGCCTCCCCCCTTGGGGACCCTCCCCACCTGGGGACCCTCCCACCTGGGGACCTCGGCTCCTGCCGCCGGGGGCGTGGGCAGCGCAAGGGGAAACTGAGTTAAAGTTAGAAATTCCTTCAAGTTCAGTCCCCAAAATTAAGTCTCTTCTTGTGACTGCGGTGACATAGAGAACAGATTTTTGGCGCAGCTGCTGAAGGTCACCACTGGTGGAACTTCGGGGAAAGTTCCGCGGGGCGGCCTTGCCAGAGAAGCGCCAAGGCTCGGGGGGATTTGTCCTGGTCCCCGTGGGGAGCTTCCTCCAGGCTTCCCGTACCCCCGTCATCCGTGGGGAGGCGGAGGCCGGTTCCAGGGACTGTGCTGGGGACTGTGTTATGGAGCCGAATCTCGAAACAGAGTCTCTGTCGCCCACGGGGAAAGTTCTGGAAAGGAAACTGTTGGAAACTCCAAGGCGACGCGCCTTCTCATAGACGCACAGTAGGGTCACAGTGGCGGGTCAGGACATGGCCCTGGGCCCAGGAGAAAAGTCCCTTCGCACTCTGGTGCCCACTGTGCCCCGCTGGCAGGTTTCTCTCAATACCTGCGGGTTTCCTGAGCCCCCGGATCCCAGCCAGAGCACCCGCATTCCTGGCTCCACACTGTGAGGCAGTCTTGCTCCTTCCCACAAAATAGGTGCCCAGGGAGTTGGGGAGTCCCGTCCCACAGGCTCTGGGGCTTGTGCTCTGCTCCCCTGACCCCACTGAGCCTCCTCTTGCCATGAGCTGCAATCGCCTGCCCCGTCTGTGGGAACCTGCGCAGTGGGTTTGGGGCATCATCGGGAAGCCAGGACGCCCCAGGCTTTGATGCGATTTATACACCAGGTTGTGATTAAGGCACATCTTCACGGATGGCTCGGCCTGAGATACACACCAGCTTTGAGGACAAATAGGGAGAAAGAGCAAACCTGTACCTCCTTAGGAAAACTTCTCTGAAACAAATGACTACATTTATCCAAAGGAGGAGTTACAGGTAAGCTGTCCACTCATTCCCTGTAATCT
This sequence comes from Propithecus coquereli, assembly GCF_000956105.1. Lineage (NCBI taxonomy): Eukaryota > Metazoa > Chordata > Mammalia > Primates > Indriidae > Propithecus > Propithecus coquereli. Next base: position 376,829 of record NW_012152563.1, on the reverse strand, counting down.
TTGCATTAATATATTCTTGTTCCAAAGGATTAATTTCCCAATCGCTTTTTCCAGTAATGCTGTTTATTTTTCTGAACAAAATGCAAGCAATCAATGCATAAAGTATGATGTGTTTCTGAACTCAAATAAGTATGGAAAATTGTACCAGATTTCTGGCCATTGCATGTTTAAGATGTGAACTTAAAATAAACAAGGTTACGGTGGAAAAGGGGGCAATTTTAAAAAATAATATGAACGTTAATTAGCCTGAAAAAAAATAGCTCAAATAGAAGTCCAGTTGCTGCGTATAAGTTGCGATGTCAAGAACTGCGTGTCTTTCCAATTTATTTCCTTGCTGGGTTAATGACAGAAGCAGCCATTCGGAATACGCCGCTTGCTAGTTAATCCTTCTGCCACAAATATTTACCCTGCCAGGGCACACTGTCAGAGCACAGACTCAAAATCTGCAGCCCTAAGCTGGTCTGTGTGTAGTAAATTGTTCGAATCCAATACTACTTCCATGACTTAAATGGAAAATGAAATGATATCAAGGAAAATGTCCCTAAATTATCCTGTCTGGCCACAATAGAAAGAACAGTGCTTATAAAATTGACAAGATTCCAAGACTCTAAGGTTACAGCTTCTAATAAGTTCTAATTTAGAGAAAGACATAATGGCTCTGAATTTTGGCATGGAAGACTCTGGAACTGGTCCGCGTCAGTGAATTTTTTAGGTGACTGATGTTCGCTATTAAAAGTGACAACATTTTCAGCTCTGTGAGCTGTTTTGGAAGGAAACATTTCTAAAGTGCATTATGTGCTTCCTGCATTCAGAGAGTTGGCTGACGGGGCTTTGTGTGTTTCCTGGGGACTGGGGACCAGCCCGGTGATGACCGGTCGTCTCGTGTCCACAGGGGACAGAGCACTGGCCTTCGTGTCGACAGGTCAGCGTGTGGTCCTGGCTCTGCCACTGGACAGAGGACCTTAAGCTCGCTGCCTTCCTGGGTGTCAATTCTCTCATCTGTAAAACCCCGGCACAATCAGCACCTCACGGTCGGTTCCGTTTGTTACGCACTTGCACGTTCTAAGCATTTTACGTTTGCCGCTATGTAACCCTCAGAGTAATGATCGTTGTCCCATTTGCCTGGCGAGGAAAGTAGAGCTCGGAGAAGCTGCTTGACTTGCCCAAGGTTCACGGAGGTGGGAGAGCTGGGATTCTAGGCTGGGATCATCTGGTTCTGAAGCCTGTGTTCTCACCTACGTTGTACCTACTGTATGGGATTGCTCACAGACAAATACCTCTGAGAGAGCGCCAGCACTCAAAAAAAAAAAAAAAAAATGTAGCAGCACTTAACCGTGATTACCATTTCCACCTGTGAGGATTAGATTAAATGAGGTCATTCATGTTTGGGCTGTCTGTTAAAGGGCATGACTAGATCAGTTACCTTCTGAAAGCTGCTCACTGCCCCTGAGACTCAGTCTCCCCATTTATAAATTTAGGGCAGTATCGCCTTCCTTGCTGGGCTGTTGTGGGAATCACAGTTCATGATGCATGCAAGAACTAGCACACAGTAGGTGCTCTACAAACACAGCCCTTGTGAACCTTTCCCTTCCACGGTCTGCTCCTGTCACTGCACTGTGGACGTCGGTGCTCCGTAGATTTCCTCTGTGTGTCCTTGAACACATGCCTCTGTGGCCGGACATTCCCAGAAGGGTCCCTCCTGTGCCCCAGGGACTGTGATGCGCCCAGCCCCTCCAGGTGGAGCCCCCTTGGGAAGCCACAGGAAGACAGTGTTGTTGGGGGGAGGATTAGGTGGGAGCACCTAACCCCAGAATTCCCGATCCGCCGCTGACCCCGAGAGCCACAGGCTTTTCAGAGGCCCCCGTGGTGCCGAGGGGCTTCCAAACACAGGAGCGGCCTCAGGCCCCTTCAGGGGCGTCCTGCCTGGGTGCTGGCTCGGGGCCGCTTTTGCCCGCACTCCAGGGCTAGTCTGAAAGTAGAACAAACACCTCCGTGGTCCTCTCCCTGGGCCGCATTGTCACCCTGGCCCTGAAGTCACTCCCACTCGCACGGCAGGGACAGGCCGAGACGGAGGAGTGAAAAGAAAGGCACTGTCCCCTACGTGGACAGAGCTTCTCAGGCCTCCTCCGAATCCTGCCGATGACAGAAGGTGTGGCCCTGGGGTCTCGTAAACGGCCTCAAGACACACATTTCTCACTCGATGCAGAGTTTATACTGTATGGGAATTTTGCGTCCGTCCCTAAAGGATCTGACTCCTAGTGCTTCATCCTCATTAGAGTCCCGTGGACTGCCAAGGTGGCATTCTACGCCTGTCCTCAGGGAGGAACACTGAGTCCCCCTGGAGGTCGGAACAGGGTCATGATGACAGGGACGCGTGCCGCGCTGCCACTCTCGGGGCCCAGGCTGGTGGCAGACACGGGTCATCGCGATATAACATTCTTCCCATGGACGTGAATTTTCACGCCCAGGTGGCCACCGTGAGTTGACCAGAGGTGGCAGGCATGATGACACCCATTTGCCATTGAGGGTTGGCACGGATAGCCAGCAAGTGGCCTGAAACTGTGTGGCCCTTGTCATCCTATCCAACCCCTCTGGCTACACCGCCTCCTCCTTGGCTCAGACGGGCTCCCCGCGTTCTAGAAGGCTGCAGATAGATGGCACCCATTTGTCACGCCTCCCTCTCGCCCAGAGCAGACGTTTGCCAAGCGATCACGGCACTCTTTCCCACAGAGCCAGAATGAGGCCTCAGAGTCCTTTTTTTTTTTTGAGACAGAGTCTCACTCTTTTTGCCCGGCCTAGAGTGAGTGCCGTGGCGTCAGCCTAGCTCACAGCAACCTCAAACTCCTGGGCTCAAGCGATCCTCCTGCCTCAGCCTCCCGAGTAGCTGGGACTACAGGCATGCGCCACCATGCCCGGCTAATTTTTTCTATATATTTTTAGTTGTCCAATTAATTTCTTTCTATTTTTAGTAGAGATGGGGTCTTGCTCTTGCTCAGGCTGGTTTCAAACTCCTGAGCTCAAACGATCCACCCGCCTCGGCCTCCCAGAGAGCTAGGATTACAGGCGTGAGCCACCGCGCCCGGCTCCTCAGAGTCCTTTTTAACGATGGCCGGGAGCTGGCTCGGGAAACGGTGTCTAGTTGGGTACCACAGACCGTGGGAGACGTTGACGGGTTTTAAGCCAGGGGAACAGTGTGACAGCAAAACTCGGGAAGCCGTCCCCATGTTCCTTTCCTTCCCGCCTCTCTCTCTCTTCCCCGCCTCTCCTAGAAGCCACAGGGGCATCTATAAAACTACCCCTGGGCAGCCAAACATGCCCCAGGCATCCCACACAGATACGGGGCCTCGGTTATCTCGACGCAGCGTTGCTAGGGAACAGTCTGTGCCCACGGGGGCCGCCCGCATCGCATCAGGTGTGACCTGTACAGCCAGGACGTCAGAGAGAGCGAGACTTGGGACTGGGTTCCTTCGTACCCAAGAGGGCACAGCAGTGAGGCCCCCTGGAGGGGACAGCCACAGCCACCAGGTCCCTGGAGAAAGTGGCTTGGAGCTGCCGTGCAAACCTCGATCACCAGTGCAGCTGCTCAGCGTCCCAGGTGAGCCCCCTCTTGGAGGACAGTCTGCTGCCCCAACATTAGGTGGTGTTTGCTGGACGCTCGTCTCCACCGGGTCAGTGGACTTGACAAATGCACATTCCGATTCCACCCCCAGGAAGTGACCTGGAACCCACCGGCACCGACCGCGCGGCAGAACCGTCCGGCGGCCGTCACCGCGTTTGTCCCCCTTCCCTGTGGCCAGTCGACATGCTGATGGATTCGCTCTCGGTGTCTGCAGAAGGGGAGAGGGAGGTTGCTACCCTTTGCAAACGAATCTGTGAAAATGCTGCTTCTCCCTGGCGGCCACATCTCCGAGTGACAGGGACATTACGGCCACCCAATACACACGCCCAGGGCACACCAGCTCTCCTGCCGTTTGGCTTCTGGTCCAGCAGTTTCTCCGATTTCTGAGGATGCTCCCCAGAAGGATAACAGGTTTCCATGTCAGTGCGGGGATCGGGGGTCCCGAGAGTGAGACCGCTGTCTGCAGTGGACTCCCCCTTACTACTCCCACCCCCAGGACCAGCCCACCCCGCAGTTCCCCACCTGTGATCCTGAGGAGGGGACCTTTTAATTGGACCCTTTTTCTGTCCCCACAAGACAAAAGGCACCCCTCTTAGAGGTACCTCGGAAGCACAGCAGACGGGGTGAAGGGCGGTTTAGGGAAAGAGCTTCCTACAGGTGACAGGTGGCTGAGACAGTGGGCAGGTGGGAATGGAGAGACCCAGTAAGCAGGGCCTCGGCTGGGGGACTCACCGATTATGGGACCTTGGAGAGGTTGTCCCAGGGGGACATGGGGACCTCCTGTTGCCAAATTCTCCTGACTCGCTGCAAATCTTAACCCCACCGCTTCCAGCTATGTGACAGACACAGCCCCGCTGCTCTGAGCCACGGTTCTGTCGTGCGTGGAGGGGAGAGAAGAACTCGGACCCCCCGGTTTCAGGAGGCGCTTGCAGAGGAGGACACGTGAAATCGACCAGCCCTGTGCTTGTCACGCAGCCGGCCTGGGGAGGCGTGTGGCCTCTGAATCTGACTGTGACGTCCCTCACGCTGGAAGGAGGCAGCAGAGAGATGCCCAAAGAATCAACTGGAAGTTCTTTGTAACTGCAGATTCGGGCCCCAGCCACGCCCAAGCCGGCACACCCGGGCACAGAGCTGGAAGTGACGTTGTTAACAAGCTCCGTGAGAGATCAGCAGGCCCGGAAACCTCAGAGTCTGAAGTTTGAGAACTATGGACCCAGCTTGGGCAAATGAGCTCGGTTTGGACATTGCTTGACTCAAACTCCCGAAAGCCCCGAAGTCCACATCTCACTCTGTCTAGACAGAAACGAGTGCCCGCCCTCTCCTTCTGGACGCAGAGAGACGCATTCTCCCCGACGAGCTCCGCACAAGGGCGTTTCATAGTTTCCTGCTCTCCCGAGCGTCACGACGCAGGCGGCTGTCGGCACGGCCTGCAGCCAGAGCTGCCCTGTCCAGGCCGACGCGGCCCTGACCCCTGCACCAGCCTGGAAGGTCACAGGACACGGGGAAGGCCGGGTCTCGCGCCACTCGGCTTTTAACCCTTGCCCACCCACAGCAGAAGCCCAGAATGACTCCACTTTCGACCTGTGCGTTGGGAAGGTTCTCTCCGTGCGTCTTTCATTCGTCTTATGGTGTTTGTCTCAGCTTTTATGTAAAGTGAACTTTGGAATTACAGGCAATCTGCTTCTTTGGAGGACTGAGATTTTAGTAGCTTAATAGCTGTGTCCCTTGGATTCAGAAAGAGAAATTTTGTTTAAGACAAGGTCTTGCTCTGTCACCCAGACCAGAGTGTACTCATCACAGCTCACTGCAGCCTCAGGCTCTTGGGCTCAAGCGATCCTCCTGCCTCGGCCTCCCGGGTAGCTGGGACTACAGGTGTGCACTGCACATGCCCGGCTAATTTTCCTATTTTTAGTACAGATGGGGTCTCACTCTTGCTCAGGCTGGTCTTGAACTCCTGGCCTCAAGCGATCCTCCCGTCTCGGCCTCCCAGAGTGCTGGGATCACAGGCGTGAGCCACTGTGCCCAGCCTCAGAACAAGAAATATTTACCATTTGTTTTCTAAGTGTACTTTTTTGGGAAAAATATTTTTCTGGTTATACAAGTTGTAGATGTACTATGTGGGAGTTTTGGGAAATACTAAAACATGTAAAAGAAGAAAATAACAACTACCTGTAATCCCAGACAACTCTCACCTTAGTACTTCCTCTAGTTCTGACCCCTGCGTGTACCTTTCTAGTGCTGTTGTGTGTTTGGCTTTTGTTACAAAATCGGAATCTGTGAGAACGAAACCCAGCAAACTGTGGTCAGGAGCACTGGTGGCTGGGGAGGGGTCTGGACGGTGCGGGGCCAGCCAGGGCAGGTCTTGGCACCACTCTCCGGGGGGCCCTTCTGCGGGGACTTGGTGGGAGGCCCACCTGACCTTCCTTCCCCTTCCCGAACTAGTGACCTCCCCGCAGGCTGCTCGTCCTCCTGGGAGAACGGGGTCTGGCCTCGTCCAGCCAGTGACCCACCTGAGGAGCAGGTGGCTCCCGCTGCTGCCCGGGGTCAGGCGGTGCCTCCTGTGGTTCAGTTTATCGAGGACAATCGAGGGACTGTCGCGCCCTCTGCGGATTTGATGCCTCCTCCGATGGCACGTCCCTCGCTGTCCCGAGCACGGGCTTTGCACATGAATGCTCAGGCCTCCTCTGCTCGTTTAATCTTGCGAGCTGGGCTTGGAGGAAGACGGCGTCGCAGAGTACGAGTGGGGTCACTTCATGTTCGGCAGAGAACAAACAGGCGTTTCAAGGACTCTGAGCAGAGAACGGTGATCACTGACAATGGCTGGATTGTCCTCCCGTGTCCCCCGTCCTCGGTGAGCAGGATGTGAGCGGTCCATCCTCTCTCCGTGGATGCTGAGATGCCAGAGGACCGCTGAGCCCGACTCCCCGTGGCCCCTCAGAGCATCGGACTCCCCCCGCGGCAGCCCCGCCCTCCTCCCGGAGCCGTGAGCGCGGCTCTTGCCCTCGCGCCAAGGCTCTTCCACGCCGGCTGCTCCCCTAGGCCGGCGGCCCTGGACCACGGGTACCAGCGCTCCATCATCGTGAGAAGGCGCAGAGACCCAGCGACTGAAGCACCCACTGGCGACAGGCGTGTAAGCCCCACGCGAGACAGCCGCACCTGCACTATCCACCTGTGTGGTGTCCACCTGTGCGGTGTCCACCTGTGTACTCTCTACCTGTGCGGTGTCCACCTGTGTACTCTCTACCTGTGCAGTGTCTACCTGTGTGGTGCCTACCTGTGCACTATCCACCTGTGTGGTGTCCACCTGTGCCAGTCCACCTGTGCAGTGTCTACCTGTGCACTGTCTACCTGTGCGGTGTCTACCTGTGTGGTATCTACCTGTGCACTGTCTACCTGTGCACTATCTGTGTGGTGTCTACCTGTGCAGTGTCCACCTGTGCACTGTCTACCTGTGCGGTGTCTACCTGTGCGGTGTCCACCTGTGCACTACCTGTGCACTGCCTGTGCACTGTCTACCTGTGCAGTGTCCACCTGTGTACTGTCTACCTGTGCACTGTCTACCTGTGCGGTGTCTACCTGTCTACCTGTGTGGTGTCCACCTATACACTGTCTACCTGTGTGTTGTCTACCTGTGCAGTGTCTACGTGTGCACTACCTGTGTGGTGTCTACCTATGCACTGTCTACCTGTGCGGTGTCTACCTGTGCAGTGTCTACGTGTGCACTACCTGTGTGGTGTCTACCTATGCACTGTCTACCTGTGCGGTGTCTACCTGTCTACCTGTGTGGTGTCCACCTATGCACTGCCTACCTGTGCACTCTCTACCTGTGCGCTGTGTACCTGTGCGGTGTCTACCTGTGCGCTGTCTACCTGTGTGCTGTCTACCTGTGCGCTCTCGACCTGTGCGCTCTCGACCTGTGCGGTGTCTACCTGTGTGCTGTCTACCTGTGCGCTGTCTACCTGTGCGGTATCTACCTGTGCGCTCTCTACCTGTGCACTACCTGTGCGCTCTCTACCTGTGCGCTCTCTACCTGTGCGCTGTCTACCTGTGCGCTGTCTACCTGTGCGGTCCACCTGCACAGCACAGCAGTAGACTCGCAGGTCTCTCCCTCTCTGAGCCCTGTTTCCTCCTCTGTGAAACGGGCCGCTCACCCCTGCCCTGGGCACCCCGCGAGCGTGTCAGTGGAGTGAAAAGCAGGATGCGGACGTGGCGGTGTTTCGGACGGAGAGGCCAGGCAGAGGAAGGGCTTGCAACTCTGCATATCTGGGCTTTCACTGACGAGTGGGAAGAACTCGACTTTGGTGTCTCCGCTCCCCTCCCCCAGTCTGTGCTAGGCCGAGTTCCGGGAGGCCGGGCAGCCTAGGGTGGGGTGAGGGGGGGCAGAGGGGTGCCAGGGAGCAGCTCTGCGCTCCACGGGCAAGTGCACCTGCCGTCCCCACAGCCACGAGGGCCTGTGTCATCCCCCAGCTCCGTGGGGGAGGGTGGGACGCAGAGCCAGGCTTGTCCTCACCGCTTGGCTGCTGGCACCCAGCACCAGGCAGAGACGCCCTCGCGGCTGCAGAGGCCTTTACGTGTTTGAGCGTGTAAAGCACAGAGTCATCAGAAACCCAAAGCAGGCGTGGGGGGTGGGGCAGTTCAGATCAGAGGAGGTTGTACTTGAACTTGGCCTTGAAAGATTTCCTAGGGGGAGTGGTCTCTGTAGCAGAAAGGTCTGCTGAACAAAGGCGTGGAATGGGAACAGTCCATACTGCGTTTGAGAAGCCGGGCGTTTGGAGAATAATATG
>NW_012152563.1:367400-368376 GCF_000956105.1 Propithecus coquereli | reverse complement strand
ACTGACAATGGCTGGATTGTCCTCCCGTGTCCCCCGTCCTCGGTGAGCAGGATGTGAGCGGTCCATCCTCTCTCCGTGGATGCTGAGATGCCAGAAGACGGCTGAGCCCGACTCCCCGTGGCCCCCCAGAGCATCGGACTCCCCCCGCGGCAGCCCCGCCCTCCTCCCGGAGCCGTGAGCGCGGCTCTTGCCCTCGTGCCAAGGCTCTTCCACGCCGGCTGCTCCCCTAGGCCGGCGGCCCTGGACCACGGGCGCCAGCGCTCCATCATCGTGAGAAGGCGCAGAGACCCAGCGACCGAAGCACCCACTGGCGACAGGTGTGTAAGCCCCACGCGAGACAGCCGCACCTGCACTATCCACCTGTGTGGTGTCTACCTGTGCACTGTCCACCTGTGCCTGTCCACCTGTGCTGTGTCCACCTGTGAACTGTCCACCTGTGCACTGTCCACCTGTGCCGTGTCCACCTGTGCACTGTCCACCTATGCACTGTCCACCTGTGCACTGTCCACCTGTGCCGTGTCCACCTGTGCACTCTGTACCTGTGCAGTGTCCACCTGTGCACTGTCTACCTGTGCACTGTCCACCTGTGCCGTGTCCACCTGTGCACTGTCCACCTATGCACTGTCCACCTGTGCACTGTCCACCTGTGCCGTGTCCACCTGTATGGTGTCTACCTGTGCACTCTGTACCTGTGCAGTGTCCACCTGTGCACTGTCTACCTGTGCACCGTCTACCTGTGTGGTGTCTACCTGTGCACTCTCTACCTGTGCGGTGTCTACCTGTCTACCTATGCAGCATCCACCTATGCACTACCTGTGCACTGCCTATGTGGTGTCCAGCTATGCACTGTCTACCTGTCTGGTGTCCACCTATGCACTGTCTACCTGTGCAGTGTCCACCTGTGCACTGTCTACCTGTGCACTGTCTACCTGTGCACTGTCCACCTGTGCACTCTGTACCTGTGCAGTGTCCACCT
>NW_012152563.1:338682-365044 GCF_000956105.1 Propithecus coquereli | reverse complement strand
GCTGCCTGCCTCGGAGAAAATGGCATTCCTCATGAAAGGCTGCTTGAGCCTTTATTCATTGGATTTATTTTTACTTACATGTGACATTTGCCACTGATTTTTATATGTTGTACAAAATGTCTCCAATACACAGATGCATTTTCAAGAGCTCTTATCAATGAGACAAATTGATAAGAAACAAATTAGCTTCTAAAATCCTGTTCCCCTTAAGAGATCTGGAACGTTCTCAGGACTTCCAGAAGGAGTCTTCGGGAGAGACTTTTCGCTTTGCATGGTGGTTAGGAACTGATGCCATTGCTGAGAGTTTTTGCTGCGTAGGTGGCGGGGTGTGGGCAGGTAGGCAGCATAAGTTGGGTGTGCAGTTCAAGTTAACAGACAGGGCAGGCTTGTGGATTAGTCGGTAGGGGACAAAGGCCGTGTCCTCATCCAGGAAGTGGGATGTTTTGGCAGAACAGCCCGGAGCGCAGAGTTGCAGAGAGATGGAGAACTTGGTCCTACTTGGGGAGGAGGGACAGGGGCAGATCCAGCTTTTATGGGCCCTAAAGTTTACGCCATTTGGGCTTAAACCCTCCTTAATAAAGTAACGCGAAGTTATGAAAACAAAAGCAAGCACAAAGTGAATATATAGGATGAGAAAATAAGTCACAGCAAATTACAAATAATAAAAAAGATTTTTAAAAAATTTGAATTGTAAAGAAAGATAAAAATATTAATACCACAGACATCAAAAAATCCATAAAAACTTAACATAATTTTTCCAGTTTACTGCGTGCCTGATCTGCCTCTGTGGCATGTTTATTCCTCCCCTTCTTGGCCGACCTTTGATCTCTTCCTATTTCGACTGCTTTTGCAACTTCATTTCTGTAGAAAATAGAAATATTGGCAGTCTTCTCGCACAGTCGATCAATCTTTGATTTTCACTGGCGTACTTTAGAATTGCTTCTTTTCGCTTCGGAACCCGTCGTTGGTGATACCGTTTCTGAGGAGGCCCCCGTCAAAGCTCTGCACGCGTGAGCTACACGATGTCTGGCGTGTGCAGTTTTCTTAGGCGCTGATCAAGCCTCTTTGCTGCTCTTTGACCCGCCGGCGCTCGTGACCAGTTGTCTTTGATGTCCACGCTACGGCGGTGCCTCAGGAGCCTCCTCTCGTCCTCACTGGCGTCAGTATTTCACGTCAGACCAGCAGGAATTCAGTAAGAGCAGCGTTCCAGACCAAGGGAGGAGCCAGGCCGGGCAGGGGACGGGGAGGGGCTGGGGGAACCGACAGGCCCGCTGACGGTTACGGAGCCAAAGGCCTGTCCGCGAGTCTCAAAGCACGCGAAAGCCAGCGGAGCGTGTTCTTCAAGTCATCGGCCAACGGACAGACCTCGCTTCAGTCCTCCCTGCCTGCCACTTAGTAAACAGCCTGTGAAACTTTGCTCTGTGTGATCTCTTTATGTAAGAGTCGCCGAGAACCAAATGCATATAAGGTCATAAAACATGAAACGTCCGATTTGAATCAAAGGTTTAGTTTATTATATCTCAAACAAGAAGCAGTACAATCAAAGTGTGCGCCTAAACTGGCGACGCAGTTTTGCCATCTTAACGGTAGCTTGTTCACGCTGGCAGCGAAGAAGCCTAGAGAGCGAGTGGCGATGAAATCGAGAAAGGCGTTTTCCACGGCTTGTTGAGAATGAGTATTTTTCCTTGCGAGAAGTGGTCCAGAGCCTGGAAGAAGTGGAGTCAGTTGGTGCAAGGTCTGGTGAATACGGGAGATGACAGAGAGTTTCCAGGTCCAGCCTCTGTAGTTCGAGCAGCGTTGTTTGTGCAACATGTGGTTGGGCGTTGTCTTGCAAGAGGATTGGCCTGTCTCTATTGACCAGTCTCGGCTGCTTAATCGCAAGCATCCTCGTCATGTCGTCCGACTGGTTCCAGTAGACATCCGTTGTCATTGATTGACCAGGTTTCATGAAGCTGCAGTGGATAATACCAGCGCTGGATCACCAAACAGACACCATTAGCTTTTTTTGATGAATATTCGGTTTTGGGTTGTGTTTCAGCACTTCATCTTTATCCAACCATTGTGCCAAACACTTGCAGTTGTGAAAAAGAATCCATTTTTCATCACACGTAACAATACGGTACAGAAATGGTTCACCTTTATGTCGTGGCAGCAAAGAAAGGCAAGCTTCGAGACGATTTCTCTTCTGACACTTGTTTAATTCATGCGGTGCCCATCTATCCAGCTTCTTTACCTTGCCCATTTGTTTCAAATGGTCTAATATTGCTGGAATAGAAACGTCAGACCTTGCTGCTAATTCACGCGCAGGTTGAGATGGATTCGCTTCCACTGTAGCTTTCAGCTCATCATTATCCACCTTGGTCTCAGGTCACCCATGTGGCTCATTTTCAAGATTAAAATCACCAGAACAGAACCTCTTAAACCATCTACATATTGTGTGTTCATTAGCCACATCCTTCCCAAACACTCTGTTGATATTTTGAGTTGTGTGTGCTGCACTGATATCACGACAGAACTCATATTCGAAAATAACACAAATTTTCAAGTTACCCACGGTTTCACAAAAATTGCTCTAAAAAAATTTGAAAGATAATCACAAGCCAAACCGTGCATTTGAAAGAATGAGAATGTACCTTCACAATAAAAATAAAACAGGAAGTGTCAAAATGAAATGTCAGAGATATCAACGGTCAAACTTAGTACTTAAAGAAATGGGACATTTCATACTTAATAACCTAATATTTACCACTAAACCCAAACTAAATATAACCCAACTCAACTTTTCAACATTTGGCCTGATTCCCCAAATGCTGCAGATTCTCAAAGGCTTCCAGACTGGAGGAGAAGTGAGCCCAGTGGTAAGACGTTGGAACAGAAAGAGGCAGTATTTTTAATCAATTGCAGTTAATATCTTTTGGAAATTTTACTAAAATACATGACCATGTGAACATACTGTTAGGGTGCATGCCTCCCAGGGCCTTAGAAGGGGCCCATGCAAGTGAAGGGCTCTGGGTCGCAAGCTTCATGGTAAACGCACCTCTGAAGTGGGACACAGAAAGTCAGGGAAGGCTTCCTGGAGGAAGGGGCAATGGAGCCAAGCCTTGGAGACTTAGGCTGGTCAATGAGGATGGATGTTCCTGGTTGAGGGGCAGTGGAGAAGAGCAGCTGGGCTGGAATGGGGGTGCATACAGGAGAGGAGGCAGGGAGGCTCAGATGGAGCCCGGCCATGGTCGGCCTTGATTCTGTAGACAATGGAGAGCTACAGCTGATTAGTGTGGCCATCTGGGGTGGGTGAGTGGGCAGCAGGAGGCCATAGGAAGGACCCGGGTACAGAGGGCTGTGTGGCTCAGGGAGCCTGGAGAGCAGGAGCTGAGGGAAAGGGCCTTGGAAGGAGAGCCACAGAGGCAGGCGATCGCTTGAGCCCAGGAGTTGGAGGCTGCTGTGAGCTATGGTGACGCCACGGCACTCCAGCAGGGGTGACAGAGTGGGCCCCTGTCAACAAAAATTAAAAAAGCAAGCAGAGCATCCAGGGCTGGGACCCGGGTGGGCAGAGAGTGACGGCGGCACGGTTGGTTTGTTGACACCGACATCGCCGTGGACACGAGTGACGCACTGTGCTGTGACATCATCACGATGGCTGTGACATCACTCGGCGATAGGAACTTTCAGCTCCGTCATAGTGTCCTGGGACCACGTCATGACGGAAACGTCGTGTGCACAGGGAAGCCCGTTGAGGACGGGGAGGGGCGGCGGGGCGCCACGCGATGGCGGCGGGGCGGAGACTCTGGGTCTCCACTGCAGGACCACAGATGCCGACGCTGCGCAGCTGAGAGCCGCACCCGGACCCCCCGGGGAAGACGTCCCACCGCAAGCCCGGCCCCAGGAGAGAGGTCAGCCTGCAACAGAAAGTGGGACTCGGTTTCCCCCGCAGCCTTCCACGGTCTCGTCCTGCCGCTCCCAGGACGCTCCCTGCCCAGCAAGCCCACGGCCCGGCTGTGCGAACGGGCACAATTTAGGGCGAGCGCCCTCCGAGCCGCCGAGCCGTGGGGCCCGTCCCGGCCGGTCCTCCGCTAGGGGTACGTGCGCACCGTGGCCCGTGGATGGGGAGGGCGCCGCCCTGCACGCCTTCTGCAGCTGGCCTCGGCACGGACACGCGCCAGGAGGGAGAAACTGCTCCGGGATTCCGGCTCAGGCTCCCCGTCAGGCCCCGGACAGCACCCTGGGCTGACTCCATCGCGCACCGAGCGGAGGAGCACAGGAGCCGGTGTGCGGGTCTCCCCCTGCTCCACCAGGCTGGGAGGGCTGCCTGTGGCTCTCTAGCCAAACTGGGGCAGGAGCCCCTTCCCTGCCTCCCCATGATCCTCTGGGGAAGAGCAGCTGGGGGCAGAGGAAAAGCCCTGGCTGTGAGACACAGAGAGGTCGTGCAACCTGCCCAAGGTCACACAGCCACCAAGGGTCAGAGCCTTACTCAAACTCTGGGGGACCGAACCTCAGCCTGCCGCTCGGCATCCCACCCTTACTGCCTCATCGGAGAAGGTCCAAAACTGGCCTGCGTGATCGTGCACTGTGGGTGCTGGGGGCAGACCACTCGGCGCAGCAGTTTTGATAAGAGGGACATTTGGACATCTTGACACAGGTGATCGACACAGCGCCATCAAAGGAGCCTGTTCAAATCACAGACCCACAGTTGTGTCCAGATGGTGTGTGCAGTACACAGCCCGTCCCGCCCTGCCCAGCTCTGCCTCTGCCCGGTTCTCACCCCTCCCTGACCCTGAGCGCCCTGCCGATTCAGCACATTGTCGGGTCAGAATAAAACACGTGGAATCATTTGTTTTCTGAGCTTCATCCAAATGCCCCAGGTCTCGGAGGAGCAGCGTCCAAAATGTCAGTTTTCCATAATTAGTCTCTGTCCCCAAAGCCTCCCCGGGAAGTTTGCACCGGCAATGAGGGGAGACGGCGGGGTCTTCTTTGTGTCCCGGTTTCTGGGTGCTGCCCTGCGCACCAGGACTAAGTCCTCCGAAACAGCTGGGGCGCCTGCCGGGGAGGACCCGGGCTTGGTGACCTGCTCAAGGTCACTCAGCTTCTCCGCAGCAGGCCTGCTGCTCCTCCCAGGGAAGCTCTCGTTCTCTGTTCATGGGATGGGGGAGGGAGGCGGGGAGCCCTGGACGGTGACCGCATTCCGGAGCAGCCCCTGGCGAGCCCCGTGGATTCCAAGGGCCATGGGCCCCACAGGGACGTGGTCTGTCCTGGTAACGTCTTCACAGACGCAGATGGTCCTGCAGCTCGGACGTGCACGGCCACTGCAGCTGCCTGCCCTGGAGGGCCGTCAATTTCAGGGAGATTAATTGCTCCCCGAGCAGCCAAGTCAGTCGCTTGTCCCTTGCCTTGGCTGGTCTGAGTCACGGTGGGTACGTGGGCTTGCGGAGCTCTCCTGAGAACCGGCAGAACCGGAGCCTGCACGGTGCGGCCCCCACCCTCTGAGCTCACTTTGGGCAGGGAGGAGGACTTGGTCACTGTGGGACGTCCCCTTGTCAAAGGAGACCAGGGGCTGTGCTCTGGGGAGGCTGCCCCTGAGAGCCAGGCGGGTTTGCAGCCTGCAGGACAGGAGCGTCCCGGACTCCTGCAGCCAGACTGGAGGTGGGGCACCGACAGCGGAAACCTAGAACAAAAGTATGAACAACAGCTGATACTGTCGCTGCGTCAGTATCTTAGTTTACTCTGTGTCAGGAGCGTGCTGGGCGCTTTAGATGGATATTCTCATTTATTCTTCTCAGAGATCTGACAAGAGCCATTGGGATGTTATTATCCCCATTTTAAAGATAAGGAAACTGAGACCTGAGGCAGTTACACGGCTTATCCAATGCCCCAGTGTGGTGGTCAGGCAGCCAGACCTGCGCCGGGTGTTACTTCTCAGGACCCGAATTCTTAGCCCTGCACCTTCTGCTGACAAGTGAGCATCCTGCAAGCGTCTGGGGTCTGCTCTCACGGGGAGAGGGCTTTGGGACTTCAGCTGGAGGAGTGATGGGAAGGTGCGCACACCTGAGCACACCGCCTGCCTCACGGAAGAGAAGCTAGCCGCTCGTGCCTCACGGCGGTGGAGGGTTTGATTTAAGGGCGTGGGGGCCATGGACAGAGGAGCACGGGTTCAGGGAGGCTGTGAGGGGCTCTCGGGAAAGGACACCTTGAGCGAGGGCAGCGTCACTCTGCCCGGATGGCTCTCGCTGCTCAGCGCTGTTATTCAACTCGATTCCATCATTGCGGGAGAGAGGTTGATTCTTTGAATTAACAACAACAACAAAACCCATCAGAGGCTCTCTGCCAGTGTTTAGTGACGTAACCAGTCAATGATTACCTGAAGGCCACGGTTGAAATCACGAGCAGATGAGAAACGCAAGCTGTATTTCCTAAAAATTGCTTTGGCCGCTGGTCTGACCTAAGGTGGACGAACATCTCCAAGCACACGAGACTGTCACGCGATTCCTCTGGGATTCAAAGCGGGATGGGGCGGTGGATTGGGGAGCGCGTGGGAGCCAGGGGTCACCCCTTCTGCAGCACTGTATCCACGCTGCATGTCCTCGCCGCCTGGCCACAGCCCGCGCGTCACCACACTCAGTGCCTGTCACTGCGTCCCTGCGGCCCCACTCCCCCGCGCACATCCCAAGTGTGTCTCTCCAGCCACAACCAAACCCCACAATTCGGCCGGGCGCGGTGGCTCACGCCTGTAATCCTAGCACTCTGGGAGGCCGAGGCGGGCGGATTGTTCTGAGCTCAGGAGTTCGAGACCAGCCTGAGCAAGAGCGAGACCCCGTCTCTACCAAAAAATGGAAAGAAATTAAATGGACAGCTAAAAATATATGTAGAAAAAATTAGCCGGGCATGGTGGCACATGCCTGTGGTCCCAGCTACTCGGGAGGCTGAGACAGTAGGATTGCTTGAGCCCAAGAATTTGAGGTTGCTGTGAGCTAGGCTGATGCCACGGCACTCGCCCCAAGCAAGAGAGTGAGATTCTGTCTCAAAAAAAAAAAAACAAAAAAAACCCCACAATTCCCACGGCCGTGTCTCGCGTGGTCCCAGAAGCACCACCCCATCCCGGTGCCTGGAACAGGGACCTTAGTACCTTGCTTAGCTTGATAACCATAACAACCCGTCGTTAATGCTTAAGCAACGCCATGCATGGAAAACCCTTTCTGAAACACAAGTGATGCCCAGATAGCAGCTGCCGTTCTCAATGAGCACAGACCTTCCTCCTGTTGTTAGATGGGAAGTATTTCTACAAAAGCTGACGTGCTTTTCTCTTCTCCTTCCTGGGTCTGTGACCTCCAGCCTGGCCCATCCTAGCCCGCAGTCTGCCAGGCAGTTGGAGTGTCGCGGGAGGCGAGCGGAAACAGGGCACGGAACCACCAGCTCCTCGCCATCGAAAATACGATTGTGCAGCAGAATAACAGCCTTGCAAGCCAGGCTTTTTTCTCGAGAAGAAATTTTCCAAATCCCCTCATTTCCTTCCTTATTTAGCATATCACAAAGCAATTTAGAGGAGTTGGCTCATCAGTTCCTCCCCTGGGTTGGAGCCACGTTCATGTCCTTAATGAGGCGTGAGCTGCATTCTGGAAGGAGAAGCTGACACGGGAAGTTTAAGACAAAAGGCAGGACAAAAACAGCAGAGGGGATGGTGAGAGAGAGAAAGAGAGAAAGTGACAAGACTGTGTCTCCTAACCTCTCCTCGCTGAGATCTGGAAGGGCCAGGTGCATGAAATAACTTGAGAGAGTATTAAGTGACCAGCCACTGGGGACCAACAGACGCCATCCTGAGACGCCCGTCTGAGCGTGGAGAGAGGCAGACACAGAGAGTGGTGGTGAGACTCCAGGGCAGAATGAAACTCGGTGGTGTCAATGACAGGAAGGTAACCAGAAAATCTCTAAATGTTTGGAAATTAAGCAACATGCTTTTAAATACCCATGAGTCACAGAATAAATCATGATATAAGTTAGAAAATATTTTGGGCTCATGGGTTATAGCCAAAGCACTACTTAGAGGAACATTTATAGCTCCAAATGCGGATGTTAGAAAAGAAGAAAGGTCTGACGTCGACGACAGAAGCTTCCAACTTAGGTAGAAAAGGATGGCAAAGAAAACCAAGAGAAAGTCAAAGGAGGGAAACAGTCACTGAAATCAGAAAGCAAACATACAACAAAGCTAAGAGTTGATTCTTTTAAAAGATTGACAAAATTGATATGCTGAGGAAGAAAATAAGAAAGAAAATGCGAATGGCCAGTGTCAGGCATGACAAGGGTGTCTCTGGATGTGACTGGCAGTAAAAATAGGAAGACGGCAGCGTGAACAACTTCATCTCCATAAATTTAACAGTTTGGATGAAATGGACCAATTTCTTTTAAAACACAGCTTACCAAAAGCAGTGATCAGGGTGGCAGTGGCCCTGGGTTTAGCTTTCTCGAGCTACCACCAGTTTCCGTGTAGCCGTTGGGCCCGCAGGGGGCTCAGTGCCCCACGGCAGAGCCCGGGGCGAGCTGCAGGGCCCCAGGCCAGGTGGGGAGCAGGGGGCTCACAGATTTGCAGCCAGAGACAGAACACAAAGCCCAGCGACTGCAGCCGACAGCTGAGCGATGGGGCCTGCAGGACGCACAGGCCAGGCAGCCGGGGCCTTGCCCCGAGGCCGCGTGGACGCAGAACCCTCACACGGCTCCTCTCAGCTCCAGACACATCTTAGGGAAGGAGGAAAAAGAAAACCATCTGACGGACTTCAGACTTTTCCCTGCAGAGCGTGGACATCGCCTCAAGGTCCTGCGTGAAATCACCGGACTGGGTGCAATTTAGGCTGTGTCGGATACCAGGGAAAAGATTACTGCGATTATAGGCGAAATGAAGGCGTCACATTTTCTCTGCGCATCAGAGTCGTGGTGTGAATGATTTTCAATTTTGAGACATTGCCTTATTTCCAGGGGGACAATAGAAATGTCAAAGCATAATTTTCAAAAGGTTAGAATTATGACTCTCGTGCAAATAGGCAAAGTAAGCAAGCGGCAATGATTTACGTACTTCCCTAAGGAGGAAACCAGCAAAATGGTAAATCCGGGGCTTGGTCTGAACGTTTGTGTCCCTCAGACTTTATATGCTGACACTCGATCTCCAGCGCAGCAGCGTGAGGACTCCGGGGGGCGATGGGGACAGGCCCCTCACACGTGCGGTCTGTGCCCTTCTAAAGGAGGCCCCCAGAGCTCCTGGCCCCTTCTGCCGCGTGAGGACACGGCCAGAAGGCGCCATCGGTGACGAACGAGCCCTCTCCAGACACGAGTCTGCCGCTCTTTGACCACGAACCTGCCAGGCCGCAGAACTGTGAGAAACGAGCATTTGTTGTTTATGGGCCTCGCGGTTTACGGTATTTTTGCTACAGCAGCCTGACTGGCTGAGACCGCCGGCCCACGGAGAATGGAAGAAAGTGAAAGAAAGGTCGCTTGGGTCAGATTGCTGATTTGCGCCCCACAGGACGCGGAACTGCAGGCTTCGGGACGGTGTCTTCCAGACGAAGTCCCGCGCGTTGCCCTCGGGCGAGAATGGTCTGCGCTGCTGCCCGTTCTCTGCAAGTTACTCCACCCTCCAGGGTTGAAAAATATTCTCATCCACAGCAAGAGCAGGCACAGTCCCAGAGAACCAGATAACCCGGGCCAGCCTGCTGCACGCAGATACCCTCGGCAGGCCACGAGAGGGCCGTGCGGGCATCCTCCGCCCGTCTGCACGTCTTGGACGATTTCCTTAACAGAAGGGTGCGAGCACGTGCTCGTGTTTGTGGCATTCGGAACGTTGTGACTGTCTAAGTAACAGAACTAAGAGTCCTTGTTCTTATCAATGGCGACACCACCCCCACCGCCCAAGAGACACGTGGAGACACACACTCGCCAGCCCAGGGGGTGCGACCTGTGATCGCTATGCTGCGGATCCAGAGACTGTGTTGATTTCCTGCCTTATGTAATTCCATCAACCCAGGAGTTGTAGAAAGACATTCCAGAAATTAACTAACTAATTAATCTGGGAAATGTCTACAAAAAGAAAATAACTAGCCAAACTTAATGTATTAAAGACCACTGGGTCCACGTTCTTCAAATAATTCTGAGCACCGCTAGGAACCTACTGCGCACCCTCCTGCCTGCCCAGCCGGGACGCTCATCCCCTCAGCCTACCCGCTCCTCCCACCTCACGTCCGCACACGGCCTTCCAGCCCAGGATGTGCAAGGAGAATTTTAGTACTCAGAGAGCACATTCCAACCTGGATAGAGCTTTGTTCAAGATCAAAGTAAAGGGAATTTTTTAAACTATATGTGACGTATGTTTTGTATTTTTGTGCACCCATCCTTTTCCTAGTCTTCCCAAAGCACACCACACCAGGAATGCAAAAGCAAGAATGGGTCATTCAGCATTTGACTTACAGGTACCATGTTAGAATTTGTTTGGTCAAGACAGTATTGCTATTGAGAGCCAGAATACCATGGGAACACAGGATTTTCTCAAATCCTTTCGTTTCCATCAGAATATCAAGATCACGGCGCTTCTGTGGAAGGTGGGTCCCCACGTGCACCTGTGGCAGCCGGCTCTGAGGCTGTGGCTCTGGGACAGGAGAACATGGCACAGAGCGGTGCTCCTCGGCCTGTCTGCTGAATGACCTGCTCTTGGGTTTTCCTGCATTTCCAATCTGCCGTGGGCCTGTGCACGGTTTTCCTGTGCGTGGTCAGTACCGAGCGTGCCCCAGGTGTGGCTCACAGGTAACTGGTCTGTGCCCTGCTCAAGGAGAGTCCACGGAAACACACTTAGATGTCCCTGCACCGTCCAGTTACTTTAAAAGTCTCCTAACACCGTCCAATTCTGTGTTTACCTTAGTGTAAACCAGTAACAATAGTTCCAGGAGGAGCATCAAACACTGACACAGAAGACGCAGAAAGCCTGAAACCTGTCCCTTCCAGCCTGGGGCTTGTGGGGAAGGAGGAGGAGACAGAGAGTGAGGATGTCGGGTGGCAGGTTCTTGTTTCCGGCCTTACCCAGCTCAGGGCCACACACCGTGGGGACTTTCACAGTACTGGTTGAATGCCCCTTGTCTGACACGCTTGGGACCAGAAGTACTCAGATTTGGGCATATTTGCATGGTATTTACTAGCTGAGCATCCCTGATCTGAAAATCCCAAATCCCAAATGTTCCAATGAGCACTTCCCGTTTCTCTGAGCGTCATGTCAGCTCTCAGAGTTTCAGATTCGGGATCTTCCCATGAGGGATGCGCGGCCTGCACCCGCTAGGTGTGAGGAGGTCGAGCGGGGCCGGCAGCTCACTCTCTGGGCACAACACGAGGGAGGCTGCAGGCCCCTGGGAGAAGCGGCCCAGAGATGGCGAGATGAACAAACCCAGGGTCCTATTCCTGGTCCCCTTCTGCCTGTGTGAAGTGAGCAGGGCACCCAGACATCACTGTCACTCCAAGACGTGACATGAGAGGAGCAAAGGCTCAGGGTTGGCACACGGGGAGAACCATGAGTGAGGACTTGGAGACAGGTAAATGGCCACCACCCCAAGAGCCAGAGGGACCAGGCACACCCAATGCTCATCTTCCGAGAAGCGGAAGCCAGCAGGGGCAGAAGGACACGGCATAGATCTGAAGATGCTCACTGTCCACTGCCACGGGGACGTACAGGCATAACTCGCTTTACTGCATTTCGCTTCATTGCCCTCCACGGATAGTGCATTTTTTATAAACTGAAGGTTTGTGGCAACCCTGTGTTGAGCAAGTCAGTTGGCACCATTTTTCCAACAGCATGTGCTCACTTCACGTCTCTGTGCCTTATTTTGGTAATTCTTGCAATATTTCAACCTTTTTGATATTATTATATCCGTTACGGCGATTTGTGGTTAGTGATCTTTGATGTTACTATTGTCACTGTTTGGGACACCAGGAACCAGGCCATACAAGATGGTGAATTGAATCGATACGTATTCTGTGTGCTCTGACTGGTCTTTTCCCACCTCTCTTCCTTCCCGCCGACCTCCCTGTTCCCTAAGGTACAACAATATTGAAATTAGGCTAATCAGTAACCCTACAGTAGCCTCTAAGTGTTCAAGGGAAAAGAAGATTGACAGGTCTCTCACTGTAAATCAAAAGCTAGAAATGCTTAGACTTAGTGAAAAGGGTAGGTCAAAATCCAAGACAGGTCAAAAGCTAGACCTTTTGTACCAGTCAGCCAAGCTGTGAATGCAAAGGAAAAGTTCTTGAAGGAAATTAAAAGTGCTACTCCAGTGAACACATGAATGACAAAAAAACAAGACAGCCTTATTGCTGACGTGGACAAAGTTTGAGTGGTCTGAGTAGGTCAAACCAGCCACGACACTCCCTGAAGCCGAAGCCTGATCCACAGCAAGGCCCTGACTCCTCAGTTCTACGAAGGCTGAGAGAGGTGAGGAAGCTGCAGGAGACAAGTTTGAAGCCAGCAGAGGTTGGTTCGTGAGATTTAGGGAAAGAAGCTGTCTCCATAACGTGAAAGTGTAAGGCGCAGCAGCACGTGCGGATGTAGAAACAGTAGCAACTTGGGCAGAAGATCTAGCCGAGTCTCTGATGAAGGCAGCTACACTAAACAACACGTTTTCATTGTCCATGAAACAGTCTTACGCTGGAAGAAGATGCTGTCTAGGACTCTCATAGCCAGAGAGGAGAAGTCAGTGCCTGGCTTCAAAGCTTAAAGGACAGGCTGACTCTTGTTAGGGGCGAATGCAGCTGGTGATGTTAAGTTGAAGCCAACGCTCATTTAACCATCCTGAAAATCCCAGGATTCCTAAGAATTATGCTAAATCTACTCTGCGTGTGCTCTATAGATGGAACAACGAAGCCTGGATGACAGCACATCTGCTCACAGCATGGTTTACTGAATACTTTAAGTCCACTGTTGAGACCTACTGTGCAGAAAAAAGGGTTCTTCTCAAAATACTATCGCTCATTGTCAATGCGCCCGGTCACCTAAGAGCTCCGATGGAAGCGTGCAAGGAGATTAACGTGTTTTCACGCCACAACATCCACTCTGCAGCTCAGGGATCAAGGAGTAATTCTGACTTCCAAGTCTTATTGTTTAAGGAATATATTTTGTCAGGCTGTGGCTGCCATAGGTAGTGATTCCTCCAATGAATCTGGACAAAGTAAATTGAAAACCTTGTAGAAATGGCTCACCATTCTAGATTTCATTCCGAACATTCCTGATTCGTGGGCGGGAATCAAAATATCAACAGTAACAGGAATTTGGAAGAAGGTGATTCCAACCCTCAGGGATGAATTCGAGGGTTCAAGACTTCAGTGGGGGAGGTAACCGGAGATGAGGTGGAAACAGCAGGAGAACCAGAATCATCAGCGCAGCCTCTGGGCGCGCAGGGAGACAGGAAAGGCAAGTGGAGCCTGCGGACGTGACGGCTGCTCTATCTCGTGATAAAGCTTGAGTGGATGGGGGCTGTCTCTCACGATGGGCAAAGAAAGCGGTTTCTTGAGGTGGAATCTACCCCTGGCGAAGATGCCGTGAACGCCGTTGAAATGACAAGAGAGTGTTTAGAAAACTACATGATCGCAGTTGATGAAACAGTGGGAGAGCTTGAGAGAATCGACTCCAGTTTTGAAAGAAGTTCTACTGAGGGTAAAATGCCGTCAAACAGCGTCACACGCTGCAGAGAAATCTCTCATGAAAGGAAGAGTCAGTTGACGTGGCTGACGTCACAGTTGTCTTCTTTTAAGAAGTTGCCACAGTCACCCCAGCCCCCAGCAGCCGCCACCCTGATCACTCAGCAGCCGTCAACATCGAGGCAAGACCCTCCCCCAGCAAATAGATTACGACTCACTGAAGGCTTTGATGATTATGGGCATTTTTAGAAATAAAGTATTTTTAAATTAATGTATGCACATTGTGTTTTTTTAGATATAATGCTATTGCACACTTAATAGACTACGGTATAGTGTAAACATAACCTACGTGCACTGGGAAGCCAAAAAAGTTGTGCGGCTCACTCGATCGCGACGTTCGCTTTATTGCGGTGGTATAAACCTGCACATCTCGGGGGGATCCCTGTAATGACCCCTCGTGTACCCAGATGTCAGCTTGGGGGCAGACAGGAGAAGAGGCGGAACTCACAGAGCCTGCACGTGTTGCTAAAGAACGGACCATTGACATCTTCCCTGGTGGGAAGTGGAAAATTGAATGAGTAAATATTTAAACTGAAAAGAGACTTTTAAGCGTGAAAGACTGTGATGCAGTTAACCAGCGAGTTTGCTCCGCTGCCCAGCGAGGGGGGCGCCCATGAGGGCCCCTCGATCCGCCGTAGGAACGGGGGCATCCTCCCCGCACGCTGGGCAGCGTGAACAGCTCTTGCATGCTGGTTGTTTGCCTGTTTTGTTTTTTTTTGTAACACGAAATAAGAAGCTGGAATTCAGGGGAAACATGTAGCGAATGATGTAGTCCACAAAACAGAAGTAAATTTTAAATAGAATCTGCCGTGAACGCTAATAAAGCTCCGTAAACCGTGATCCCCGTGACTAAGACACGAAGGACAGACCAGGACGTGGGCGAAAGAGCAAAGAGTCGGGACGACACCCCGCTCATTTCTAAATGACGAGTTGATGACTCTTTCTTCTCTTTTTTTACATCCCACTGAAATCAGCAGAGATAAAAAATGCACGCAGACGTCCGCGGTGGTGCTTGGAAACAGGTCAGGGTGCTCTCGGTGGAGAAAGGTGGGGAATTTCTGGAGGGTAGGAAGCGTGTGGGGTCAGACTGACAGTCAACGGCTGAATGCTCGACCTCCCGTCAAGGGCTGGCCTCCGTCAAGAGAGGCTGGACCTTTCCAGGGCGTCAGACTGGGGCTTTGAGGAAGCCGCCGCGGGTGCGGCGATCGTGTTCCCTGCTTCTCTCAGTGGCTCGTGGCAGGGACTTTGGGCTCTCGGGGCCCCAACTTCCACCCTGATCCCTGGGCCCGGGCACCTGCCTGCCCCTCAGCTCTCTGGAGAAGGATCAAAATTTAGATGGGACGCGGGCAGGGTCAAAGGTCAGAGTAGAAACTGCCCCTTCCCGCGGAGGCCCCACTGCCTCCTGCAGAAACCCACCTACGGCCCACGTGTCCGGGGGCCCTGTCCAAGGATGGGATCAGGCATTTTATATCAGGGGTGCTCCGAACATACTTTATTTTCTAAAAGAACTATGTTTGTGAATTTTACGTATACTGGCAAGCTTTTGAAAATGTATTTAATTTTGTAATGTTTACCCATGATTTACTTACAAGCTGTTTACTATTTACAAGCTGCTTACAAAACAAAGAGAGAGAGGAGGGGGTGGCTGTCCCCAGGGTCCCCAGGAGGGCAGCAGAAGGCCCTGGGGTCGGAAAGCAGCAGGCAGGGCAGCGAGGAGGCCCTGGGCTCTCAGCCCAGGGGAGCTGGAGAAACTGGAAAACTTCAATTTGCTTGTGATCTGAGCCAACTGAACAGAAAAAGTGGCAAATGGGAAGAAAGAGATAAAACTGTTCTTTGCAGACATTATGATTTTTTAAATAGAAAATATAAACAAATAGATTAATAATAGTGCTCCATAAATTTGCTGGACTTAAAATTTATATATAAGAATTTATATTGTTCCTACACACGACAATGAACAATTATAACATTTTTAAAAAATCAATACCGTACTATGAACCACAAAGTACCTACAAATAAACAGAAAATGTGCTTTCTCATAGAGAAAATTATAAAACATGATTAACAGACATGAATTGAAGTCTGAATACTTTTATCATGAATGGGAAGATTCAATATCATAAAGATGATAATTCATTATGAATTAAATTTTAAATTCATGCCCTTCCAATCAACATCCCAGTAGAGTTCTTCATGGACTGAGCGAGATGATCCTAACACACGTGAAAGCAGGAGAGGCCACAGTACTCTCGGATAAAAGCTACAAGGTGGGCAACTTGGAGTAGCACAGAGCAAGATGCGTTATGAAGCCATTTGAACGCAGTTTAACATAGTGTGTTATGGGCACAGGGATAGGAAGTAAACAATTCCAGAAAGATAGAAGGCCCGGAAATGGACCAGTGGACAGATGGGCACAGAAGGGACGTCGCAAATCACCAGGGAAAGGACAGACCAGTCAGTAAACACCGATGAGAGAATCTTTTATCCACATGAGGAGACATAAATCCAAACCCCCACATGAAAATCCATTTCAGATGGACTAAAACCCTAAATGTGAAAAACAAAGTCTCGCAATTCTAGAATATACATATAGGAGAGTATGTTTATGACAAAAAGACAAGAAAGGATTTAATAAGTCGCAAAAAGCATAAATTATAAAGGAAAAGATTAATGAGGCTCACTGCATGAAAATTTAAAACATCTGCACACGAACAGCTAGGACTCTAAGAACAACAATGAAGGACAATCCACGGACTAGGAGGAAAAAACCGCAAAGCACGAGACCCATGAAGAAATGTTACGTAGAATAAAGGTAAAGTCTAAAAGACACACAAGAAAATCAACCCAATAATTTGAAAAGGGAAAAACTAAATCCCCAATAAAATTATGAAAAGACGCACAACACATTAGAGTTCAGGGAAATGCAAATTAAATCCGTGACGATGTACCGTTCACGCCCACCATAGTGGCAGAAATTCCAGTCTGACGACACTAGGTCATGCTGGTGTTGCCAAATGCCAAGGTTGCCAAATGGTAGAGGCTTCCAAGGACTTCTGGCAACAGCGCCGATTGGGAACGACCACTTTGGAGGAAAAATAGGCAACGTCTAATAGAGTTGGAGACATGCCTATTATATGACACAGGAATTCCATACCAATTAATGGACTCTAGGAAAAACCTGGCCCAAGTTTACCTGCATAAGAATGTTCACTGAAGCATTGTTTTTATAATTTAAAAATTTGAAATAACGCAGAAGTCCATTAACTGGACTGGCCTAGCACCCAGCCAGTATTTAGTTTTAAAACCACAGGAAATAACGCTCAGTGTGGTGTGTGAATATATTCTTATGTAGTAAAAATATTAAAATGTGCACAGAAATGATTCGTAACAACTACAGTGTCGTACTCACCTCTGGTGAAGGGAAGTGGGAAACGCCATCTGGTTTAAACACGTGCTGGGCTTCGACCACATCCGCGAGGTTTTCGTTCTTTTGTAAAAAGGAAACAAACGTGGCAAAATGTAAATATTGGTTAAAGTGGGTAGTAGGTATACAGATATTCTACCTTTCTGCATGTTGAACTATTTCAAATAAAATATTGACAGAAAAAAGGTAATGGATAATATTTAGGGGAAAAGATAAAATAATAGATAATAAGAAAATTTATTGGAAAGCAAAAGAAAGTATACAATTGACGTGAAATATCAATAATTTTAAAATACCAAAAAATGGAGAAACTTCTGGAAAGTCTGACCAAGAGGAAACACAAATAAATAATATGTACAATAAGAAATAAGCAAGTAATCATAGCCAAGAAGGACACAGAAAGTAATAAGAGATACTGTATGTAATTCTATGTAAGTGAAGTTGAACATTACATAATATGGACAATTTCCTGGGAAGTCATAAATTCCCCAAACTGTTGTAAGTCGCGGTAGAAACTCGCAGTTCATTGGCTTCTATACAAGAAATTGAGAAGCGCTGACACTCACCTATTTCCAGAAAAGACCCCAGTCACAAGCTAAGTTCAAAAACTTACAAGGAACTGATAACCCCTCTTACTTAAACCACTGGAGAGCACAAAAACATGTAGAAATCTTTCCAATTTGTGCTCAGAAATTAGCACAACCTAGATATAAAAATCTAACAAAATAATACGCACGCAAAAAATAGATTCCATTTTGCTTAGTAGTGGTTGTAAAAACCCCAAATAAAGTACTAACATTTGAATCCAGCAGGGTATCAGGAAGTAGCACACCAGGGAGGCTCTGCTCCAGGATGTAAATTTGGCTCAACATGAAGCCAGCTATTCACAGACAGTGCAGAAAATCACATCCTGAAGAAGTTCTGAAAATCATGAGAGTTCTAAGAGCAGCCAGCGTGCGCTGAGTGTTGGGCGTACGTCAGGCACTGCGGTAAGTAAGAGCCTCGTGTTTGCCTCAGTCCTCCCGACAAGCCCATGGAGCTGGTATTACCCCCTTTTTCCCACGTAAGGGAACTAAAACTTAGAGAATTTAAATACTTTGCCCAGGCTAGGAATAGAAACTCCTTAGCTTGAAGGAAATTATTTACCAAAATTAATAGCCAGCATCACAATGATCGAGTAGGATTCCGGCTCTTTGCCTGATCCCTGGGAATCGTATCTCAATCTCCTAGATCATTCTTTACCTCCCCAAGGCTTGCTGTGTTGCTGTTCAGCCCGTAGCAGAACTGAAGCCCAGCTTGTAATTGGCCTTGAATAAAGTATAAGATGACTTTTCCCGTCGTGTTCTGGCACTAGAGCCGCCTTCCGCCTTTGGAACCAACCCCAGAAAGCCATCGGCTTAGTTGGAGGCCCCTGGGCAACATCAAGTCACGGCACTCGTCAGCGACCAGAACTCAAGGGTCTGGTCCCACATGGGGATCTTTGATCAAATCATTTGCCCTCTCTGAGCCTCGCTGGCCTCTCGAACTCGAAAATAACGGCACTGGATTGGACGGTCTCCAAAGTCATCACCGCTGATTCTGTGAATATATGAAAAGGCTGATGATCCAAAAACAAGGCTCAAATTACTTCTTCAATTGCAGCAAAGTGCGTGTCATCTTGTTGGCCCCCTGTTGCTATGTAACGGTTGTCAAATTTGTAGGAAGGAAATGTCAACGTCTCAGTTCACGGCTGGAAACAAATGAGATACGTTCTTTGGAAAAGAAGCATCTCTTCCCCAGCTTGCAAAACTTTGAGCTTTTGACAGTTTACCCTTCGAACACAGAAAATGAATTCGTGTAGCTCTGCAGAGGATGTTTGTGTGAATTTGGGGGAAATACTAGCAAAAGTTAAGTGTCCCATTTTCGTATGTCTAACAGGAGTAGAACCAGAGAACATGCCGGATGCGGCTTGGCGGAGCCCCAGCCAGTCCTGCAGAACCGGGACACGGTACTCAGTTTTCCGGTGAAAGATGAGATCGAGACAGACATTCTAGATGTCATTTTGGTTCTGTGTAGCAGAATATTCAACACGGCGGAAATTTAACATCTCTCTCTGGGAGATGAACTGCAGATGAGCACACCTTGGAAAACGCGGGGGGAGGGAGGTACATTTGTAGGCGGAGCCTTGAACGGGAACTGACCAGGACTCCACCCCCTGCCTCCCCGCGGTCAGTTACAGGAATCCGCTCCCGTGGCCCAGGCTCCCTAACAGCGACCAGGGGAGCAGAGAGCAACGCAGCTCTCGAAATGCATCATCTTGGGGGTACAGCCCTGGGCGTGGGGCCGGCTGCCGCTCTGAGCCGGGTTACCTTGAGAGGGGAGTGGCTCTGGATCCCAGGTGCTGCGGGTCCCGGGACAACCTCCAAGCCAGCACCCTGGAGGCCAGTGCCCAGGAAGGCGGCCCACATGTGTGCAAGGAGCCGTGACACTGGGACTCTTGGCAGAGAGCTGAGGACGCTGGGAATCCCTTCCCACGCCCTGAAAGGCCACCCGGGCCCCGGCAGCAGGGCCTGGAGCGGACTTCCTAGCTGTCAGCATCTTCCCGAGGTGATGGGGCATCCCTGTCCCCAGGAGGTGCTGCACCTGGAAGGCACAGGTAAACCGGCCCTGTGGTCAGAAATAAGCACCCTGGGGACTTGTTTAATCCTGAGAAACATACTCAGCATGGGCGATACTGGAGCTTGGGCTCTGCAGGGGAGATATTAGAGGAAATGCTTTTGTCCCTCAGAGGGGTACAGAGGAACATGTCTGTCAGATGTACAGGGGGGAAGGCCGCCCCAACTCTCAGAACAAGGGATGCTGCCCCGTCCCGGGTGCCCCGAGCACGTCAGGCGGCTTCCGGGACTCGGCCTTGGTCTGGCTGCTGGACCCAGCCCGACGTGGGCCAAGCAGACACTCTGGACCAGCACCCCCCAGACACTGCTTAATTTGGGTTTCCCACTTCATTTTTAGCCACTTTGCAGTTTACGTTTTTCTAGGAAAACGTCCACAGTGTTGAAGTTTCCAAAGGTACCGGCAGGGTTCTACGGAGCAGGGCCCTGGTCCGTTTTCGACTCCCTCGTGTCTCGCCCCTACGGTGTGGCTCCGCCTGCCCCCTCTTTTCCCAGATCAAACTCGCCAAAAGTTTGTCCAGGTTCAAACTATTTCAAATAACTTGCTCCAGGGTTTATTTTTAGTTCGGTTGGTTTTCTGTTCTGTGAATCATTAACTTGTACTTTTAACTCTACTAATCTCATCTTCCGGATTTTCTGATGTTGTTTGCGTAGAACTTCCTAAGTCGATTCCTTGTTTCCCTACATTGAATTCCTTCCGTTCAACAATGAGTTATGATTTTGCCCCAGAGTACAGTAAACAGCCGTCACTCACCTAAATAAAACCCTGCAAGTTTTCAGACGTGGTGTCCTCGTGACAGTGACTTTCTAAATATTCTGTAATTGCAGCTCACTTTTCTCATTGACTCAATAATTATTTTTTAATGTTATTTAAATCAAGAAGCTTGTTGCTTTGTTGGTTTGTTCAATCTTTTGTGGTCAAAAATGAAGCCCACAGAATTTTTACTTTTTCACACTTATGGATGTTTCTTTTGTAAATCTATATTCAGTCGATTTTAGTAGATGTTCTATGACAACTTGAAAACAATGTGTATTCCCTACAGGCAATAAAAACATCTATTCAGCTTATTAATTACATCATTCAAATATTTTACATCATTCTACTAGTGTTATCTTTAACTGTTCCAACACATATCTGAACCTACACTTTTCTGTCAATATTACAATAAAATGCTATTTATTGGCCTCACCCAAATAATATAAAAAATGTATTGTACTCCAGTTTTCCTTCACGTTCCCCCACTAATTTTTATTGAAATAATATAGAATTTTAGATACAAATTATTGGTATAAAGCTTTTATGTTACGTAACTTTTTTCAAAAATTATTTCTAACATTTACATTGCTTTATGCCTCTATCGTAATTTCTTGCACTGTAGATTATCACTTTGTTGGTTTTATTGTTCCCTACGTGTCTTTCCCACCCTTGACTCCTTCGCTTTGATTGATTTCTCGGTGGTAGAGACACCTCTTCATGCAGTTTGTTATCGCTGGAAAGGTCTGTGGACGTCTTGCCACACAAGAGGGATTTAAAATCCTCATGTGTCGTGGGGGAGAATCAGCCACCAGCTGGTTGACAACCATCATTGTCCTCTGCAGATAACCTGTTTTTTCCTTCTCTTTACATCCTTATAGGGATTTTCCCCATTATTTTTGAAAATCAGAGATCACCAGGAAAAATGTAGTGTAGGTCTCTTTCCATTAAAAATGCCTTATATGCAGTTAGTCCGTTGAGGCCAAAAACGTAACGCTTTCTTCAGCTCAGGGAAGTTTTCTTTTTCTATTACTGTTATTTCTTCTAGGAAGGGACCGGTGGAAGCAGGGCAGTGAGGAAGGGAGCCCGGCAAGGGTGCGTCTCTGATGGTGGACAGTTTCTGCCCAGTCCCCTCAGAGTGAGAATGGCACAGCAGAGATTGTCCCCCTCGCAGCTGTGAGCTGGATCTTCGTCCTCTGCTGCAGGCAGTCGTTAGCGATGGGCCACTCCAGGGTGACACTTCCAGGGCTCTGCACGCGTGGGTGCGGCAGCTCTGGCAGCCAAGGGTGGCCTTCCGGGAAGTTGCGAGCGTCGGCTGCTGGAAGGAAAACGCGCAGGGGCGGGGGCTGTGCCGCGGACGGTGAAGGGGATGCGGGGGTCCGAGTGGGACGCGGAGCATCCGCGCCGTGTTAAATGACCCCGCAGGATACACCCGGTGCTTACAGACGTCCGACGCGGTGGCGATGCGGTCTCTCAGCAGAACTCTCCTCTCGCCTTGCTCTTATCTGGAACGGTGTGTTCCATGCTGCCTCCTGGCGCTGGGAGGGTCTCAGAGGTGAGGGGCGTTTAAGTATGGGAAGGTAACAAATGCTAACACCATGTCCCGGGAGTCCAGCCCCTCTGCACATCTTTCTGTCTTTCCAGCCCTGGCAGTTGTCATGGTTTCAATCGTCTGTCAACATAAACTCGTCATCTCCCTCTGACGGGCCCGTGAATGGCTCTGACGGGGGTGAGGCCTCCGGCGCAGTCCTGGGGGACAGTGTGATTGGTGGGGGGTACGCAGGACGTCTCTGTCCTGAGCAAACGCCATCCACTGAACCATTTGTCGGTTTGGGGAACGTGATCTCACGGTCACCTTGCATGACGGCTGCACTTCTATTTACGGAGCCGGCTGATTACTGCACGTGGTCAGCCTGAGCCTGCTGTCCTGGGTGAATACGTCACATTGCTGCCGTGCGCTGTTCATCCCAGCGATGAGTGGCGTGATTTTCAGTCCCTTCAGCTTCCTGCTGTTGGTGGCTGCAGGCACCAGCCAAGCCCCGGTTCTCATCCTCAGCACCCACTGTGAGGGGCCAGGAGGGTGGGCCTGGCCCGGCTCCCTGGGTGGTGCCCCCAGACTCTGCCCTTGGGCAACTTACAGTCTGAATTGCATCCTCGCGCCCCAAAAATTCATATGTTGAAGCCTTAACCCCCAATGTCACTGTGCTTAGAGACAGGGCTTTTAGGAGGTGATGGAGGTTAAATGAGGTCATAAGGGCGGGGTCCCAATCCGGTAGAATTGGCGGCCTTGTTGGGAGACACACACGCCAGGGAGAGGCCCTGTGCGCACACAGGGCTAAGACGCCACCCGCAAGCCGGGAGCAGACCTCACGCGCCGTCAGCCTGCGGCACCGTGAGCTGGAAGCTCTAGGCTCCAGATCGGCTAGAAAATAACTTTCTGCTGTTAAGCCACAGTCTGTGGCCTTCCGTTAGGGAGGGCTGAGCAGAGACACAGACGGAAATAAAGAAATAAATTCACCGGCACAGAAAGAGGCAGGGCAGGGACAGCCTTGAGCCGGCGTCCGGCACAGATCCCCCGACAGACGGCAAAGTGCGCTCACGGTGCAGCTTTTATCATCTGATCGTTTCATTAAGTGCGTGTCCAGGGACAGCAAGGGACGTGGCAGCAACAGAGTGAAGACAAATGTCCCTTCCTGCCTCCACGAGCCACGATCTGGCCGGGGGAGGAGAGACGCCCACGGAAGTGGGGAACAGTGGGGAACGGCTTCTGGCTCGCTCCGGTTTGAATCCAGCAGAGCGAAGGTGGAAACAGTTTGACTCTCTTTGGGGAAAAATACTTGATGAGCACTAATCCTTGCTAATATTAATATTTAATGTAGTATTAATACTTAATGCTGAAGTCTACTGCATTGGCTGGAACAAGCCTGGCTGTGCCTCAGACCACTCTGTCCCCAAGGAACTAAGCAAACGATCAGGACGGCAGCACAAACGGACCTGCAGGGTCCAGAGGCGGGAGGGACCAGGGCCCCGGGCCAGGCCCGTGTTTACGCTGCCAGGTGATCAGTGACGGAACTCCTCACGTGTAGCCGAGATGCTGAGGACATTTTTTTTCTCATCTGCTTCAAGCAGGTTTCTGATCTACAACTTTTTTCAAATTGAGTTCAAGTTTCAGTTAGTTTAGTAGTTACGTGGTGATTTTAAAAATACAAATAAGGTGTCACATTTTTAAAATGCAAAACTGCCCCGATTGGCATTTTACTTAATGTTACCAAACCTGCGTGTGAGTCCAAATTAGTTAGGTCCCCCTAAGAAATCGTTGCAAAAGACAGAGCATGGGGTGGGAGCCTTCACATCTGTGAGCTTCCCCTGCGCACCCGCCCAGCCCTGGAGCAGCGCACAGATTTGTACGCAACGCCTGCATCTGGGCAACCTTTGAGTCGTGACTGCCTGATTGCTGTTTTTTCCCCAAAACCCTGACTCAGATACCTGTTTCAGGTCCTATGTTTGGATTTTTCATTTTCCCTATGGCGTTCCCGCAGGATTTGGCCGGACACTTTCCCACTTGGACCTGCTGCCCCACAGCCCTAACCCGCAACGCTGACAAGGGTGCAGGGTCAGCCGGAGGCCAGTTCCCTTAAAGGCCACTGGTTCGCACAGGTTAGAATCCCCAACTCTTCAGCAAATCCACCTCCAGCCGCCCCCAGATGGCAGATGGAGGCTTTGGCTCCTGCGTCTCGGTGCTGAAGGACGACGCGGCTACGCTGGGACCACGGATTGCCGCTGGGAAGGCAGCCGCTCAGCTCCCAGGGAACTGCGGCGGAGCTCAGAGTCGCGTTCCCTCCTGGGTGTCGTGTCCTCGCTTCCAAACAGAGCTGGACAGAACTCGTGCCGCCTGGTGATGAAGGCTAATGAGCGCACTCCATCTGGAAGGCAGGAAGGCAAACCTGTTCTTTAAGGCCACATTCTTGGCATTCGCCCCAGCCGGGAGGCGCTGGTGACCTTCCTCTGGGGTATCTCCAGGTTACAGGACCCAATCCTGGTCCCGGACAAGACGGGGAGGGTCACAGGGTGACCCCTCTGAAGTCCGACCCCTCAGTCTGGATGAGGCCTCTGATACTAACTTGGGTCAGCGTTTGCGAGGCCAGCCTGCGTCCTGCTGCCAAACACGGAGCACGCAACTCCAGCACGCCCATCGTCCCTGTGAGCCACCGAATGACTGTGTGGAATC
Source organism: Propithecus coquereli (assembly GCF_000956105.1). NCBI lineage: Eukaryota > Metazoa > Chordata > Mammalia > Primates > Indriidae > Propithecus > Propithecus coquereli. The sequence goes on along the minus strand of NW_012152563.1, from coordinate 340,280 downwards.
CGGGCTGCGGGGCCAGGGTTCGGGCGCGGGGATCGGAAACGTGGGTTTGCTCCAGGTCCACCTGCTCTGAGACTCTGAGCAAAGCCCGTCCTCGCCCCATGCTCCAGGCTCTCCGTCTAGGAAACGCAGGGAAGTGGCGAGGTCTGCGTTTCCAAAGCACGGTCCGAGGAACCCCACAGTGGAACATGCACGCCACACTCGCGATGGTGACACTGCCGGAGCGGGTGGGAGGACTGGTTCGTAGGTTAGGAGTGACAAAATTAGGATTTGCTTCTTTAAAAAGACAAAGCAAAGATAATTACATAATAATTGCGAATTCTGCACGATAGAAATGTAAGTGCTTGTTATACTATTGTGTGTACTTTCCTAGGCCTTAGATTTCTCAACAGTAAAACAACTGGCGAGGAGCAGGTCTTGACGTAGGAGTAAGGAAAGCACTGACCCCCCCGTCCGCAGCACATGCGTATGGACACGCACAAATGCAGTTTCTCTCTATTGTATATAAATGACATCATACTTGAATTACCGTTCCTCAACTTACGTTTCCACGTAACAGAATTTCCTACCCCTTTTGTGTGTGCGTACATGTGTTTCTATTAATAACTTCAAAGCAGTCCACGAGACACACCATGCAATTTTAACCATTTCATTATTGACAAAGGGTAATTTTATTCCTGGTTTTTCACTGTGGCAATACTGCAATGAACAACTTTCAAAACCCCAGAGCAAAGGAGCAACAGAACGTTCACCAAACACCCATTTCCTCGTCCTCAGGCCTGGCCACGCAGTCACAGGTGCCTGTTAGCAAGCGGCCAGTGTCCTCGAGCTTTGTGCTTTTGCAGCCCACGGTGCAGGGTCAGACGTCAGGCACTCAGTGAGCCCGATTAGTGTCCCCCGCACAGTTCTCAGTTGTCCTAAGCAACTAAGAAAAAAAAAAAAAAACTAGAATTCAAGACAGGCCAAGAAGGAACAGCCCAAGTAAACACCCCAGGTTCTCAGCACAGAACCCTGCAGCGTCATCTTCGTCAAACCAAGGGTGGACATTAGCCTTGTTTATAGGAAGTGAACCCCACCTCGAGTGGGGTCGGCCCCGTGTTGAGTCAGGGTGACCTTCCTGCCCTGTAGCTGCTCAGCACGGGAGTGGAAAACCCTCTCTGTGGGGCAGCGTCGCCCAGAGCCACGGCTGTGTTTTGCATCGCTGTTCAGTGCTCCTCTGAAATTTGTATCGGGTATACCAAGAAATTGAACCAAAAATAAATAAACAAACAACAACAGGAGCTGACCTGCAGATGACCCAGATACCGGAGTTATCGAATGTGGACTTTAAAAAAAGTGTGATTAATATGTTCGGAAAAATAGGTAACAAGGTGAAAATTTTCACTGGAGAGATGCAAATTGTTTTAAAGCGTCAAATGGAAATTCTGAGATCGAAAAGTATGGCTGAAGCGGAACTCGAATGGGTAGGTTTAACAGCTAATTGGACGTAGCAGAAGAGAAGATTAAGGAACTGGAAGTTTGTTCAGTAGGAAATATTCAGACTCCAGCACTAAAGGAACGATGCATGCAGGAGGAGGGCACGAGGAACAGACGCGGCATGC
>NW_012152563.1:322552-338082 GCF_000956105.1 Propithecus coquereli | reverse complement strand
GAGGCACGTCCACAGTAAAACCGTTGAAAACCAAGGACAGACGGAAAATCCTCAACACAGGCAGAGAAGAATGTGCGTCACCTGCAACGGAGTCGCCAGTGAGACCGCGGGAATGTCACTCCCGTGTGCGCTCCTGAAGGACAAGCCACAAGGCGCCCACAGCCAGGCAGAGCCGAGAGCAAATGCTGCAGCCAAGGCCTGGGCCCTAAGTAGATTTCGCTGTAAAACTGAGCAGAAAGCGACGTGGACGTTCGCACAGCAACAATGTAAACGTCACACACGCGAACCGCGTGGATAGAGCTGCCTGACAGCGGGGGACGGGGAAGGAGGAAACTGGGATAAGCTCCTGCATTTCCTGGTACGGACTAAACAGTTACCTAAGCTGACAATTCAAATCACAGAAACTGAAGCGCGTTTAAAAGAACAAAAGTAAACAATGAGGAAGCTGCTCCAGTGGCTAACATTAGGGGGCGGAAGAAAAATGAGAAATAAGAGTAGTTTTCAGGGACAAAGGAATAAATGAAAACAAGATCAAACAAACAAAATCAGTATATTTGTCTCAACTCTCTGCTTCCAAGGCCAAAAGGAAGAGAGAGACCAAAAATCCAATGGAAGGGTGAATAAAGGATGTTAACAGAGAGTTCACAGAAAAAGAAATACAAATGGATCTTAAGCATATGCAAAGATGTTTAACCCCCTTCACTGAGAGAAATGAAAATTAAAACCACGCTGAGAGTTAGAGGGGTGTATACATTTGCCAAATCTCAAAAATTATACACTTAAAAGATTTATACGTGTCACTGTACATAAGTTTTACCTGTTAAAAAAACTATAAATAGGCTGGGTGCAGTGGCTCACACCTATAATCCCAGCGCTCTGGGAGGCCAAGGCAGGAGGATCGCTTGAGGTCAGGAGTTTGAGACCAGCCTGGGCAACATAGTGAGACCCAGTCTCTACAAAAAAAAATTGTTTTAAATTAGCCAGGCGTGGTAGTGCACACCTGTAGTCCCAGCTACTCTGGAGGCTGAGGCAGGAGGATCTCTTGAGCCCAGGAGTTGGAGGCTGCAGTGAGCTGAGACTGTGCCATTGCAGTCCTGCCTGGGTGATAGAGAAAAACTCTGTCTCTTAAATAAAAACTATAAACAAATATTGAATTCTAGTTATAGCACTCAAGTGCTTTGAAGTGTACTAACATCTGCATCTTATTTTGAAATTCATTCAAAAATTTAAAAAATGGATAGGCAGACAAATATAAAATAAACCAAATATAGCAAAATGTTAACTGTAGAAACAAGGTGGTGGATGTACATACAATCCTTTCAACTTCTCTGTATGTTTGAAAACGTTTAAGATAAAATGTGAAGAAAAAACATAAAAATACAAAAGGATAACTCTGTTTTCAAGATTGTAATACAACAGTCTCTCTCAACCTTTGTCAGTGGAAGTTTATATAGATACAGCTTCGGAGATAATAATACCAATCGGAATTAACATGCATTTATCTTTAGACACAACAGTTCCACCTGAAGGAATTTAATCTACAGACATTCAGACATGAGCAAAATAACAGCTACAAGGACATTAGTTCTGTCATTGCATGACAAACAAAAGGTTGGAAATCATGTCTCATCAATAGAAGAACGGTTAAAAATACTACGGTATATCCACACAATGAAACACGACACAGCCATTAGAAAGAAGCAGGCTTCTATGCATTGATGTGAAGTAATCTCCAAGATATTTTACATTAAAAAGTAAGATTTGGGACAGTTTATACGGTAAGCTTGCATTTGCGTGACAAACAAATGCATCAATGTCCGTATCTTCTTTTACGGGCGCAGACTGTCTCCAGGTCAGAAGGATATGTCAGGACCTGGCCACAGTGGCTGCCTCTGGACGGGAACAGGGTCGCCGGGGGGGAGAGGTGGTTAAAAAAGCTGCTTTTCACGGTTTTCTTTTCATCTTTTTGACTTTTGAGCTGTATACAAGTATTACTTATGCAAAAATGTTAAATTTAATTCTCAAAAAAGTAAAACTGGGATCAGCATACAACTCAGCAATTCCACTTCCGGTTATAACCGGAAGTGCTGCTTGCTGCGCCCAGAGAGGGACCCGCACGGCCACGCCCACGGCGGCCACGCCCATGGCAGCCACGCCCACGGCAGCCACGCCCACGGCAGCCACGCCCCCCTCCGCTGAGAGGCGGAAACCACCCCAGCGCCTATCAGTAGACGGACGGATAAAGGAAATGGGGTCTGTCCTGCAGTGGAGCATTATGCACCCTTAGAAAGACGGACACTCTGACGGGCTGCAGCACGCATGACCCGCAGGACGTCCCGCAGGGGGGAATGCGCCGCCACAAGAGGGCAGACCCTGCGCGATCCCACCTGCACGAGGGCGCAGAGCGGTCAAGCTCGGGGACAGAAAGCGGCACAGGGGCTGCCCGGGCGGGGGAGGGAAGCGGAGTTCAGTCTGGCAAGACGGACAGAGTTCTGCAGGTGGACGGTGGTGACGGCTGCGCCACAACCTGAATGTCCTTACTGCCACCAGACATGCTTAAACGCCACCGCGCACGTACCAATGGTTAAGATGGTAGATTTTAGGTGTATTTGGCCGCACGTTTCTAAAAGCGACATTTTAAAAAGAGAGACAGGAAAGAAAAATGGCCCCGGCCAACCTTGTGGCGGCGCCCACCTTCGTGGATGGGGAGGAGCGCCCAGGCGGGCCTAGAGTCGCAGGAACGATCCACTTCCTCTGTCCCTTCCTGTTCCAGCTGCCCTCCAGCGCCAGGCCAGCGCCGCCTCTCCGAGGGAAAGGCCAGTTCCCGACGGCTCGTGTCCCCCCTGGAATGGCCGGGTCCTTATGAAGCGGTGACCACTCCAGGCAGCAGGTCAGTTGTCCGCAGGAGCAGGGGGACAGAGACGGGGTGAGGGAGGGACAGCACGGCTGCCTGCCGCCCCAGACACTCCAACGCTTGTGCAGACGCCTTCCCCCAGCTCCCCAGGAAAGAAGCCGCCTTTGCCCTTCCTCCAGGGGACAAAGAGACCCAGGGTATGGGATGTGGGATGTGGGACTTGGATAAGTCATTTCCCTGCTCTGTGCCTCAGTTTCCACATTTAATAATGGGCCCTTTGATGCATGGCTAACTGCTTCCCAGGCTACCGTGGGCTCTAAATATTAATAATAAACTGAATGTGAAAGCACAGTCCACAGCTCAAGCCCTCTGCAAATGCTGGGATAAGGACGGGATGACGGCCGTGTGGGGAGAGGGAGGACTGTGTGATGCCTTGTGGGCACAGGAATCCTCAGGGTCCTGACCCTAGAGCTCCCCTTGGTGGCTGGACCTGCAGGTAGCTGACCGCACCCCCCTGGCCTGCTCCCAGGAGCTCACCTCCCAGGGCCAAGGACTGTACGTTTAGTCTTCAGACCCTTAGGGAGCAGGTATTGTCACCTGTCCTCAGCAGCGGGGAGGTGGGACCGGGAGAAGTGAGTAAATCATCCCAGGGTATGAGTGATGTGTCGTCGTGGGTGTCCGCCGTGGGGTGCTAAAGATAGTCGCGAGTTGTCCAGACCTGCCTGCAGGGCGGTGCAGAGCCGGGGTTCGGTTACCTGCACCGGTTACCTGCACGGCTTAGAGCTGTGACCATGTGGGCCCGAGAGTGACGCAGCTGTCCCCTTCCCCTCCTTAGTGCCTCGTGCGCCCTGGGGGGAGAGGCGGGTGCCCTCACCTGCCCAGGTGAATGGCCACCCCCTCCTTCCCTGCTACCCGGACTCTCTCCGCAGGGGCGGAAAATGGTACCAGTCAGGCGGCAGCCGGAGGAGGAGCCCGCAGTCGCCCCCCCGAGATGGAAGAGCCCACGCCGGAGCCGGTCTACGTGGACGTGGACAAAGGGCTGACCTTGGCCTGCTTCGTCTTCCTCTGCCTCTTCCTCGTGGTGATGATCATCCGCTGCGCGAAAGTCATCATGGACCCCTACAGCGCCATCCCCACGTCCACCTGGGAGGAGCAGCACCTGGACGACTGAGGCCCCGCGCGGCGGCGGGACGAGCCCGTGTCCCCTGCCACCAGCCTGCCGGCCTGAGGAGGCCAGCCGTGGACGTGGCCCCGGGGAGAAGGCCCAGCCCTGGCTCGAGCACACAGGGAGTGCGGGCGCTGCGGCAGCCTGGGGTAAGGGCAGGGCCAGGCCAGGAGGCGATGGGGGGTGGCCTTCCCGGGCTCCCCGACACCTTCCGGAACCGGATCTAGCACAGACACCCCTTCCCCACGTGGCACGACAGAGGTCTCCTGGGGGGCGGGGGAGGGTCTCTGTTCTTGAAACCCAAAGTGGGGTGTGGAGACTCCCAGCGAGGGTCCCGCCGCGCCCCTGCCCAGGGCCGGCGGGGCCGGCGGGGGGGGCGGGGGGGGGGCCCGGGGGCTTGCTTGAAATGGCGCAGGGGGCTGTTGTGCGGGGCGGTTTCCCGGCGTTTTTTTTTTAACTTAAATCTTGGGGGGTTTTTTTTTTCTTTTTCGGACCCCATTTTGCAGTTTAGACATTTGGAGGAAAACAGAGAAACAGAAGCAAAGGGGGAAGGAACAGCCATGACCCTCCCAGAAGCCGCCACTGTGATACATTTTCTCCCGCCTTTTGCACGCGTGTTTACTCAAACGCACGCTCCACGCTTGGTGTCGTGTCGCTTCGCACGACGGTGGGAACTCGGCCCCGTTTCATCCGACACGCTGCTCAGCCGCTGCGCTCGGTGGCCGCGGGGAACTTGCCCGGGGTAGGTCGCGGTCCCATCATGTCCTTTGAGTGGACTGTTTCTTTTAACTAACTTTTCCTCACACAACATTATTTCACCCAGTAGCCTTTTGAGGGTGCACAGTCCACAAGATGCATATTGGACAGGGAGCCCTGGTTCTATCTAGTCCTGCTGTGTGACCTTGAGCAAGTGACTTCACCTCTCTGTGCCTCAGTTCCCTCGTTGTAAGTTAGAGAAGAAAAGCCTTGCCATTCTTTGTTTTATTTTTTTTTCATTTTTTGGCATCTATCGCGTGTGAATGCAAGGCTGGGAGCGGAGCGCTCTGTGCCGGTGCGGGAGGAATGACGCTGGAAATGGCTCCTCTCCGGGCCTCTCTCCCCTCCCCTCCCACCCACATCCATGACCTGGCAGCAAGCTCCACCCCTCCACTTCCTTGTCACATGACCCCAGATAACTCGCATGGCCTCGACTTCCTCGTCTTTACGGTGGGGGAATAACCTCTACCTCACAAGGTGGTGTGAGGACGGGCGGGAGAACGCGGGAAGGGTGGCGCTGCTTCCTGGATCCGCCACCCCAGGAGAAGCGCGGGAGGATCAGGGGTCCCCCTCCCTGCAGAGCCTGGAACCCTGGGCCTCCCTCAGCTTCCGGGCAACTTCCCCCCGGCAGACGTCCAGCCAGAGCCCCGGGGCAGAGGAAGACGCGGCAACCTGCCGGCACCTGACCGCCAGGGATGTGGCTGACGTCACTGTCACCGTCGTCAATTTGCCCACAAACATGCTCAGACACTGAACCAGGCCTCCCGAAGTCCCCTTCCCCTGCGCCCACGCGCCCTCCCTCCAGGGCTTGGCCTTCCCTGGCCCAGGAGACCCGCAGCTGTGCAGACACGCGCGGCTGCCTTCCCATCACCCGCCCCCCAGCCATGGGTGCCACCCCGGCCACTCGGGAACTGGCTTTCCAAAGCACTGTCACCATAGGTGACCCCCGAAGGTGGACAAGGCCACAGCTGTTGAGGCAGCGCGCCAGGGTGTGTCCGCTCCCCTCCGCCCACGCGCGCCGTGCGGGACACACAGGGACAGGTGGTGGCAGAGGCAGTGGTCTGAGGTGCCTGGAAGGCTCCGGATAAGAGGGAAGCTGCCAGTGAGAGCCTTGTGTGGCCTCGGGCCCAGCGACAGCAGCCGCGCCTCTGAAGCCCACCTCAGAGACGCCGGCACTTCGTGAAAAGCCCAGCATGGGGTTTACGAAACAAATCAGAACCACCCGAGTCAGCTGATACCAGCCCCGAGGACGTGGAGGAGGCCGTGGGCGCCCCTGTGGAGCTCGGGAGTGAAACAGGCGCCCGGGGCCGCGCTCGCTCCAGCTGGGGCCGCAAACGGCGTCTGCAACACCCGGGCTTGTTAGTGACCCGGGACCCCCTCCGACCAACCGGAGTCAGACTCTCCGGGGCGGAGCCGGGAATCGTGTAAGCAGCTCCCGCAGGTGTGTTAGATGCGCATGAAAGTTCCAGAAGCTCTGCCTGGGGATCCCCGGGTCCCAGTTAATTCCTTCCCACGCCGAGATTTGCCAGTATTTCCTATTTTCTCTTCGCTGTTTTTGACAGCAAGGGGAAATAATGACATTTCAGAAAAATATAAATATCGCTCCCAACCCAGGCCTCCGGCGAAACGGTGACTTTCATTTTGTGTCCACGTTCCCTTCTGACCACTGTCCTCACTCGAGATATGTTTTTCACAGATGCTGTCCCACGCGATTTGACACCACGCTCCTTCTCCTGACGGTCACCGCAAGCTGTTTCCGTGTTGCTACTGCTTCCTCATGTTCGTCATTCTAATGGCTACAGAACGTGACACCCGGCGCACGCGTGATTTACAGACTCCTGTAATTAAGTGCTTGGATTTCCTTCATTTTCCCCGTTGCACACGGACTGCGCAGAAACAGAAAGATGGAGACGCTGTGTGGGGCTGGGGGAGAACGAATATTTAACACCCCCCCAAGAGACGGGGAGGGAGGCTTCTAAGACGGGATCCCGGTAAGGGGAAGGAACCGCTGCGGTTCCAGCTTCTAATGTCGCGGGACACAGTCCTCTGCGGTCAGCGCCCTGCCTGGTCTCCGGCTGAGATGAGCTTGGGGACAGCAGACAGTTGAACCGCTCGGGGGAGCCGTGGGCGGGAGCGTGGGCGGCGGGAGGTGGGCGGGTGGCAGCGGGAAGCATTCAGAGCTGAGGGCCAAGGCCGGCCACAGTCCAGGCCTCGCGGAGAACACGGCGCGAGGACGCCCCCCGCAGGGAACGGGTGGGGGACGCTGCAGACGGCGACGTCCGGGCCGGTTTCCAGCCGCTGCCTGTCTGTGCTTGGCTGAGTCCCTCGTGCACTCGAGCCCTGGCTGCATCCGAGGCGCAGTCTGCTCCGTGGCAGGCGTGTGGGAAGCGCAGACGTCTCGGTGGCGGGTGCCATGAAGAAACCAGCCGGGAAGGGCCAGCAGTCCTGAGTGGAGGGGTGGCGGAAGTGCGCAGGCGAGGGGAGTGAGAACGCGGCCACCCAGAGAAGACAGGCAGCCCCTGGGGACGTGGAGACGGCGGGAATGCACAGACGGCCTCGCCTCGCGGGCTTGGCACCTCGGTTCCCACCACGGCCATCATCCTACGTTTTCCAGTTAGTTGCTCCAGCGTCCCCGTGTTCTCACTGGAAGTCCAGTGTCACCTGCCTCGTCAAACCGTCTCGGAGTCCCGGCGCTAGCTCAGCCCGGAAGGGGCTGGTCCTGCTCTCAAGCACCGAGTGGAGAGAACGGCGAGGCCTGGGGGGTCCCGTGGTGTGCGCCACGCCCCTCGGCTCACCGTCCAGGGCTGGTCCTGCCGTGTGTGCTGGCGGCTGCCTGCCGTGTCCCGGGCCCATGCTGAGTTCCCTGGTGTTCACGTGTTCACACGCCAGGCGTTCGGTCTGGCCGCAGCTCACAGACACGCCGCCCGTGCCAGAGACACCGACAGCCTCGGCCACTCCAGCCCCTCGAGTCCCTGATGGCCCCGGGCAAGATTCCTCCTCCCGGTGGGAGGGTCTCTCTGGGCCGCGTCAGTTCTGTCAGGAAAGAGCCGGCGCACGCCAAGCATTGACTGGAGGGAGCTCAATGAAAGAGGATTTGCAGCGGTTGGGCAGGGTTAAAGGGAACAGCAGGGAACAGTGAACACGCGGGACGGGCCCAGGTGGAGCCGTGGCCACCCCTGCCGCAGGGCACGGAGAAGGCAGAGCACAGGGAGAGGATCAAACCCCCCAAAACCGCACTCGGTAGGAAGGGAGGTGGGAAATAAATGCCTTGACCCTTGACCTCGCGCCCCCTGCCCTGCAGTGTCCCGTCTGGGTCTCCCACTGGTCCCAACACAGAAGCTGCAGCTCAGGGGACGGTGGGCGACCCGTACAAGTCAGCACACTCGAGCAGAGGCGGAGTCACCGGACGATCGCCCTGTTACCATTTAGTGTGGGGGAGAGGGTATCTGTCCCCAGCGTAGGGGAAACAAAGTTCCACCAGCCACCGTGTTGTCTGGGACTGATACTAACTTAGTCCTACTCCCACCTGGAGCTTAAATTGTCACACGGCCCCCGCTAGGTACGGGAAACACTTCATGGAAAGCGCAGCTGGTCACGAGGCCCAGGGAGGTGCCCCCGGCCTGTTCTGCCCCACCGATGCACCCCCCTCGCCCTCAGCCGCGCCTTGGCTGCTGCAGTATTTGATCTGGTGGAATGACCCAGATCTTCCTTCACAGAGGGTCCAGATTCTTGGTGCACTGTCCTTACTGAGTTGCCGGAGGGTCCCCAGATCCCTAAAGAACATGAAGAAGCCTGGAGGGGCTCACCTGGAAGCCAGGTGCTCTAGGGCGGTGCCGCTCGAACTAGTGTCCAAGGATGGGCGACTCGGCATCTCTGGGAGGTCTGCTGGACATCAGAGCGCACGCCCCTGCCCCAGACTCAGGGGAACAGGGACACAAGGTTCCAGAGCCGGTCCCCTTGCCCCCGCTGTACAGCAGACACCCCATTTCCCGTGGACGCGGGGAAACCACCCTGACAGCACAGTGGCCCCCACCGCCTCCCGGTTCAACATGAGGAGCCCCAAACGGCACAGGACCACGTCAGCTTCGAGTCTAACAGACCCGTAACTGTGTTCCCTGGTGGCAGCATTTCTTCTTGGCCACCAGGGATTCCCAGACCCACCAAATCCAAGGTCATAAAGATGGAAAACAAAATTCCACAGGTGGGCTATTAGGTACAATGGTGAGAAGAGTCACTCCCACCACCATCCCTCGGGTCCCAGACTAGGGTCTTCCGGCCAGGGGTAAGATGGCGCACAGCTCTACATTGGCCTCCGGTATAAGGTCAGTGCTGCCTCCTGCAGGTCAGCCTCCAAAACCGAGCCTTGCAAAGGTGGTTCTAGATCTCGGCCACGCCAGCTGGTTCTGGGTGAGCAGGCACGTGGCAAACCAGTGGGTTTCGTGGGTGTGAGCCTGCCGCTGCTGCACGGAGGAGTTCCTCGATTAAAGGTCGTGTGTGAGACGCTGAGACGGTTTGAACGTGTCGCCCAAAGTTCACGTGTTGGAAACTTGACCCCCAAGCAACAGTATGAGCAGGTGGGACCTCACGAGATTAGGCCACGAGGACAGAGTGAACGGATTAGTGCTGTTATCTCGGGAGTGGGTTGTTACAAAAGGGGGAGTTTGGCCCCATTTTCTCTCTTTCTTGCCCGCGTGATGCCTTCCACCAAGTCACCACGCTGCGCCAAGGCCCTCGCCAGGTGCCGGCCCCTCAAGCTCGGGTTTCCCAGCCTCCGCCATCGTGAGCCAAAAAAATCTGTGTTCAGTATAAATAACGCAGTCTGCGGTTTCCTGTTACAGCTAACAGGATAAGACAGACTAAACACCACGAATGGGGGGAGGACAGGGTTGGCGAATCCGCATCCAGAACGCGTGTCTGCTCCTGCCGCCCTCCGTAAGGAAAGGGATCCAACGTCACCACCTGCCGCCCAGCGGCTGGCCCGCCTCTCCGACCCACCCGATGGGCCTCGTGCGCGGGCAGCCGCGAACCCAGAAGTGCTGGGACCCGATGGGCCCGGTGAGGGCAGGCCCATGTTGCTGAGCCCACGGATGGCCTCTGCCCCTCCAACTACTGCCACTGTGCTCACGGTGCCACTGAGCAGACAGCAGGGTGGACAGGCTGGGTCATCTGACCCATCTGATCATCAGAGCCTCGACTGCGGTGGACGCCCTTGGCAGGCGCTTCCATGGCCCTCGAATACTTTGACGCATGGGGCCCTTCAAAGATGTCCTTTCACACACAGCTCCCAAGTCGGCCTCGAGCCTGCCTCCCCGCCCCGCACAGCTGGGCAGCGCCGCGGTTCTCCCACGGGCGTCTCCGTCTGCAGTAGGCGCCCAGGACCGCTGCGTCTGCTGGCCTGAGGCCCGAATGGCAGGAGGCTTTCCCCACAGCCCGACCTGTTCCACAGCCCTTCATTATTCTGGGCCTCCCTCAAACCAGCAGCCTTATGGTGTAAATGCATCAGAGAGCCACACGGACATCCTACACATGCCTCAAAAATCCAGAGACCCATCAATCCCCGAGCCTCTTTCTTCATGGAAGACGACGCAAGGTGAAGCAACGTGCTTCTCATGTTAGAGGGGATTTCAACTCCCCGCCCCGGATTGCTAGAACCCAAGAAACATCGCCAATGTGGCAGGTCCCTGACTTACACACGGGTTTTCTCTCCCCCTCTGGCAAGCACGAGCCATTTATGGCACTTGCTAGCTCCCTCCCGGCAGATCCAGTTAGCATGACGTCATAAATACAACAGGCAGCTGTGAGGTTCTGAGGCTGTCCAGATCATGGCGGGCCACACGACACGGCAGACAGCAGGAGAACCGGCAAATCCCGCGGCCATGCAATTACGGTTCACCACGCTCTCCCGGCAGCTGGAGCGAACTCCTGATTACCTGTATCGACCGGGGTGCAGTAGAAAGTATTTTCTAGTGCAGAGGTTCTCAAACTTCGGCTTGCACCAGAATCATCTGGGCAGCTTGCTCTAACACGACCCCTGGGCCCAGCCCCAGATTTAACTCAGGTGGTCTCAGACGTTTAGCAGGTTCCACGGCGAGGCTGACGCTGTGGTCTGTGAGAACTGCTGTCTAGTCAGCCACCAGGTGTGTGCCAGGTGCTGGGGCTGAACGGGTCTTCTCTAGAACAGATACCAGATCCAGAACAACCTCTGGGATTGGCATCAATTCCTGATAGTTCTTTTTTTTTTTTTTTTTTTTTGAAGACAGAGTCTCACTCTGTTGCCCTGGCTAGAGTGAGTGCCGTGGCGTTAGCCTAGCTCACAGCAACCTCAAACTCCTGGGCTCAAGCCATCCTTCTGCCTCAGCCTCCCGAGTAGCTGGGACTACAGGCATGCGCCACCATGCCCGGCTAATTTTTTCTATATAGTTTTAGTTGTCTGATTAATTTCTTTCTATTCTTAGTAGAGACGGGGTCTCGCTCTTGCCCAGGCTGGTCTTGAACTCCTGAGCTCAAATGATCCGCCCGCCTCGGCCTCCCAGAGTGCTAGGATTACAGGCGTGAGCTACCGCGCCCGGCCGATTCCTGATAGTTCTTGTGAAAACACATGGTCATGCTCTAGGACGCAGCCAGACAGGGGACTTGAAGGCTGATGGTGAACCTCTTGCCCTACCTCTCAGGTCCTTGGTGGGGGCACAGTCCGATGCCCTGGAGATGCAGCATTGCTCTTGGTCCGCTGCTCTGGCACAAGGAGGCAGTTCCAGGGACTTCCACGGGGCCCCTTCTGCAATAACAGCCGCCACTCCATGGGTCAAAACACCAGTGTGGTGATTCCACCGATCACTAAGCACATCTTTGCTGACTGCACCTTCCGGGACCAGGGAAGGAGCCACGGGGGGGAGGTCTGTGATCCCGCCGGACCCACTAGGAAACACTCTCACCACTTGACTCTGCTAAGCCCCCATCTGACCAGTGAGTCAAATGGCAATTTGGGTCTCTAGGAATTAGCTTTAGTTCTGACCGTTTTCAAGAACGGCTGCGAAGCCTTGCTATTACCAAGCGCACGGTCTCCCTGGCAGATGGCCACGGGTCCCTCTGCGAAATGCTTAGAGGAAATTGAAAACATAAACTTACGGCCAAATCAGACAGGCCTTCCTCACAGTCTCCACATCAATCGCGGGACCTACGTCTGCGCCTGGGGTTAGGGCTGGGTACAAAGTGGTCACAAGTCCTCCCTAGGATGACTCAAGTCAGATTTTGGCCCACAAGACCTAGAATTTTTCTATTTCATGTCTAGATACTCCATGGTAATCAGCCATACCACCGATCCCCGTGGTCCAGAACTCTCTGCCTGCCTTCTGCTCATGCTGATGTCATGGGGGTAGTACCCCCCTGACTCTTAGGATTAAGCACCACCCGCCCCATTCCAGGCTCTGGGAGCCCACGTGACTGCTGGAACGTGGGAACCGAACACTACGGCACCATCTCCCGCCGTCACCCCCAACCTAGGAGCACGGCTCTTCAAGAGCGTTGGGACGCCCTCTTAGAACACACTTCTCAATGCCTTGTTGAAGGAATTGTCCCCAGAGCCCTCCAGAAGGGTTTGTTTTGGGGCGACTGACCCAGCTGCACATACCAGACCCCCCAACATTTCCCGCTCCCTGGGCCTCCAGACTCCGCACAGTTCCAGGGGAATTCCAGGCACTCCAACCTCACTGACCGAAGGCCACTCACTGAGTTTAGATTTCAGCTAAGCAGATCAACTGAGCAGACAGTTTACGCCACTCCCAGGTGCTCATGCCAACATGTTAAATCCAGAATCTTCCATGAGTGCACGCACGTCAATACGTTACTTCCCTAGATTTTATCGTCCTCGGTCTGAACCTCTTGGAACCCATTCCCATACGTGCTCCCAGCCCACCAGACCCCTGGCGTCGCAAGCTGGCAGCATTCTGCAATTTCCTGTGTTTATTCTGAAGACCTGGCCCTTCTGCCTCTGGCCAGTGCTGGGATCTAACCCTGGTTACGTGGGACCATCAGGCTGCGCGGGAGGGTGGATCGGCACCTGCCCCAGAAGTCACCGAAGGGTCTTCTGCAAATGAGGCTGGTTCCTCAGACAGAGGTGAAGGGGCTATTTCCCCTGACAAGGAAGGTTCAGGGGAACTGGGGTCAAAGTGGTCAGCCTCGTCTGCGTCTGCCCACATGTCCCCATCCCACGTCTCAGGGTCCCTCCTTAGCTGTCCTCACCCACGACAAGAGACTTGGAAGGCTCACATCTGCCACTGGCCACAGCTCTGCAGCCCAGACCTGGGGCCAGATCCTTGGCCACATCTGTCCTGAGGCTACGTGAAGTCAAAGGTCTCTTTACTGCTGCACGGGTGCCTCCGACGTCCCACCTGCAGCTTGGCTTACGAATTCAAGGTTTGGAGTTGACTTCCTCTTTGTGCGACTTCCCTGGAGCAGCCGTGAGCAGTCAGCCCACCCTGCGATCTGTGTAACCCACAGTGATGTTCTCACTCTCCCAATGCCCTGCCCGCTCTATGCCACCACTGGGGATATTGTGATAATTGTGATAATACTACATCCACACATTATTAGAGTTCCATTTCCCCCAGCAAGGAGGTCACCCCTTCACCCAACAAATTGGCAGGGGACTCCATTCCAGACTCTTCCTTCCAGTCTGTAGCCTGTTACACTCCTGGTACCAACGACTGTATCAGTCAGGAGACAGGTGGCACGTGCAAAAGGCTGAGTAAAGAGGGTTAATTGAGCGACTATTTTCGGAGGTGCAGCCAGGGTTAAGAGAATCAGCAGGGTGTGGCGAAGAATCCAGGGTTCACAACAAGACGCCATTTCCACCTCTTGCGTGGGGGTAAAACGGTGGCCCCAGACCCAGCAAGGGCTGCGGTTGAGCTGCCCACGGGAGCAGGGGCCGTAGGTCAAGGGACACAGAGGGACACAGCCGCTGCCAAAAGCGTAGCTCGCAGGGAGGGGGTTAAGGAGAAGCCTCCCAGCCTCTCTCTCCCTGCAATCCCGTCTCCGCTGCGCCTCCGTTGCCCAAGCCCAAGGAGAAGCCAGAGGGCAGGAGCCAGGTGGTGCCGCCCGGCGAGGTCAGCCTCCGAGGGCACCAGGGCAGGGCAGGGGGGGACGGAGAACGGATCTGCCAGCAGATGGGGATAGGACCCAGCTAACATCCCCTGGGCTCCTTATGCAACTCGGCGCACTCTCCGCCCTCGGTACCAGGGAGAGGCCGCCCCACTAGGTCCCTTTTTCCAGGCAAGAGCATCCCCTCGCCTAATGCACACAGCAAAGAAGGGCCCCAGGATGGAGCATCTCCAGCCTGGCCGCACAGAGCAGCGGCTGGTCAGTGTACACCCCGAATGTTGCCCTCTCCTCGGGGCCACCTCCGTCCCACACCCGCCGTCCCAGTGAGCGGGGAGATGCTGGGCTCACCCGGGAGCCAGGACAGGAGCTCGGCTTTCTGTGCATCTGTGTGTCAGGAAAGAGCGGCCCAGAGGCCCGGGAGGCTGAGACTTAGGCTAGAGGCAGCGCTGCAGGGAACGTCCTCGTGCACGCAGTTCCTCTTTCCTCTTTCCCTCTCTCAGATCACCAAGTGCAGCACTAACGTCATTTGGAAGAAATGTCTGGAGTTGAGCTTGAGCTGTGAAATGGGGGCGTAGCTGGTGCAGCGCCGCTCACCTTCGTAAACCGCCGCCGTGGGACCGGGCTTTAGACACAAAGATGAGCGTGGCGCAGCCCTGCCCTGCGCAGCTCGCAGCTCTTGCAGGTCCAGTCCAAGCCGCACCCCCGGACCACGACTTGCCGGCCTGAGAAAAGTGTTGCCTGAGAGGCTGAAGGTTCTGGAATCCAGTCTCAGCTCTGCCGCCCGTGAGTCGTGTGAAATGAGCAAGTCTCCGCAATTATGCAAAAGCGTCGGGCAACGTGGGGGCCCCGAGGCCTGGGGAAGGGCCCCGCTCACAGCAGACACCAGTTTGCTCAAGATCACGTGGGCACCTCTGACCTCTGGGCCTCAGCATGGTGCAGCCCGGCCCGTACCCCAGAGACCCACTCTCGCGAGTGCTCCCGTCCAGACCCAGGGGAAAGCCCTTCACGTCCCTGCCCCGTGTCCTCAGAACAGCAGTGACGGTGTGGACGCCGTGCGGGACTGTGGTGGGTCCACCCCGGGCTGGGCGGACAGTGCGAGCTCTCAGGTGAGAGAGGAAGGAGGAACTAACGGCTTCCTCCCGCCCGGATCAACCGATCTTGCCCAGACAGGGGTCACTTCCCATCTGCACCGACTGTCTGTCTTCTTGCTGCTTTTCCAAACTGTGGTTTGGAGGCCCTCACAGGTCAGCCTGGTATTCACGGCAGGTGCAAACGGAAACGGGGGCACATTTTGCAATTTGCAAGAAAATTAACTAATTCATATTAATTTATATATACGTAGATCTCGGCATAACATGATGAAAAGCGATGCTAATTCTCTACTTGGAAACCAGATGGACATTGAACACTGGGATGGCAAGTAGTTTTGTTTTTATAAAATGTATTTACAAGATTTAATTGAATTTTCTGAGCCGAGTGCAGCGGCTCACACCCATAGTCCCAGCTATGCGGGAGGATTGCGCGACCCCGGAGTTCAAGACCAGCCTGGACAACACAGGGAGGCCCTGTCTCAAAAAGAATTTAAAAAGAAAACAAAAAGATTTAATTAAATTTTCAAAAACTAAATTTAAACATTTCATCTTGATTTAAATAATTTTG
>NW_012152563.1:282736-321534 GCF_000956105.1 Propithecus coquereli | reverse complement strand
GCCCCAGCCGTCCCCACGCTCAGTCACTGAGCCAGCGCGCACTGCGTGACCACGCGCCACACCCCGGAGAACCGCCGGCGAGCTGAGCGCACTGTGCTCAGCGTCGAGTCAAGGCAGGAGGAGCCTGAGCAGGGTCTGTCACCGCGGGGACCGCGTGCTTGGCGGGCACCGACGTGCCACGCTCCACTCCCCCTGGAGAAAGGACCTGTGGCTCCAGCTCTCGGTGCGCGATCAGCAACCGTCTCGAAATAAGACTGGCCAGGCTTATTTAGTCTCCAAGAACAGAAAAGCAAAACCAGACAAAAATAGGCTCTGCGAACAAGCACCCGATCCTGGCTCATCACCCCTGGTCAGGGGCATCCTCGAGCCCTTCCCGCCCCTCTGCAGGGAGCGCGAGGGACACCCTCCCCGCCCCACGGTTCTGCGGAGAGCACAGCGCCAGGGGGAGGAGCACGGAAAACGGGCCGGCACTCGGCACACGACCAGCCACGGCCACTCCTCCGGGGCCGTCAAAAGGACCTTGCTTCCAAACTAAAGAGAGGAAAAGTAGTTTTGAGTACAGCCACTTTTGAGGTTCACTTTGGTGTCAGAAATCTTCGAGACGATTTAATTATGACGCTTCGAGTTCCCTTGTCCTGAAAAACACCGCCTTGGCTCAAGCCTCCCCTCACCCCCGGAGGAGCTCGGTCCAGCGGCATTTCCAGGGTGAACCAACAGGTGCGGAGCGCCGGGCGGGGAGGTCCCCGCTGGGAGCAGGGAGGCTCCTCTCCCCTCCGCCCCTCTGTAGCGGGGACAGAGAGCCGCTCCCTGCCACCCTGGAATGAGACCTCCGTCCTGCCAGAAACACCCGAGCTTGCTCCTGCTGGTCAGGTCAACTTCAAAGTGGATTCTGTTCCCAGCCACACTCATCCCCGGCTACATGGCTAATGGGCCGATGGTTAAAAGCAGGAAACGTCAGTGAAATAGGAATTTAGTAAGAAGCATATAGGGATAATTAGGCCGACTGGCCTTGGGACACGCATTCCCAGATCTGAAAGCTCCACCCATCTGGGCAAAATGCCTCTAGTTCTTAAAATGCCACAGTTAAAAAGAGGAAATTTGGCCGTGAAAGTCATTTGTCTATGTCGTATCAGGACACGCTGACAGGTCCGATCTCTAAAATAAAACATCTTAAGCGCACGCGTCACCGGGGCTGGCAGCGGGCGTCTCCGGGGGTTGCGGCAGCGGAACAGACGGGCTCCTGCGGCCACAGGCTGAGGAAGAGCAAATGCGGGCAGAGCCCCGGCCGGGCCCGGTGGGAGCGTCCGTTACTTTGGTTCCTTTCATGGACCTGGTGCCGGGAGCGTTTCGGCTCTACCCGCCCTGTTTTCGTCTCAGGCCACGGGCGGGTCCAGCGGGTTTTCTCGGCGTCACCGAGCCCGTAACTGCGTCAGATGCGCGAGGGAGTGCGTGCGATTTCAGCCGTTGGCACCGGCATTCTCCGGTGCCGGTGGTGCCGAGCGGATCAATGACGACTTGAAGTGGCCGCCGCCCACGACCCAGAGACGTCCAGCAAAGCCCTGCTGTGCGCAGCAGCCTCGTAGCTCGCGCAGGTGAGGGCTCTGAGGAAGAGACGGGCGGCTCCCGCAGGCTGACGCCGGGAAACGGAGCTAACGGGACAATCTCAAAGCACAGGGTGGAAAGCAGGGACTCTAGCCGAGTCGACAGGAGCAGAGATGCCCCTGGGAACACGAGGAATTCAGAAAAGTGCTGGGGAAGGCTCTGCCTTCCGAATGCAGCGAATGCGCTTGCACCAACCTTACCCCACAGCAGGGCCTGGGAGACCCTGCCGGCATCGGCGCTGACCAGGATGTCCGCTGAAATCAGCAAAGCTCTGGGGAACAGGGACCTAGAGCGCAGCCCTGTAAAACGAGGCCAGCTGTGCAAGAGCAGTTCCGCCCCAGAGCACGCTGTTTCCCAGGCTGTGTGTAGCCGAGGCTGCTGGCTGCACCCCCTCCCCAATATCCACTCTCCCCTTCTACGGCGGTCAAACTCTGACTTTCACAGGGAAGCCATGTGTTCAGTTGTGAGACTGCATTCCCAGCCTTCCTTGTACAGAGGTGTGGTCTTATGGTTATATTGTTACCAATAAAGTGCAAGAAATGTGGTTTGGGGCTCCCAGGAAGGCTGCTTAAAGGGGCCCACCTCAAAGGGAAGAAGGACCCTTGTGCCCTTTCATCCCCCCAATCCCCACTCCTTTGTTATCTCTGTCAGCCTGGAACTAGGGTGTGCTGGCTGGAGCTCCAGCAGCCATTTGGTACCTTGAGACTGAAAACTGCATACCCAGGACGGCACAGCAAAAGTCCGCTAATGACACCGTGGACCTGCCATACCAGCTCCAGCCTTCCTGGCCCCAGACTGCTTTTATGTGAGAGAGACCCCAGCCTCCCTGAAGTTCCTCAGACATGATAAGCATGTTTTAATCCTTGGGGCTTCGTGCTGGCTGGTCCCTTTGCCCAGAGCACTTGCCCCCAGACGTCCTCCAGGCTTGCTCCCTCATTGCCATCAGTTCTCTGGCAGAAAGCACCGAGGACCTCGGCACTGAGGCCTTCCCTGACCACCGTGCTCACGAAGCACCCACCCCCAGTACTGCACGGAACTTCCATCGGTCGGACTGCGCGTCTCTTCCTTACCCACCTGTCTCCCGTCCGCCTCCCTCCACTGAACGAAAGCTTCCTGTGGACAGCAGCCGGGGCTGCTCTGTGCGCTGTGTGCCTGTCCCCAGAACAGCGCCTCGCGCAGACAGGCACGCGGTACAGACTTAGTGCGTGAATGGCATGGCCTGACGGCGGCTCTGCGACCTCATGTGTCCTCTCAGGCCCTGGGATAGGGCGCGTCAGGCCCAAGAAGGCACCTCGCCCCGCGGCCACCAGGAACCAGGCTGGGCCGCGGCTGCCCATCCGCAAAGGGGGGCAGAGGAGACGGGCGGGGCTCGCTCCCGCGTCTGGGGGGCTTGCAAGGGGGGGGCAGCCGCCCTGGCCCCTCTCTGCCCCTCACGGCCCAGGCGTGCGCCACGACTCGGGGGCTCTGTCCCGGGTCCAGGAGGTGACGACACAGCCACAGGGTCCTTGAACCAAGTCTGCACCCCGTGTGCGCCCGTCAGTCAGCCCCCGAGACGCTGGCGTGTGGGGCGCTATGCCGGGCAACTTCATGCACTCGCTTGGCTGGACCAAGGTACCCAAGTGTTTGACCAAATGTTATTCTAGATGTTTCTGTGTTTTCTTAGGTGAGATTAACATTCAAATCAGCAGACTTTGCGCAAGCAGATTAGTCTCCATAACGTCCCTGGGCCTCTTCGAAGCGGTTGAAGGCCTTAAGCAAACAGCGCCGGCCTCCCGGGAGGGAGAGGGAGTCTGGACGCCCTCAGACCCCAGCTGGGGCCCTTCCCTGGGCCTGCAGCCGGCCTTGCACTGGCTCCCAGGTCCCAGGGACAACCTGTCCCGTCTTTCTCTCGCTCTTCCGCCCGCCCCCGCCGCACACACACAGACAGACACACAGACAGACAGACACACACACAGACACACACACACACAGACGCACAGACACACACACAGACGCACAGACACACACAGACAGACACACACATAGACACACACATAGACACACACACAGACACACAAAGACACACACAGACACACACAGACACACACAGACAGACACACACAGACACACAGACACACACACACACCCTATCTGCTCTGCGTCTCGGGGGGACGCTGACTCACCCTCTCCACGTCCCAGGCGGGGCTGGGCGTCCTGGGATGTTCGATGAGCAAACTCCACAGAGACCCCCGACCTCACTCGCGAAATGAGAAGACGAATGAACGCCCGTCCGTGGGGGAAGGTGCACACACCTCGGCCCAGCGGACCAAATCAGGGACGCAGCGGACACAGCCTGCGGCCCCTGAGCGGGGCACGGCAAGGGCTTTATTGAGCGCTGATGAGGGACGGGGCTCACAGCTGAGGGCGGCCCGGCCACGGGCGGGGGTGGGGCTCCCGCCCCTGTTTCCGGAGGAGCGGGGAGAACCTCACGCCGGCAGGAGAGCGGGCAGCACTTTTCCAGTGCACTGGCCAAAGCCGACGCGGTAACCGTCTCCTTGACAGTGTCCTGGAACAGAGAGGGACAGGGGTCAGTCGTGACACCCCCGGGCCCAGGAGAACCGGCGCCCCGGCAGCTGCAGTGCCGGTCAGCACGGGGCCGGGCCGGGGCAGGAAGGCGGCGTCGGAACGACACACACCCCTGAACGGGGAACGGGCCTCCTGCAGCCGGGCAGAGCTGCAGGCAGGAGCCCTGGAGCTGGGACTCGGGGCCCACCCCCCGCCTGGCGTCCTCAGAGGCACCTGGCGGCTCGACAGCTCCCCTGACGGTGGTCAACTCTCCCCACCTGGGTTTGGGTTCAAATCCTTGGTCTGGTGATCGCCCTGACGCCAGACTGCCCACGTTCAAAGCCCGGCTCCTCTACCTGCTGGCTCTGTGGCCTGGGTCTCTCTAGACCTCGGTTTCCTTATCTGTGAAGTGGACCTAATGGTGGTGCCACCGCGCAGGCTGCTGCGGGGACGGTGCGGGCTAACGCACAGAGACGTCTGGGTGCGGCAGCGAAGGAAACACGTCCCAACAGCTCGCTCTGACTGTTGGCGCCGACACCGCTCTCGCCGAGCGCTGCCACGCAGGGAGAGAAAACAGCACGGGGAGACTCTGAGAGCGCATGCTCGCGCTCGACTCTGCGCCTCCGTGCGCCACACGAGCGACACGGACCAGCTGACACAGGAAGATGTTTCAGTGACACTTTCTCGGTGTCGTCTCCCAAACGCGTTTCTGTGCGAAGCCATCTTGCTCGGTGAAAGGAAACGGTTGTTCGTGCATCTTAGACGAAGCTTACGTCTGGGAGGGAAGGGAAATGCTGAGGACAGGGGCGCTTGGATTTGAACTTCTGTCCCCCAGACCTGTGAAAGGACCAAGCTCTGTGGTTTTAAGCCACCGATTTGCAGTCGTCTGCTAGAGCAGCCACGGGGGACGAAGGCAAGGTCCCCGGCAAGCAAGGAGAGCTCGGGACAGCAGCATCAGTCCACGCCAGCATCCCACGTTTCACGTGAGTTGCGCAGAGACTGGTTCTACCTGAGCAAGGCAGCCCTGGGCGGAGCGAGGTCCAAGTGCAGGGGTTTGCAGGCAACGAGGGGAGCAGCTCCCCCACGGCAGGGGCGACGCATTAGAGCGGGGCTAAGTGGGACGACAGCCTCAGACAAGAGCAGGATGCAAACTCCACGAACAGGCAATAGGGAGCCATGAGACGTTCTTGAGCAGCAGCGTATGGGGGAGCAAAGACGAAGGCTCGACTTCCAGGCAGGAGGGGTGCGGGGGCCGGTGCGAAGGCTCCCCTGGGACCTGGGCATGGAAGGTGGCCCGGAGCAGGCCCGGTGCAGAGGGGCAGGCCCTTCAAAAGGGCGCTGGGCGGCCCGTGCCGAGGGAATGGGTCCAGGGACCAGCCCCGCCTGTCAGCGGTGCCCAGACAGCGTCAGGAAGGCGGGGTGACAATCGGGCATCCAAAGAGAGACGCGAGGTCGGCAGCGGGAGAGCAGGACGCGGAGCGCGAGTGACGAGGCGCCACCCACCCTGCGGGGCTGCGGATGGGCGGAGCAGACACCGCCGACCCCCACGCTTCACGCGGGAATCGCACAGAGAGGGACCGAGACCCCCGCCTTCTGCACCCTGGGCTCTGGGAAACGGCCGTGACGGACGAGGCTGACGACCGCCGCCATGTTTAGGCGCTCACAGGGTGCCGCGCTCTGACGGCGCCTGAGAGGCTCTCAGAGGCGTGGAGCGTCGGGGTTCTGGGGACAGAAGCTGCCTGGAGGGGACCCAGGTCTCATCATCTCCTGGCTGCGAAATCCTGGGCAGGTCGTCTGACCCCACTCCACCTGCTCCTCCGCACGACGGACGCGTGGCGCTAGGGTATGAGCCCAGAAGAGCAGCGACCTGATCTGTCTCTGCGTCGCTGGCCCCAGGATGGGACGGGCAAGTGCTCGGTCAATGTCCACTGAGGAATAAACAAGTTCGCCTTGTCCTCACGGCTACGCCGCGAGGTTGAGTGCTGTGTCATTAGTCCCGTTTTAAAGATGAAAACTGAGTCTCAGAAAAGTCAAATAACCACAAGGACGTCACGCAGCCGGTGGACCTGGGCGTCCAAACTGAGTCTTTCTGACTCCAGAGCAGGTGCTGGCGGCCGTCACGGTGGCCTTCCTCTCTGTCAGCGCGTGCGGCAGACGGAACGGCCCCCAGGGATCTCAGAGCGCCCCCGCCCCCTAGAAACAGGCTGCGGAGGAGTCCCGGGGTCTGCACAGGGTTTTCCGTGGCGTCTGGACGGCGGGGAACCGGCCGTCATCCTACAGCTCCGCGCAGTGAGAAGGAAACCCAGGGAAGCTTCTACCGTCCGCCCGGCGTGCGGAGACCGCGTGTGAAGTCCCGGCTGCCACGCCGTGGCGGAGGCAGAACAAGCAGACGGAGGGCGTGGGGACGCACCGTGGGGACGCGTTAGGACGGACGGCCTCGCGGCCGGGGGGAGCGCCCGCGGCCAGAGCAGCCCACGCGGCAGGAGAGACGCGCCCGCGGGGCCTGGCCGCGCTCACCTGTTATGATGACTTCGTCACCGTCCAGCAGGAACCTCCGCGTCTGCCCGTGGCCCAGCTCTATGGCCCTCGACCCCCTCCAGGACAGCTCCAGCATGGAGCCGAAGCTTTCCGGCTCCTTCGCGGCAGGAAGGGGAAAAGGGTCGCGGGTGTTTACGTCTCGGAGGGGGAGCACGTCAGCGCCGGAGGGGACAGTGCCTGGCAAGACCCTGTGCCCCTCGGCCTCGGTGGGACCACCGTGGCAATGCCCCGGGACCCGGCACCCCGTCCCTTCCTCCAGCTGGCGGAGCAGCTTCCCACGGAGGGCATCGCCCCTTCGGGACCCTGAGTCCCGGCCGGGGTGCCCGGCCCCTCCCGCGGGGGAGAGAATGCCGGGATGCATCAGGCCTTGCCAGAGTGACGGGCACTCGCCCCACCCCCAGGCCATCATCTGGGAAGGTTCCGGGACTCCCCCCGGGGTCACGCCAGCACAGGGGGGGCGGGAGGGGCCACCTATCCTGGGAGGGTGCAGGGGGGGATGGTGACAACCAAGACACGGTCAGTTTCCCGACTCTAGCCACCCGTTGCTGTGAGTCTTCCCTGTGGAGGCCGAGAGCCGGCCTCCGGCCTCACGCAGCCTCTCGAGGCTGGAATCGGAGGGGCCCCTCCTGCACCCAGAGAGGGATGCGCTGGGAGGAGGATGGAGCGGTAAGATGCGCCCCCCACCGGGCGAGCTGAGGGCCCCGGTCTGCCTGGGGAGGTCTGCGTGGGGAGGTCTGCGTGGGGAGGAGGCTGCTCCGCAACGGGACGGGACACTCACCGGCCCGCTGATGGTTCCGGAAGCCAGGAGGTCCCCCGGGCGCAGGTTGCAGCCGTTGACAGAGTGGTGCGCGAGCTGCTGCAGCATCGTCCAGTACATGTGCTGGGGACAAGTGGGGCGGCTGGGCGCGACCGGCCCGCTCCCCGCACGCGGCCCTCCCCGCTGCCCAGCCGGCCCGCCCGTCCCCATAGCGACAACTCGCTGGGCTCCTGGACCCAGGGCCCCCCAGCTCTCTCCACCTCCTCGCGACCTCCGACCTCCGCTCCTCCCCACCGCAGCCGGCCGACCACCTCCTCCAGGAAGCACTGCCTGAGCCCGCAGCACGCCTGACTGCACAGGACTCACGCTGCCCTGCAGGGCCTGCGTCCGCGCCACGGCGGAGGCTGCTGAGAGCAGAGGCCCCAGGCACAAGCCCACCCGGCCTTGGCAGGGACACTGGGGTGGGGGGGAATGAGTCAGACACGGCGTGAGAGCGGCTGAGGGACGGGGAGCGCCAGGCAGTCGGGTGGTGGGCACGGGGCCGCGGCGCCAGGTGGCCACTGAAGGGCTCAGAGGTGACGCACCCGAGCCGCTGTGAGGCCAGCGCTCCGCGCTCAGGCGACGGAAACCTCAGAGACGGTCCGTAGCCACGAGCCCCGGCAGGCCCCTTTGTCCCCCTCGCGGTTTGTGGAGAATGAGGCTAATGGAAGGGAGACCAGGGGAGCGGGAAGGCAGCTGTTCAGAGAACCGTGAGCAAATACACGCAAACACGCGGCTGACGCGCCCAGCCGCCTTGGTCCCTGGGGCAACGCAAGCGGAAACCGCGGCCCAGCGTGGTGGGAATGAAAGGGACATGGCACCACGCGTGGCAAGAACGAAAGGCACACGGCACCACGCGTGGCAAGAACGAAAGGTACACGGCACCACGCGTGGCGGGAACAAAAGGCACACGGCACCACGCGTGGCGGGGACGTGGAGCAGTGGAAACGCTGCCAGTGGCGGTGCCCATCGGCGTGGCCACCTCAGGGAAGTGGAGGTTGCGCAGGCTGAGCATGTGTGTCCCCCGCAACCCCGGAACTCTATCCCCGGCCACGCCCAGCAGAAATGCGGCCGTGTGCGCCAGGCATCCGCAGCAGCTCTCTGACGGCCAAAAACAGAGCCCACCAAATGTCCGTCCACGGTGGGCGGGCCAGTCACGTGTGGGGCATTTATGTGGGACCCACGAGGCAATGAGAGAAACGAGCTATCGCCGCAAACAGCGACGGTGCGGGTCTCGCACACACGGCGCTAGCACAAGAAGCAGACACAGAGGAGACGCGCTGCGTGGTTCCATCGCGACAAAACCGAAAACCAGACAGAACTGGCGCCGCGGCCCCTGTGCCCACCGCCCGACTGCCTGGCGCTCCCCGTCCCCTAGCCGCTCTCGCGCCGTGTCTGACTCATTCGCCCCACCCTCAGTGTCCCCCTCTAGAAGCCAGGGGAGAGGTGACCCTTGCTCGGGGGGTGACAAGTGACAGGGGGCCCCGGGGGCTGCTGAGGTGCCGGGAATTTCCCACCCCGACCCGGGTGCTGGCCACACAGGGCCGCTCTCTGTGTGAACATGCCTCGTGCCGTGCCCTGCGTTGTGTGTGTTTTTACCTGTGTTCTGCTTCAACTAAAAATCCTCTTTAAAAAAAGTGGCTCTCGTTAGTCCAGCCCCTGGCAGCGCAGGAGAAACCAGGACTTGGCCCCAACAGAAACACCTGTTGTCCCCAAGAGAACCACTGGCCACGTCTGTGCAGCTCCGTCTCCAGGGAGCTCTGTGACCTCACGGCCATCTCCAGAGAGGCACGGCGCCACGGAAGCTCCAGGCCCACGGCTGAGCCACCGTCATGTCCCCGCACGGACGCTCTTCTCCTGCCCCGCCAGGAAGAAAGATCTCCCTCCAAGAAGCCGTCCGACCGGCTTCAGAGCCTACCTTAAAGTTGGACCTGCATATGGTGGCCGCATGGCTCATGCCTTCTCCTGTTAGAGAGAGGAGGGCGACATCACGAAGATTTAATTCCATTAAGCAGGGAGGAGAATAAAGGCAGAACTGTCCTGTGGTCCAGCACGATTTCACTTAGTCTGTGGAACTAATAGCTCCTTGGACATCCGAGCTGAGACTTCCACAGGGACGACCTAGCCAGGCGCTTTCTGACGGCCCCTCCCTCCCGGAGCCTCTCTTGCCCCTCCTGCAGGCTCTGAGCCACCTGCACGGAGGGGCGAGGCCCTAGCCTGGCAGTGAGGAAGACGCAGACAGAGGCGAGAAATCGAGGAATAAAGGAGGCGTGGCCAGCGCACAGTGCAGGAGGTCTGCGTGTGGCCCCCAGGCACCCGTGGGCCCCGGGGGACGGAAGGCGACCCCTGACTCTGCCCACTGCAGGCACTGCACCCGACCTTTACGTGAGCTGGCTTGCTTAGCCCT
Organism: Propithecus coquereli; assembly: GCF_000956105.1. Classification (NCBI taxonomy): domain Eukaryota; kingdom Metazoa; phylum Chordata; class Mammalia; order Primates; family Indriidae; genus Propithecus; species Propithecus coquereli. Next base: position 311,647 of record NW_012152563.1, on the reverse strand, counting down.
CACCACACAGCGCAAGGTCCATGCCATCATCATCCCATTTCACAGGGGACAAACCAGGGCACAGACCAGTTGGGGACCTTGCCCGCAGTCCTGCAGCCGGGCAGCAGCAGGGCCAGGCTGAGCAGCCTCAGGGGACATGGTCCCGCACCAGGGGCCACCAGGGCCAGGCGCTTGGACACAGGTGCCCACGGAGCCCTGGGCACGCCCGCCCCCCACAGCGCACCTTTCAGGGCCACAGAGAGGTTGATGTCGAACGCGTAGGGCTGGTCGTGGCACAGGTACGGCAGGGGCCTGGGGTCCTGGGGGCACAGCACAGGTCACCGGAGCTCGCCCAGGCCGGGCCCCTGCAGCTCCTGCCCCACCCCCAGCACGGAGGGCCGGGGCAGCGGAGCCGTCCCTCTGCTGGGTCCCCGCACTGGCCCTGGGCAGCATGGGGTGGGGGTGGCCATATGTGCCAGACTCCAGGAAAAGCAGCTGGGGAGGGGGATCCGCAGGTCAAAGGTCACAGGGGCCAAACCAGCGAAGTCCCAGAAAGCCGGGGGAGGGGAGGGCTGGGGAAGGTGGGCAGTGGGGGCCTGCGGGGAAGGGCTGGGGCTGGGCGGGAAGGGTCCTGTGGGCCCCGGGGGCAGGCGGCCCCTCCTGGCGCCCCAGCCGGCTGGACGTCTGCACTTTGGCCGAAAGCAGCGTTTCCCAAAGTGTGACATGAGGCGCCAGTGGGACAGGAGGTCGTTTTTGGTGAGTTTGGCAGTTACGTGTTTCTTTGTATGATTATAGGTGCAGCTGAGGATGCTGGGGACACAAAGCTCCTCCTCTCAATATATAAGTTAAGTTTTAACATGAAATAAATGACAGTTCCGAAGGGGCAGGAGGCGGCACACAAATGGCGTTTGGGAAGGGCTGGCGCAGGGAAGGTGGAGTCCAGACCTCTCTGGTGGGGGCCGCGGAGGAAGTGATGTGCGGGCTCCCGAGAGGAGGAGGGGACAGTCTTGGTGACGGAGGCAGGTGTGGGGGGGAGCAGGGGCAGCGTGAGAGCCCAAGGACTTTCCCGGGGAGCCGGCCTGCAGACAAAGCCCGTCTGCCCCAGCAGGCAGTGCAAAGGCCGGGAACCCCGCCTGGGCCCCACGGGCGAGTCGGAGTTGGGGGGGCACTGCAGGACTCAGGGACACGGGAGAAGCAGGACAGCTCACCGGCCAGAAGCCGAGAGGCAAGAGCATGCTGGGAAGAGTGGGGGGCCACAGGACGTCAGGGTGCAGGGGACTCTGGCCGGCAGCTGCTGGTGGTGGGTGGGGCCGGGGCCCGGCTGCCGCACTGAGGACGGCGGGGGGCGGGGTGGGGGTCAGACCAGGATGCCGGGGCTGGTGCAGGGAGCCGGGGCTGCAGGGCCAGGACCCCACTCCCGCTGCTGGGCTGTAGACTGCATTCTACAAGTTGGGCTCCAGGGGGCGCCCTCCACACAGACAGTCTGAGGGCGCCGTGGGGCGCTGTGCCACGCGTGGTACTGGAGAACCCTTCTCCTGCCAGCCCCGGCCTCAGAGGGTCCCGGACTTTACACAGTTCTGTGTTTTCCCCAAGAACTGTGCTGGGGGCAAGGACACAGGGAGAATGACAGACGCCACAGCCGCCTGGAGGTCACGGGACCAGAATGCCCCAGGGCACCCCGCGTGGGCACAAGCAGTCCCGGGGCGGCAGGACGGGCGTGGGGGCTCCCCGCCGAGGGTGCGCTCACCTGCTCCGGGCCCGGCACGGCGAAGGGCAGGAGGGCGTCCATGGGCACCACCCAGGGCGAGATGGTTGTTGCGAAGCTCTTCCCGAGGAAGGGCCCGAGGGGGACGTACTCCCACTTCTGGATGTCGCGGGCTGCAGAGCGAGGCCAGGGCCGGGCTCACGAAGGCTGGCGGGGCCTCACCCAGCCCCCGCCCCCGACGAGGAGCAGAGACGCCCCACAGGCCCCTGCGCGGGGCTCGGCCTAGCCAGGCTGCGCCAGGGCCGGGGCAAAGCCGGGGAGAGAGGTCCTCTGAGGGCGCCGTGCAGGCCTCTCGCAAGGAGGAGGACGGCAAAGTGGGGGCAGGACGGCCCCATGAAGAGGGGCCCCGTCTTCAAACTGGGAGAGGGACCCTCCCTGGGACTTCGGGCACCGTCCGTCCTACGGATGGCCCGGGGTCGACAGCGCAGGCTCGGGAGCCAGGCCATTTAGCTTCAAGTCTTAGCTCAGCAACTAACTGAAATCTCCCTGTGCCTCGGCTCCTCCTCTGCGAAATGGGAATAGTAAGACTGTCGGGTCAGCAGGAGAATACACGTGGGCGCTAAGCTCAGGGACTGACGCAGAGTAAGCGCCTGATAAATGTCAGCCGTGACGTCAGCCCCGTCCCTGACGCCTACGAGGAAACTGGAGCTCAGAGCGGTGAAGGGACTGGCCCCAGGTCTCCGAGCCGGAGGTCTGTCTGATGCCGGACCCGCGCCCGCCGTCACCGCACCACCTGCCGCCGCGGCTTCCGTGCCAGGGCCCCATGCCCGCCCGCCCCCCGAGCCGCGCCGGCCGTTACCGCTCCAGTCGTTCATCAGCACCATCCCGAAGATGTGCTCGTGGGCCCTGGAGATGGGGATGGGCTCTCCGAGGCTGTTCCCGGGGCCCACGAAGAAAGCCTGCCGCGGGCGGGGGGGAGCTGTCAGGGTCGGGCTCACCTGCAGCCCAGGTCACCTGTCGCCTGGAGAGCGAAGGTCAGGCACTTCCAAACCCCGGGCAGGGCGCGGACGGCCACAGCGGCCTGGCCTGAGTCTGCTGTTTCCAAGTCACGGCCCACGCCCGAGCCGTCCACGCCGCCGCCGGAGGGCAGGGCCGCAGCGTGGCAGGGCCCACCCGCGGCCCCTCTGCACACCGAGGGCCACCAGCGCGGCCTCCGCTTCCTGCGGGGCGTCCCCGGCCGTCCCGCTCTGCCCTCCTCACCCCGCACACGCTTTGCCTCTTAAGGCAGGACAGCTGCGTGAGGCTGTGAGAACGAAGGCGCCAGGGCTGGTAGTCGCCACAAAAGGCCAGAAGGGGCCGCCCTCACGCAGCAAAGGGCGCCCAATGGGCACACCCCACAGCCCCGCCCCTCGCCCCAAGCCCTGCTCCGCCACCCCCGCCTCTGACGAAACAGCACCGACGTCATGTCCACGAACCAACGGGAGACCCAGACGTCACTGGGAAAAACTGGGGAAGTCTCTTTGCAAAGCACCCAGACCTGGCTGTGACATTGGGAAAACTTGAGTCCCCATCTTACGTGTTCTGCGACAGAGTTTAAACATTGCAAATTCTTCCTTAAGATAAAAACAGACCCCCGTTGCCCCATCTCACAGAGGAGCCACCTGCCACTTTCGGACCACGCGTGCCCTCTGCCCAGCCCTTCCCCACACTCCGACTTTCTGCCTCGTCTCCGCCCCAGCCAGCCCCCCAAACAGGGACCAGATGGGCGAAGCATCTGCCTCCAGAGTCCTTCGTTCCCCGAGCGAAGACCCCGCCCCGAGCAGGGGTCCGCGGGGCACCGTCATGGAGGCAGGAGGCGGAGGGCCGGCAGGGAGCCCCCTCCCCGGGAGTGCGGCAGAACCCCCCACGTCCCTCCTCCGCCAGCCTGGAGAAACGGCAGGGCAGCAAAGCAGTGACAGGCAGCTCTGGAAAAGCCAGCTGGTCTCCAGCCTCCCTCAGCCCACCTGACTCCCACGGCCACGGCCCGAACGGGCGGCCCCACGGCCCCTTCTCCTGCGCCTGCGGTGACAACGCCCACAGGGCTTCCCAAGGAGCCGGCTCAAGCCGTGGGTGCTGGCAGGGGGAAGGCACCTCCATCTGCACTCCCTGCCCGGCCCAGCCCCCCGCCAGGTGCCAGAGCCTCCTGCTCCTGCCCAGCTCCTCCTCTGTCCTGGTCCCCTCTCCCCCCAGCTGCCCGGACTTCAGTGTCCCTCTTGTAACGGGCAGCCCTGAGGCACGACGGGCCCCTGGGGAGAGGGGGCCGACGGCACAGTGTCCACGCCCCGGTTGTGCCGTTGCCCAGCTGCGAGGACGTTACCGCAGGACAGGCCGCGTGGAGGGTGTCGGGACCTCCCGGCATCACGGCTCACGACTGCGTGTGGGTCTCTAATGACCTCAAAGTAAAAACTTCATTAAAAAAAAACGTGCAGCCCTGAAGTGCCCACGGTTCTGAGGCCGTGGGGGCCCGGCCACGGTGCCACGGGGCGGACCGGTGGATCCTGTCATTCACGGCAATCATGTTCTATAGTGGCCGCAAGCACCGCGCCGTTGCCTCCAGGCAGACCACCGGGTTGGGTCGGTTCCCACCAGCCCCCGTCAGAACGTTGCTATCAGCTGGACAACACCTAACTACACAGCTGCGTTTTCTGTGTGTTTCTGTTGGAAGACGCCTCCTGTAATACATTTTGTCGATTTGTGAGCATTGAACTGACCGCCAACAGCGCAGAACTCGTGCCCAGACGGAGCTCATCTGACACGCGTGTTCTCCGCGAGGCACGCGGGAGTCCTGCCGCACCGGGAGGCACTGTCAGCACTAGCTCTGCACTTGGGGGCCGCGGGAACAGCCAGTCACCCAGAAAGCACAAAAACGGAAAACGTGGCACCAAGTAGGCCACAGAAAGGACTCGTGCGCGGGCGCGAGAGCCGAGGCCAGAAGGCAGCGGCGCCTGGTTTGGTCTCGGCTGGGACACGCCCAGAGGCGGCTCAGCTTTTCGCTGCTCCGCACGTCCAGGAACGACCCCAGAGCTCTGCGAACACTATCGGAGGGTCACAAGTAAATTCTAGCAAGCAGCAAATTTGCAAGCACGGAATCTGCAGTAGCGGGGAGGGACCGCGCTTCCCACGGCGGGAAGGGGACGCAGAGCCGCTGGTGACTGGAGAGGGGCGGCCGTCACGCAGCTCTCCCGCGGGAAGCTCTGCGTTGCTCCCGCGGCAGGAAATCACCGCGGCGCGGCTCACCATTTCCAGCTCCAGGTCCAGGAGTTCGCAGGGACCGTACACAGGAGGCTTCGCTGGAAGGACAGCAGGAAAGGCGCTGCCGTGAGGGCCGCCGCGGAACGCAGAGCTGGCGCCAGCGGGGCCTGGGCGCCGGGGTCACTTACCGTCATCGGGCCTCATCTGTCCCATGGGCCTTCGGATCGGGGTGCCAGACACGACGACGGAGGAGGCCCGGCCGTGGTAGCCCACAGGCAGGTGCAGCCTGTGCAGGGAGGCAGGACGCAGGCGTCAGGGCGGCCACGCGCCGAGAAACAAAACATGTTAAAAGCAGAAACGGAGTCGACGCAGACACATGGCCCAGAAAGCGGAAGGTGCTCCTGAGTGTCCCCCCACGCGTGAATGGATAAATAACGTGGCACACACAGCGGAACGTCACTCAGCCTGGAAGGGAAGGGACGTGGCACAGGCCACGCACGGGGAACCCGGGGAGCACCGCGCCGGCGACATCGGCCAGTCGAGGAAGGACAAATGCGGAGCGATCCCTTCTCTGGGAGGTCCCCGGGGGCTCAAGGTCCCAGAGACAAAGAGGAGTTGTGGCTGCCGGGGACTAGGGGAGGGGACGGAGCTCCGGTGTGCAGGACGCAGAGTTCTGGGGAGGGAGGGCGGTGACGGCCGCACGGTGTGAGCTGCGCTTAGCGTCACTACACACTTGAAGATGGTTGAGACGGTACATTTTATGTTATGTGCATTTTACCACAATTTCTTAAAAATCAAAAGGTACTTGGGGGTAAAGTCAGACTTTCCACACCCCAACCCCAGCACGGCGCTGACGCAAACACGGGAAGAACAGCTGACAGTGACGGTCGCCGCGCACACGGCACTTAGTCCCGGCGGGCACCGCATGGCGTGCTCGCCACACTGCTTCCCTCTGCGTGTCGTCCTCGCAAGAGCCGTGCTGCGCCAGCCGGGCCGAGAGCACACGGCTTGGCGGAGGCCCCAGTGTGAGGCGGGGGTGTCGGGATTCAAATCCAGGGCTCTCGGCTGCAGAGCTCCGCCGCTCCCGCTGTGGCCCACTCCCCACTCGGTGCTGTGGGACCCTGGGGCCGGTCGCACAGCTCGGAGCAGGAGTCAGCCCAGGGCGGCTGAACACTGTCCAGAACTCTGCTCACAGGACAGAAATGTGGGCGAGGAGACGAAGGAGGAACGGACTCCCCAACGCCAGAACACGCCGCAAAGTGGTTTAGACGCACGGCACCGGCGCGGCAGGTCAACCCAACACACGAGCCATGCAGGGCGGAGGTGTCGCACGTGGTCAGTAAAAGCTGATACACGGGGCAGACTGAACGGCGGCTTCCTGACGACATGCACAGGTGGGACAGTCTCTGCAGGCGTGACGAAGTCAAGGTCCCGAGTTGAGACCACCCTGGATACCCCGGTGGCCCTGACTCCAAAGTCGAGCCTCCTCACAGGGGCAGAAGACAAGACGTGAAGCCAAGACGTGAGGACAGAGGCGCGGATCGGAGTGACGCAGCCACGGGGACGCCTGCTGCCCCAGACGTCACCAGAGCCAGAGGGGCGCGGCCCTGCCGACACCCTGACTTCGGACTTCCGGCCGCCAGGACCGCGAGGGGTGTCTGTTGTCGAAGCCGCTGGGTTTGCGGAGCCGGCGACGGCAGCCCCAGGAATGAGCACCGGCCCCGACCTCACACGAAGGAGGGCGCGGGCGGGTTAAAGGTCTCCGTGGACAAAGAAAGGCTGCGACAAGCACTAGGAAAAACACAAAAATACTTTCGCGTTCTTGGGGTGCAGAAAGCCTTTCTAAACATGGCGTAAAGGTGAATGCCGTGAAGACAAGGGCTGGCGTGCTCGGCTTCACAGAAACACAGAGCTGCTGCGTCTAGAAAGACAACACGCTGGGGGGAACGGTGGCGGCGCCCGCACCGAGGGGCTAATCCTACCTCCTGCAAAGTAGCGGAGAGCAGGGGCTGCAGAGGGGAACCGGCCGGGACTGCGGGCGTCTGCCAAGGAAGAAGCTCCGAGGGGCACCAGCAGCTCCACCGAGACAGGCGCTGGGCTGGGGGTCCTGCCGTTGCCCGTCGTCTACCCTGCGGTACCTGCTGAACTCCGGACCACGAACGTGTATTGACTCTTTGTTGTTGCTTTCAGTTTTGTAAATGTTGGACAATCTATTTTGCGATATTTGCGATACACAAAGAGATACAAAAACACGAACAGCCACGCGCCACCCACGAGCTAAAGAGATAAAACCGATGCAGTCAAAGCCCCTTTGCGTCCCCCGCCCCCGTCTCTCTCCTTCCTCCCTTCCTGCCCCCGCCCCAGAGGAAGCTGGCATGTTCCCCATTCCCCTATATTTCTATACGCTTTTATTACTGGGTGGTGTTTTTTGCATCTTTTTATATAAATGGGACTCTGTTTGTCTTGCATTACCTGCTCAAAATTTATTTTGTAAAAGACTGAGGTCTATTTGAGTTTATTTACATGGAGAGATGTCAATGATGAGGTAAAAAAGCAAATTTCAGCATGGTCTGATTGTGTTGAGGAAATAAGATGTGTGCGTGCATGTGTGTATGTATGTGTGTGCATGCTTGTATGTGTGTGCATGTGTGCATGTATGTGCACATATGTGCACGCATGTGCACGTGTGTGTGCATGTGTGTATGTATGTGTGTGCATGCTTGTATATGTGTGTGTGTGCACATATGTGCACGTGTGTGTGTGTGTGTGTGTGTGTGCATGGGTGCCCACATGCAAAACCTGGAGAAAAGTGCGGGAGGCGGCACTTCCGTCACTCAAAGTCATCCCCTCTGGCGAGTGGCTGGGGAAGGGCTCCTTTTTTCACCCCTTTCCCTCCTTTATTAGGTCAAGTTATAAAACTCAACTGTGTGCACTTACGTGGCTGTAACACCTCACAGGACTCAGAGGAAACAGAAGTTAGTGTCCCTCCCATCCAGACGCTTCCCTGCGGAAGGCGATTTGGTCTGGAGTCGTTACTCTGTGACTTTCCCTATGTGCGCGCCAGCCTGCACAGACACTTGTGAGCGCGTGTGCATGAGTGCGTGCATGTGTGTGCATGTGTGTGCATGTGTGTGTGCGTGTGTATGTACACACATGCATGTGTGTGTGACAGGCTGAAAAATGCCCCCCCGAGACTATCCAGACCCTAATTCCTGGAACCTGCTGATGTCACCTCACGTGGCAAGGGGACCGTGCAGATGTGGAGTCAGGGATCTCGAGACGGGGGACACCCTGATTGTTCCGGGGAGCCCGGGTGTCGCCCCAGGGCCTGGTAGGGGGAGCGAGACGGGCAGAGGAGGGGAGGTGACGGGAAGCGAGAGGCTGCGACTGAGGAGACGGGCGCCCCCACCCTGGCAGGCCGGGAAACGGTTCCCTGCTAGGCCCCCCACCGCCCCCGCTGACACCTGGACGTCAGCCCCGGGCTGATTCCGGACTGCGCCTCCGGAACTGGAACAGAATTTGTTTGTGTGGTTTACACCCTCAGGTTGGTGGCTCACAGCAGCCACAGAGAGCCAACACGGGGTATGTGTGCACACAAATTTCTTCTTTGTCTTTTTACGAAAATGAGAACACACTGTACATAATACCCTGTAATTCGCTTATTTCATTTGTTAATAACACATATCACGCACATCTCTCTGGATCTAGATCTTTCCAACCAAACATTTCATGTGTGAATAGACTGATTTCTCAGCTATCCCTACCAGCAAGCGCTGAGATTGCTCCCAGCTCTGGGCCGCTAGAAACATGGCGGCCCTGGAATACGAGCTCGTCGGGGCTCCTACTTCTGCGGCGTAGGTGCGCGACGGTGAGACTGCAGGTCAAAGGGCGCGCACATTTTAAATTACAAATGTTTACGTGTTTGCTGTGGTGTTCGGGTAAATCACATTGAGCGTGTGTTACCTTACAATGAAGGACAGGAACACAAAGTGAGGACGGCTCGGCCACAGGCCGCGTGCCTCAGACACGGCTGGAGAAGGCCGCTTGCCCCTGCTCTGCTGAAGGGTGCGGGGCAGAGGCAGCCGCGGCTCCCGCACGTGGTTTCAGACACTCTTAACAACCCATGTCCCAACCCCGGCCTCTCCTCTCACTTCCCACTGCCATTGTCCTTTGGCCACTGGGATCCTGGCACTCAGGTGACAGCCAGCTCCTCTGTGCCAAGGACACTAGAATACACAGGCTGTGGCTGGCTGGGGACAAACACAGCCTGGAGCCCACCCAGGGCCAGGGTCTCTAAGACTTGCCGTCCCGAGCCTGGGTTCTGGTCCCAGCCTGCCTCGTTCTGCACCCTGGCCTCGATGCTTAACTGCCCCGGGTTGGCTCTGCTCCCCCTTTTCCTTCTTCATCTTGGTTCCAACAGCCCCTTCCCCTCGTGCACAGCCCATCTGAAACACCCGCTCGAAGACGGTGAAGCCTGTCCCCCTCCAGCTCCTGCGTGGAGCTGGCCGCTCCTGGGTCCGGGGTGTGTGCTGCCACCGTGTCCAGGGACAACACGGAACACAGGACAGGGACCTCAGCTCTGGGTCCTTGGCCTGGCCAGTGGCGCCTGGGAGCTGGGAGACGGGCTCTGGCCCTTCCGTCCTCCCCTGAGCCTGGTTTCCCGCCTGGAAGACAGGGCTTATGCCGACGGCCTCGGCAACCTCACAGAACACCCTGAGACGCAGCCGGGCGACCACGCAGACCACACCGCGGGGGAGGGACGGCACCGAGCACACGCGGGGACTCTTACTCGTCAGACAATGCAGGTACGGAGAACCCCGGGATCTGCGACTTCCCAACGGAACCATGACCCACGGCGTGCAAATGAAAGGCTCCGAAGGAGCGCGGGGACTCGGGACTCTAATTCCAGCCCCATCCTCGAGGTGAAGGAGCTCAGGGGACCTGCCCGGGACCCCACAGCGGGAGCAGAGCCAGGCTGAGGAGACCAGGGGCTGGGACCGCCGTTTCCAGAGGCTGCAACCTCATGTGGTTACGGGCCCCTCCCGACCTGGCTGTGGCCCAGGAGGGGCCTGGCCGCTCCCGCAACAGATGTGGACAGACGGACTCTGAACCACCCGAACGCCCGGCCCAGGACATACCAGTTCGGCAACAGCGGACTCTCCTTGCCCCTGAACATGACTCCCACGTTGGTAGCGTGCTGGCGGGAGGAGTAGAAGTCCGTGTAGTCTCCTGCAGAGGACCCGAGAGCCCATCAGTGACCCAGACGCCTCGGGAAGGAGAAGGGATGGTTGCAAGGGTCGGGCGGAGTGTGCACACAGCACCCGCAGCCCCAGCGCTCGGCCCGCACCGACCGCCCCAGCGGGGACGGCACCACATGCGGCACGGAACAGCCTCGCCAAAGACTTGTTCTCAAAGCCCGCAACTGGGAAACAAAATAAGAAATTGGGAGCCAAGAGTTTCTGAAACCCACAGTGGAACCTGGCTGCCGCCGCACCCCTTAGGCAGAGCCTGCTGATTACAATGAGCTGAGCAGGGTGCTTTGCAAGCCGCAGGCACTGTCTTCTGCAGGAAGAACCAGCTGGGACAGTTTGCCTGTTTGTCTTCCTAAATCTCCCCTCTGGGGAGAAAAAAGCTGGGTACACCCCAGTGCCTGCAGCCCAGACTGGGGATGGAGGTGAGGAAGGACAGGAGAGAAAGGAGACTTAGAGCCACGGGTAGACTGAGCCTCAGCCGCTGCTTCCCGGCTCCCGTCACAACGCACAGAGGTAACAGCTATTTTACAGAACAGATCCGTGACAAAAACACACAGAGGGCACTGTCGTCACCCAGACATGAGGAAGAATCCCTGAAAGACAACAGGTCACCAAAGAGAGCACAGTCGCAAGCGTGCAGGAGAGGGAGGAGGAGAGGCTGGGGGGCAGGTGACTCCGCCCCTGTGCCGGCCCCACCTGTCCCTGGCCCCGCCCCTTAGCGAGCTTTGTCCAAGCAGCAGGTGGCTGAAGACTCAGCCCAGACTCAAGAGCTGATGGGGGCACGCAGACGTCCCAGGGCAGGGCGGCCAGTGCCTGGGTGCACAGGTGCCAGGCCACCCGCCAGGGAGGTGGCCTCACGGGGCAGACAGACAGACAAGGAGGGAGGACACAGGCTGGTTTAGCCTCTCTCTGCTTCAGGCTGAGAGAGTTTCCACAGCTCCAACTTCCTGCCTGACACTGGCCCAGACTCCCTGCCACGCTCACTCAGGGCCCTGCACGGCCCTCTGGCCTTGTCCCTCCAAACTGCTGACTCACAGCCTTGTGGAAGGAGAGAGAGCGAGAGAGAGAGAGAGAGAGAGAGACAAAGAGAGAGAGAGAGAGAGAGAGAGAGAGAGCGCGAGAAAGAGCGAGAGACAGAGAGACAGAGAGAGACAGAGAGAGAGAGCGAGAGAGAGACAGAGAGAGAGACACAGAGAAAGAGACAGAGAGAGACAGAGAGAGCGAGAGAGAGAGCGAGAGACAGAGAGAGAGACACAGAGAGAGACACAGAGAGAGAGACAGAGAGAGAGCGAGAGAGAGAGAGACAGAGAGAGAGAGGGAGCTTCTGCTGCGCAGGGCGCCACGTGCAGCTGGTCACAAACTCCAGCAATCTGCATCCAGCCCGGGCGGGTGCCCTGCCCTTGGCACAGGCCGCGTTAGTGCTGGGCCTGGGTACTGAGGACAGTGACGGGAAGGGGTGACGGTCCCAGAGCCCCCTCCATCCCCCGACCCGGACGCAGCGACCAGGCAGTGGCCAGCCTTCTCGGCCCACTGAGCCGCCCCGTCCTTGTCCTGGGAAGACGCTGCACTCACCTATGGTGGCCGGAAGCTGCATCGTGGCAGAGGCCTGGGGGGTGAACGCACTGAAACAGAACCGGGGCGTCAGGGCCAAGCAGGCAGCAGAGCGGGGTCCCTGCTCTCTCGCCCACCGCCGGCTCAGCCCAGACCGCCCCCAGGGTCCTGCTCACAGTCTCCAGTGGGCACGGCCAGGGCCTGGGGCCAGAGCGAGGCCGGGCCTGGCCGCGGCACGGAGGGCGTGCGCCCATTGGAGCCCAAGTGCCTCCTTCCCCTCTCTTTCTGTGCCCACCCTGGGGCGGGGCCGGGGCAGCGGGAACCCCTCCCCCGGTGGAAACCAGACAAGGGCTGGGTGAGAGCAGGCGCCAGGGTCATGCCGGGCTCCCCCAGCCCGCCCGCCAACTCGCAGCCTGGCAGGCGCCGGGTGAAGGCCGGTCTGACTCCGCCAGGCCGAGGGGCCACGCTGTGCCTCAGGGCGGCACCGGCCGGCGCGGGACCCTCGTCTCCTCTGCCGGGCCCCCACCTCCCGCCACCGTCCACGCGCTCCTCACCGCTTGCGAAGCTCCGCGTCATCTCTGAGCCTGGCCCGGCCGGCGGACAGCAGGTCCTGCAGGAAGGCCCTGGCCTCCTTCCAGGCGGCCTGCCCCAGGCCCATGAAGCTGTTGAGAGCAGGCTGGACACGCAGGGAGAGAGCGTCACGCACGGGAAAGCCCTGCTGCCCTCCTGCTGACGGAGGTGACGCCCGACCCTGCCGCTTCCCTCCCGGCCACGCGACCCCTCGGGACCTCTGCTCTCAGTCTCGTTATCTCTTCACCAAGCCGGAGAAAGGCACCAGCTTCCTGCGTGGCGCTTCGGCCCCCGAGGACTTGCATCCACGGTCCGAGCCCGGGAGCTGCTACCGGGGACAGTGACCGGCAAGCCTGGCCCGGCCGGCGGCTGCAGGTGGCAGCACTCTTCCAGGGCAGGCGCACGCCCGCTGCAGGGGCACAGCCCGAACCAGCCCTTTCCCGTCCCCTAAGAAGCGTCCCCTAAGAAGCGTCGCAGCCAGTGAGGCGCGGCAGAGGAGGCGCTTGTGGGTGCTGAGCGTCAGCGTCCCAGCCCCAGCTCTGACGCTTCCAGCCGCGCGCCCGCGAGTCATGTCTCCTTCCAGATGCCCAGGTCCCGGCCCGCCTGGTGCCGTTTCCGGCTCCCATGCCAGGGGGTCGTTGGGGGACCGAAGGAGAGGGTGTGTGCGCCGCTCCTGGCGTGCAGCCGGGCTCAGTCGGACCACTCTCCTTCCCGACGCTCCTACCTGTGTCTGCAGACCTGGGGGCAGGGCTCGGGCCCCTGCCTTGGGGACCCGCGCAGGCCTCGGACCAGCGGAGGCTCACACGGCTTGGTGAGCAAAGGAACCGGAGCTCCTACCCAGCACTGCAGACACTGACGCTCTTTCCCCCTAGGAACCCCCCTGCGGTGAGAAGCCACCCTGAGGTGCCCCGAGGCCACCTCCTGCCAGCCTGTCTGTTCCAGAACAGCCCCAGCCGTACGTAAGTAAAACCCCCAAGACCACTGACGGCAAAGAGTGTTTCTTGGTGGCATTTGCAGTAAGTGCTGCTGAGATCAGGGACAAGCCATTTCCCAGTGTCCTACCTGATCGAAGACATCCTGGTGTTGGGAGAGGACAGGTCCGGTGAAGAGGTGTTTAATGACGCTGAGGTCCAGGATCTGGTCACCGATGGCCACGCCGATCCTTGGTCTTGGCTGGGAGGGAGACGGCAGGGTCAGCACTGGGCAAAGCCTCCTACTGGGCTTGGCTCATTCGCTAGAGAGCCTGTCTGTTGAGCAGCCCATGGGTGCCCCTTTGGACGACCCTTCGTGCAGAGGGGACTGAGGAACTGGATCCACAGACCCTGTGTCACCTCTGCTTCCAAGACAAAAAGGAAAGAGAGTGTGTGTCCCTTGAATGGGAAGTAAGTCAAATACCCCTTGGAGTGGGGGAAGAGCAGGCAGCCTGGCCCAAGCCCTTTGTCCAGGCAAAGTCCCCTGCAAAGTTCCCCAGGCATTGCTTAAATGCCTCCAGTGACGAGGAGCTCACCACCTTGCCAGGAAGCCGGGTTAATTTTCAGGTTGAACCCAGGCCTTCGCTCAGCGCAATTCATCTGTGTAGCCCAGCGGCGAGTGCCTCATGCACAGCGCCGAGGGCCAGGTGGCCTTGGCTGGCGGGCTCTGCGGGGGCTCGTGGGGAGGAGAGCTCAGGTTGTGAGGGAGCCAGGCTGCTCAGACAATGGGGGGTGGGGGGGTCCTTTCTGCTCCATAAAATCCCAGCAGCAGCGCTGACCAATACAATGTCCTAAACATCTGGCAAGGCCTGGCCTTCGTCCCCACAACCCTGAGCTCTGCTCGTCAACAAGGAACCGTGTTTGCAGACCCCCCTCCCGGGCTGTCCTCCTGAACCGCCAGCTTTGCCAGGTCAGTCCCAGGAGCACAGAGGTGGGCTGTTGGCTGGGCTGTCGCCACCAGCTGCTCCCTCTGGTGGGCTGAGAAAAGGGGGCCGCTTCCCCATGCGTGTCAGCTCCTGGGGTCGGGGCCGACCAGGGCCACAGCCTCACAGCGCTGAGGCCCCGGCAGAGCCTGCCCTGGAGGAGGCTACCTGGACAGCCCAGCTACTCGCCCTGGAACACGGCAAACCTGCCGCAGGGGACAGAGCTGAGCCACCGGGACCCACGTGGCCATGCACTCCGGGGACTTGCAGAGCAGACACCGGGGCCACACCTCTGACCCTGGCCCCGCACCCGGCTGGAGCCAGGAAGGAGCCATGGAGCAAACTCCAGGGTCTGGTCGCAGCGGCTGCCGGCTTGCTCAGCTGCAAACCAGGCCTGGAAGCACCCGGTGGTCAGGTACCCTTGTGCTTCAGACTGTGACCCGAGCCCCTGGAAAACCAGTTTGAGGAAGTGCGTCCCTCCACCTTTAGCCGTGGCAGTTATTTTCTTCAGTGCTAGGTTAGAAGGGACTCGGGGTGGGATCCGGGATCCCTGGGGCCCCGGCCTGCTCCCACCATCCTATCCCTTCAAACAAGTCCCTGGGCCTCTTGTGCCTCAGTTTCCCATCTGTAACTTGAGGGAGACAAAGTAGGGAGAGATATCCCATTTGTCTAACTTTAAGGACTGAATGTGCATTGCCTCTGTTTTGTAGCGTTTGGCCATATCTAATGCAAACTTGCTCAAAGCAAAGCTTTACCTAACCCCCAGCCCGACAGAGGAAAGTGTGGGGTTGGGAGGCTGACAGATGTGGGGTCCAACCCCAAATGTGCAAGTTACTGGCTGTGAGAACTGGAGCCTGATGCTCAGCCTCTCTGAGCCTCAGTTCCTCATCTGTACAATGGGGACAGTAACATAACGGTAGGTTTGTTGTCAGAATTCAATGAATATCTGTAAGTCTCTCGTTATAAGAACAGACGCAGGGTAGACACCATTCATACCACAAACAGTTATGGGGCATCCTCTTGGTACCAGCACTGCAGGAAGGCTGCGGAGGCGCTGGGGACAGAGAGGAGTGACTCGGTTCCTGCCCCCCAGAAGCAACAAGAGGAAACAGTGCGTGGGGAGAGACATCCATGGCCGGGTGCAGTGGGGAGCTCATTCAGAGCGGGTGCTCAGGGGATGCCTCTCTGCGCAGACGACATTTGCACTGAGTCCTCAAGAGTGAGAAGGACCCAGGCTTGTAGAGAGAGAAGGAAGAGGATTCCAGCCAGAAGGAACAAAGTGCTCGGGCCCCGAGGCAGGAAACCACGTGTCTCAGAGCCCGGCTGGGTGGGCAGACGCCAGGAGGCCCGGCAGGGCAGGGTCACGGGTCTGTGCCAAGGCACTCCCCACATCAGCTCCAGACCGCACGGTTCGTTCTCAGGGGCTCCCAACCCTGCTGTCACAGAGCACCACTCACGCCTGCCACTCCAGAGTTAGCCGGAGGGTGTCCCCTGTGTCTTTGTCCCCAACTCCCAGCCCAGAGTCCTGCCCAGAGCGGGGGTTTGTAAGCATTCATGGAATAGAGGAATGAATGAAGTGATGGCTGCATTAATTCACTGTTGTCCCACCCAGTGAGGAAGGCCCAGCTTCCGACAGGGGGAAGGGAGGTTTTGCCTTGGCAACTAGGCCAGCCTAGAGAGGCAGCCGTCGCGTGGGAAGGTCCAACAGGGCAGCGACAGCTTCAGACGAGGCCTGTTCGGCTGGAAGGCCCTGACCCCTGTAAGGCCAGAGGCCACTCTCCGTCCCCGGCACTTGCTCAGGGCCTCCCTCTCCTGGAGTCCCCTAGGGCTGCTCCACATGCTCCCCCGCCAAGACAGCAGGACACGCTGTCTGAAGGCCCCCAGCCACACTCGAGGGACGATAATTTGATCCCCCTGGGAAAGCAAGTCAGAGCACCCTGCTGGGGCGTGCCTACCTCCCACCGGTGTTTCTGTCCCTCGGATTTGCCTCCCAGCAGAGGCGAGGTCAAGCACACATCCACTGGGGGCCAGTGTGGGGAGGCGGCAGAGGGAGGGCCCTGCCTGCAGAGAGGGTGGTTGGCGAACCAGGTTAAGGTTTAACATGCCTCTTATTTGTGTCCTCCGGGGGATTGAATGTTAACTTTTTGAGTCCTTGCAACATCTGGTCAGGTCTGCCAGTTGTGAAACCACACGTTGACTCTTCTAGAGCAAGGCATTGCCGCAGGCAGGCCCACGAGAGACCGGCCACTGGGGGCCAATGACCAGCCAGGGGAGAGGGGACCTCCCTTTCCAGGAAGGGGCCTACGGCCAGGCACCCCGTTTAGCTAGCTGGAGCTTCCTGAATACGGCTAGGTACAGGCAGATTCCGGGGTGCTGCGGTTTACAGAGCGGAATCAGGAGTGTACCTTTAAAGTCAGGAGCAGAAATCTAAGTGAAATACCATTAAAAAATCCAAGGGAATCTGCTTTTCTCACTATGTGTTAATAAACCCCCAGTTTGCAAAGACTTCTCTCTACCAACCAGACCACACTTAACTAAGTCCCCGTTCCTTTCCTCTCCCAAAGGGCGCCCTCTGGCCGGCGGGGGAAGCACGACAGGACAGGACCGCGTCCCGGACCCCCTGCTCCGGGCAGGAGCCGCGTCCCTGAGCCGCTGAAATGCGGGTTCTGGGGTCGGGGCTAACCAGAGAGGTAACGAGCAGCCCCGGCCTGGGTGGGGGTTAACCAGAGAGACAACCAGCAGCCCCGGCCTGGGTGGGGGTTAACCAGAGAGACAACGAGCAGCCAGATCGCAGGGCAGCCGCGGTCGCACGAGAGTGACCAGCCCGGCCACGGCGACGCCCCGCGCTGCCGACGGGAGGGGGGTCCCCCCACCCCCGCTGCGTGCCCGGTGTCGCACAGACCCGCGGCCACACGACGTGCACAGCGGAAAGGCACGGCGCGGGACTCGAACCCGCACCCCCAGACCCAGCTCCCCCGCCCCGCCCCCGCTCACGTTGCCTGCGGTGCAGAACACGCCGTACGGCAGGTTGTGGATGGGGAAGTCGCAGTCCGCGGCCACCGGGATGAACGACATGCTGGCGGCGCGGCGGGCGGCGGGCGCACTGCGCTGGCCGCGGCGGGAGGGCGGAAGGTCCCGCCCCCGGACCCGCCCACTGCCCCGCCCACGGCCCTGCTCATTGCCCCGCCCACAGCCTGGGCCCCGCCCACTGCCCCGGTCCCGCGCTGGCCCGCCTGTCCCCGCCCACGGCCCTGCTCATTGCCTCGCCCACGGCCTGGGCCCCGCCCCTTCCATTGCCCCGCCCCGCCCACGGCCAAGATCCCCGCCTGTCCCTCGCCCGGGCCCCGCCCCGCGGTCCCGCAGAGCCGGTGCGGCCGTGCGCGGCCCGAGGGCGACGCTGGCTCCGCGTCCCCGACGCAGGACCGTCCGAGTAAGTGACCCCGACTGCCCGGACTGGAGGTCCGCTCCGCGGGCGGTTCTCTCAGCGGGCGGCCCGGACCCTCCCGGACCGCGGGGCCCAGGTGCGGCCCGGAGTCGGTGCGGTCGCCGACCGTCGCCGCGACTCCTTCTCCCTGCGAGGTCAGACCAGAGCAGGGCTGCAGGGCGCTGCCCAGTGAAGATACGTTCGACGTGTAGATGCAAAGTTCTTACGAGTCTAGCGAAAGCGCTCTTGAAAACCAGGTTTAGAGTCATAAAAGGTGTAGGCTGCAAGAACGTTATCGATACATAAACCAGTATTTGAAACTCTTACCTTTTTTTTTTTTTTTTTTGAGACAGACTCTCGCTCTGTCGCCCAGACTGGAGCGCAGTGGTGTCATCACAGCTCAGCAGCCTCCAACCCTGGGCTCAAGTGATCCTCCTGCCTCAGCCTCCCGGGTAGCTGGGACTGCAGGTGTGCACCACCACTCCTGGCTAATTTTTTATTTTTGGTAGAGACAGGGTCTCACTGTGTTGCCCAGGCTGGTCTTGAACTGCTGGCCTCAAGTGATCCTCCCGCCTCGGCCTCCCAGAGTGCTGGGATCACAGGTGTGGGATCACCAGGCCCGGTCCTGAAACCCTTACTTTCTATTAATTTGCTTTGGACATTCTCAAAAATGCAATGAATTAATTAGAGTCAAAAGTTAATTAATGGACACCGCAGAGCTGACTGAAAATAAAAATTGAAAAAAAAAATTAAGCCAAAATCCTAGATATTAATTTTAAAGAACATTTTAAAGATTGCAGAACTATCCCAGGATTTGTAAAAATAACTTCTTCCTTTATGAGTGTCTTTAAATGATGAACAGTAATAAACAGGCAGAAGACTTTCAGGTAAATAAGAAAGTGTTACACAACTCCTTTGCCTGCAACGCCTCGTCCTGCTTCTCCCCTCATCCACCGCCCTGCCCCCGAGTCACCGTAAATCGTCCTCCTTCTTCCAGCACACGGGTCACCAGCCAGTCCTGCGTCTCCCAGCGGTTTCTGTCTTCCTTCCCTTGCAGCCACCTCTAGAACTCTGCTGTGTACCAAACAACTCGTCATTTGAATGAAGTATTACGACTGTGAGTGGTTTGAGCTAAAAAAGGAAGAGGAGGCAGAAGAGGAAGGAGAAGAAGAGGAAGGAAGGAAGCAAAGCGAGGGCAGGCTGTCGCGGGCCGAATTCGAGGTCTAGTCTAATTCCTACGTGCAGCCAGCCACCGTTTGGGACGCTGGGAGCAAACCCGGGAGTGTCTGTCTGTGCGAATGATTCAGGCGCACTTCTCAACAGCCAGGATGCTGCCAGGTGCCAAAGACGAAGACGGCGGTTTGGGCGAGGGTCCCCTGCAGACCCTTCAGGAATGACGCAGTCACTGCCAAGCTGGGGAGGCTGCTCTGCGGCGCGGCTCGAGGGAGGAGAGGCTGGAGGACGGCGGGACAATGTGACCTAAGCAGGCCTTGAAGCCAGAAGGCCCGAGATGGGGGGTACTTCAAGTGGAGCTGGCCACTGAGCCCCCCAGTCCCTGAGATGACCCCGGTGCCAGTCTGCCAAGCCTGACCAATGGTCACCCAGTGAGCAGCTCAGTCTGGGCACAGCTCTCAGCTCCCGTCTCCTGCCCTGCGTGTCCCTGCCAAGGGCTGACCTCAGTTCTAGGTTCCCGAAAGGGGGAAAGGAAGAGGACAGTGTCCCAACTCTGTTCTGTGGCCTCATAAAGAGGCAACTGCAGGCAGCACTTGGCACCGGCCTGATCCTAGCTACTCTTGAGCTGCCAGGCAACGAGCTGCTCACGTGTTCTGCGGTGGCCCTGCCCACCCCCCATGAAAAGCAGGATCTGTCTTTCTTATTTTGTGCGCCGTTTTGTCAATAGCCTGCAAAACACCTGGCACAGAGTAGATTCTCCATACCATTTAGGTAATTAATATAAAGCTGTTGACTAAAAGCAAAGTCACCGATAAGCAGTGGGCCACTCTGTGCCGGCAGCCGGGCACTTTCAGTCCCTTTTCGTGGAGCACACGCGTGTGGGACGGAGGGGCCGGGGCCTCCGGGAGCGCACACGCGTTGGTGAGAGCCTGGATGATGAAGGGTGTATGCAGGGGTACAGAGGAAACAAGACTAGCCCTGTCTTAGTTATTGAAGTTGGATGATGTGGGCTCATTATACTATTATCTCTACTTTCATAAATGTTTGTAATGAGAAAACCAAAACCCGTTCTGGGGGCAGGGGTGGGCGGACGTGTGTGGGAGGGGTGTAGGGAAGAGATGCTTGAAGGGGAGCTAAGATTTCATAGTCTTAAATAGATTTACCCGCCCGCTAATTATACGCAGTGTCTGGAAAAGCGAAAGCTGCTCTGTTTGGAACACGGCATTTGAAGTAACTTGCAAGTATGCTGCGTTTTCTTCTCTTTCTTCTCTTTTGGGAGGGGGCGTGCTGGGCGTGTACATTACAACAGTTATGAAAAAGAATTTTAAGGGAAAATATTGCCCATAATCCCGCCAACCTGCAGTCTTCCCGTTCCCGTGGCTTTTTCATCCCCTCCGTGTGTGCGTGATTTTCCCGCCTTTGCCAACGCCGCGTAGGTGCAGTTTCCGTCTTTCTCCATGTCCTTCTCCCGACACTTCTCCCTGTGGCCCAACAGGCCTCATCAGCGTCGTTTTTATCGGCTGAGGAGGTCGCGGTGTTTTAGATGGTGATCGTAACGGGCCAGGCTTTTTCCTTTCTCTAGAGGGTTGTCCAGGGTAGATTCTCAGAGGGGACGAACGCTGTCACGCCCAGACCCGGAGCGGGTTTCAGCACCTCCGCACGGGCTGGTGCGGGTCTCCGTGGGCCATAGGCGCATGGCCCTCTGACACTGAACGCAGCCCCTCGCTGCCTTGCAAGGCAGCCGGGGGACAGCTTTCTGGACCAGGACGCCGATGTCTTGCGAAGGCTCCGAGAACTGGCGGCCGCCATTCCGACAAGCGGGGCGAAGGCACGGCCTGCACGGGGAGGCAGCCGGGGGCCTTTTTATGCAACCCTCAGAGTCATCCATTCCCCTCTCCCCACCCGACAGCATTCACTTGAACTTGAATTACTTAAGGTCAGTCCCAAGATCCTCTAAATTTTGAGCTCCTTTCAGAGAACAGAATGTCACACGTTCTCACGTGACAGGTGGCCCTCTGAGGCCAACACGTACAGGGTACACGCCAAACACATGACGTCCATTACAAAATATGTGCAGTGACCATTACTGAGCTCGGGCCTTAGGGAGAAAAGACGTTACCTTTCTTGGAGCGCTTGGCCTTGAACACAGTTCCCTTGTTTTCTCGACTGCCAGGAAGCAGAACGCAGTGAACCAGCTCAGGCAGAGCTAGTTTCTTGCAGATTCTCTTCTTCCTGCTTCCTTTAATTCTGCCTTCGGCGTGCCCTGCTGCAGGCTCTACGCACCCACGTGCCGAGTCCTGAGGGGCGCTGCGCAGACACGCTTTGGATTTAAGCTGCGGCCGAAAGACTCACAAACAACAAGGAGCGCGGTAAGTGCAGAGTGTCATCGACATCCGACTTAGCGATAACGTGCACCACACGCGGAGCTCCGCGTTCTGTTACCGAAGCCCCAGCAACTTTTCAGGGTCTCCCTCACTGTGACTTCAACCAGATACTTGTAATTTTGTTTTGCTTTCTTGTAAATGAATACATGTTCAAGAGGTTTCCCATCCAAATTTTTCCTGTTTTCCCACCCGAATGTTCAGTGCCTTTTTGAGGGTTCCGCTCTGCCCCCAGAAGTGCAGAGAAATGTCGACACAGCTGTACCCGCGTTGCACCTGTTTGGTGCAGCTGCAGAGATAATTTTCAGCGCCCTCTCGCGCACCTTGTTTTACTGGGTCAATAGTAACGGCGCACTGAAATGCCTCTCTCCCTCTCCGTGTCCCTGTCTCGAGGTTGGCCGGGCATGGCTTTTCCTTGTGGCCCCTGCATGTTGAACAGGAGGGGACTGTATGTGTCAAGATGTCAAATATGGGGCTCTTGAACTCTCACCAGGACACCTCTGGCTCCAGAACACACATACTTGAGTTTGGGTCGGTTAGTGTACCTCACCCAATCTTAATTTCATGCATTGTGAAAATGAAATAATAAAAATGGTATCAGCCTTGTAAGTTTGTTTGGAAGATTAAATAAGAAAGCTCCTGGCCAGGTGTGGTGGCTCGCACCTGTAATCCCAGCTCTTTGAGAGGCCAAGACAGGAGGATTGTATGAGGCCAGAAGTTCGAGACCAGCTTAGGCAACATAGGGAGACCCCACCTCTACAAAATATAAAACAGTTAGCTGGGCGTGGTGGTGGTGCCTATAGTACCAGCTACTTGGGAGGCTGAGGCAGGAGGATGGCTTGAGCCCAGGAGTTTGAGGTTATGGTGAGCTCTGATTGGGGTGCTGCACCCCAGCGTGGGCAAGAGCAAGGCCCTGTCTCTACAAAAAAAAAAGAAAACTCCTAAAAATATCCCTGCATGTTGTTGGACACACAGAAAAGTCTCAACACATAGGCACAATCCCATTTCCGCCTCACCCCTCGTCACTAACGTACGTACAAGTTTAACACGCGGCGTGGGAACGAGCCTGGATCTGCCCAAGAACATTCCGCGCAGGAGCACTCTGGTCTGCCTGCCCTCCTCACTAGAACTCTGACTGTAGATGTCAGATGTGTCTACATCTCGTTAACTGTCCGTCTGGGGCTCAATACCTGGAGAATTCCTTTAATCCATTTTTTTTAGTTGACAAAAATTGTATGTGTTTATCCCGTACAACATGTTGTTTAGAAATATTTATACATTGTGGAATGGCTAAATTGAGCTAATTAACATATACATTACCTTCATTTTTTTGTCCAGAAAACACCTAAAATCTCTCTTAGCTATTTTCACGAATATAATACATGGCAACTATAGTCAGCATGTTGTCCCATCGATCTCTCGAATTTGCTCCTCCTGTCTGAAATCGCACGTCCTTTGCCCAGTATCTCCGCGGCCCCTGCCCCCTCGGCCCCTGGTTGCGACCGTCTGCTCCACTTCTGAGTTCGACTTTTTCAGATTGCACGTAAATGAGGCCATGCAGTATTTTCCTTTCTGTGCTGGCTTATTTCACTTAATATAATGTCCTCCAGGTTAATCTATACGGTCACAAATGACAGGATTTCCTGCTTTTTATGGCTGAATAGTATTCCATGGTGTGTATAAACCACATTTTGTTTATCCATTCATCGGACACTTAGATCTATTTGACATACCAGTTTCGTTTCCTCTGGATATATGCTCAGTAGTGAGATTGCTGAATCATGTGGTCATTCTAGTTTTAATTTTTTGAGGAACTGCTATACTGTTTTCCATAATGGCTGTGCTACTTTACATTCCCACCAACAGTGTGCAAGGCTTCCCTTTTCTCCACATCTAACACTTACCTTTCATCTTAACAACAGCCATCCTAACAAGTGTAAAGTGGAATCTCATGGTTTTTTTTTTGAGACAGAGTCTGGCTTTGTTGCCCGGGCTAGAGTGAGTGCCGTGGCGTCAGCCTAGCTCACAGCAACCTCACACTCCTGGGCTCAAGCGATCCTACTGCCTCAGCCTCCCAAGTAGCTGGGACTACAGGCATGCGCCACCATGCCCGGCTAATTTTTTCTACATATTTTTAGTTGTCTGATTACTTTCTTTCTATTTTTAGTAGAGACGAGGTCTCACTCTTGCTCAGGCTGGTCTCTAACTCCTGAGCTCAAACAATCCGCCCGCCTCGGCCTTCCAGAATGCTAGGATTATAGGCATGAGCCACCACGCCCGGCCTATCTCGTGGTCTTAATTTGCATTTTTCTGATAATTAATGATATTGAACATTTTTTCATATACCTGTCGGCCATTTATATGACTTTTGAGAAATGTCTATGCAGATCCTTTGCCCATTTTTTAATTGGGTTGTTTTCTTACTATTTATTGAGTTGTTTGAGTTCCTTACACATTTTGGATTTTAACCCCTTATCAGATGTGTGGTTTACGAATATTTCCTCCCATTCTGTATGTGGCCTCTTTGCTCTTTTGTTTCCCTGGCTATACAGAAGGTTTTTAGCTTGATGTAATCTGTCTATATTTGATACAAAAAATTATTGCCCAGGCCAATGTCATGGAGCTGTTCCCTTGTTTTCTTCTAGTAGTTTTATAGTTTCAGGTCTTATGTGTAAGTCTTTAAACTATTTTGAGTTGATTTTTGTATATGGTGTGAGACAGGGTGATGAGGGCCTAAATTAATTCTTCTGCATGTGGATATCCAGTTTCCCTAACACCACTTACAGAAGAGACTGTCCTTTCCCCGTTATGTAATCTTGGCACTTTTGTCAAAAATCAATTGACCATAGCATGGATTTATTCCTGGGCTATTTTGTTCTCCATGCTGTTTTGATTACTATAGCTTTGTAGTAGATTTTGAAGTTAAGTAGCATGATGCCTCCAGATTTGTTCGTTGTTTTTGCTGGAGATTGCTTGGCTATTTAGGGTCCTTTGTGGTTCCATACAAATTTTAGGATTGTTTTTTCTGTTTCTGTGAAAAATGTCATTGGAATCTTGATAGGGATTGCACTGAATCTGTAGATCACTTAGGGTAGTATGGACATTTTAACAATATTAATTCTTTCGTGAACATGGGATATCTTTACATTTATTTCTGTCTTCTTAAATTTCTTTCATCAATATTTCAGTTTTCAGTGTTTTTCACCTCCTTGGTTAAATTTATTTCCAAGTTTTTTGTTTGGTTGGGTTTTGGGTAGCTATTGTAAATGGGATTGTTTTCTTGATTTCTAAAGACTCCCTGTGCTTCCCCTATTCATTCCCTGAACCAATGGCAGCCGCTGATATTCTTAACTGTCTCTATAGTTTTGCCTTTTCCGGAAAATCATATGATTGGAATTATACAGTATACAGCCTTTTTGGACTGCCTTGTTTCACTTAGCAATATGCATTTAAGTTTCTTCTATGTCTTTTCTTGCCTTGCAAGTTCATTTCTATTATCACTGAATGTTGTTTCATTATATAGATGTGCCATAGTTTACACATTCCCCTATGGAAGGATATCTTGGTTTCTTCCAATTTTTTGACAATTAAAAATAAAGATGCTAAAAACACCTCTGTGCACGTTTTTTGTGTGGACATTTTTTTAACCAAGTATACTTTATTAAATTTTTAAACAAAACAATTTTAGTGGGGTCTTGCTATGTTGCCCAGGCTGGACTCCAACTCCTGGCCTCAAGCAATCCTTCCACCTCAGCCTCTCAAATAGCTAGGAGGTGTACACCCATCACCTGTAGGTGTGCGCCACAGCATCCAGCTATGTAGTCATAGTTTTTAACTCACTTTGGCAAATACCTAGGAGTACCCTAAGTCATAGGGTAAGACAACGTTTAGCTTTGTAAGAAACTGCCCAACTGTCTTCCACAGTGGCTGTACGATGTTGTATTCCTTCTAGCAATGAATCAGAGTTCCTGTTGCTCCCCAGCCTCAACAACATTGGGTGTTGTCAGTGTTTTGTACTTTAGCCCTTTTCAATAGCTATTGTAGAGGTGTATCGTTGTCGTTTTAATTTGCAGTTCTCTAACGACATAGGATGTTGAGCATATTTACATTTGTTTGTTATTGGTATATCTTCTTTGATGGGGTGTCTGTTCAGATATTTTGCCCACTTTTAATTTGGATTGTTTTAGAGTTTTGAGAGTTCTTTCTTTGTATGCTTTAACAGCCCTTTATCAGATATATTTTGATATTTTCTCTCAGTCTGTAGTTGGTCTTTTCATCTTTTTAATGGCAGCTTTTTGCAGAGTAGCTAACTTTAATGAAGTCCAACTTACCAATTTTTTTCTGTCACAAATCATGCTTTCAGTTTTATCTAAAAAATTATCACCGTCCCCAAGGTTACCTTGTATTTCCCTTATGTTCTAGAAGTTTTATGTTTTTGTGCTTAGGTCTACAAAGATCCATTTTGAGTTAATTTTTGTGAAAGGTTCAAGGTCTATGTCTAGATTTACTTTTTTTGCACGTGAATGTACTGTTGACCACCATTGATTGAAAAAGAGCATCTCTAGGAAAAAGACTATTTTCCTCTATGAACTGCCAAAGGTTCTTTGTCAAAGGTTAGTTGACTCTATTTGTGTTGGCTTATTTCTGGGCTGTTTTGTTCCACTGATCGATTCTTGTGCCGATACCAGTCTTCATTGTGGGAGCTTTATAGTAAAGTCTTGCTTGAAGTTGGGTGATGTCAGTCTTTGACTTTGTTCTTTGATATTGTGTTGGCTATTCTGGGCCTTTGCCTCTCTGTATAAACTTAGAATTACTTTGTTGCTATCCACAAAATAACTTCCTAGGACTCTGACTAAAATTGCATTAATTTATAAACCAACTTGGGAAGAACTGACAGTATTGAATCTTCCTATCAATGAACATGGAATAGCTATTTAGATGATTTTTGATTTCTTTCATTAGTTTTGTCATCTTCCTCACATGGATCTTGTCACAATCTATTAGATTTTATATCTAAACATTACCTTTTATTAGTGCTAATGTAAGTGGTATTCCTAATTTCAAATTTAAAATTTTCATTGCTGGTATATAGCAAAGCAATTGGCTTTTGTATATTAACCTTTTTGTTTTTTTGTATTAACCTTGTATCCTGCAATCTTACTATAATTGCTTATTATAATAATTTTAGGAGTTTTTATGTTCTTTGAAATTTTCTGTATAGACAATACATTATCTGCAAATGAAGACAAGTTTCTTTCTTCCCAATCTGCATAGCTTTTCTGATTGCATTAGCTAGGAATTCCCGTACAACGTGGACTAGGACTGGTGAGAGGGGACATCTTTGCCTTGTTCTCAGTCTGGAAAGTGTCTTTTTCCTACCATTACATGTTAGCTACGTTTTTGTAGATGCTACCTAGTTGAGAAACTTTCTTTATATTCCCAATTTGCTGAGTTTTTATCATGAATTGATGTTAATTTGTCAATTGCTTTTTCTACATCCACTGATACGATCATAGTGATTTTTCTTCTTTAGACTGCTGATGTGACTGCATTGATACTCAAATGCTGAATGAGCTCTCGTACCTGGAATAAATCCTACTTGGTTGCGGTGTTTTTATACACTGTTAGCGTCAATTTGCTAATATTTTATTGAAGACTTTTGCATTTATGTTCCTGAGAGACATTGGCCTGTAGTTTTCTGGTAAAGTCTGTGTCTGATTTTGGTATTAAGATAATGCTGGCCTCACGGAATGAGTTAGGGGGTCCCTCTGCTTCTATTTTCTGGAAGAGATTATAGAGAATTGGTATAATTTCGTCAGTATTTGGTAAATTCACCAGTGAACCCACCTGGGGCTGTTTTCTTTTTGGAAGGTAACTGATTCAGTTTCTTTAATAGAAACAAACATTAAATTATCTATTTCTCCTTATATGAGCTTCGCTAGATTGTGCCTGTCAAGGACCCGCTTCCATTTCATCTAAATCGCCGCATTTGTGGCACACAACTGTTCGTGGTGGTCCTTTATCGTCTTTCGATGCCTGTGGGACTGGCAGTGGTGGCCCCTCCTTCACCACTTTTGCCTCCTGTACTTACTATACTCATTAAGACTTTTTCTTTTTGCTGACTAGGCTTCCATTTTGCTGTGTCACTACAGATCATTAGTTTTAGTTACTGTATAATATTCCATTGTACAAATATGTCACATTTTATTCATCTAGTTCTTCAGTGGGGACTTGGGTGGTTTTAGCTTTTGTAAACAGCTCCATGAAAACTCTTGTACGTGTCCCCACTTAATCTATGTGCAGGTTTTTCTTGGGTAGACACTTAGGAGTGAAATTTCTGGGTTACAGGATAGGTAAAAGTTCAACTTTAAACGGTAGTATCAAACTTTCTGAAGGATTGAACCACTTTCCACCAACATAAGCATGAATAAGAGATCATGTGGAAACCCTCTAACACTAGCTATTGCCAGACTTTAAAATTTTTCTTGATCGAATGGGTATAAAATGGTATCTCACTGTGGTCTTGATTTGCATTGTAACTTCTCCCACTTTCTAACTTGTTCTTTCACATTCTTCGAAGAAAGATATGCTAAGGTATATTTTGGAAAATAAAGATAACTATTTTTAATAGAAAAAATCATTAATAATGCTTTTATAGTTAATATTTTGTGTCTTAAGAAGTCCTTCTCTATCTTAAGATCACAAGTAGTCATTTTTTTTTCCTTTGAGAGTTTTAAAGGTTTTCTAAATCCTTAATTTTTTTCTAGGCATGAGATTGGAATCAATTTTCAACTTTTTCCATACAGATAACCAATTGTTCCAGCCCTAATTATTCAATAGTCTCCTTTCCCTGATGTAACATGCCACCTTTCTTATGCCAAAGTTCAGACCATGCATTGGTCTTTATCTGGGCAATCCAGACTATTCCATTGGGAAATCCGTCTGTTCCTTAGCTTGTAACATGCTATTCTGATTAACATACGGCTTCACAGTGAGTCCTAACATCTGGCAGGGCAAGTCCCCACCTCCCTGATCTTTCCTGAAATGTCCTAGCCCTTTGCTCTCTTTTACCTTTTATTTTAGAATCGCCTAAACGAGTTCCATGAAAAACCTGGTGGAATTTTGATTGGAATTGCATTGAATTTAGAGGTCTACTTAGAAACAAATGACATCTTTATGATATTATCTTCCTATCCACTAGTGTGTCTCTTTACTGAGTTCTTATTTAATGTTTTAGAATTCTTCCTTTAAGAGATCTTCAACATATATTGTCAATTTCCTAGGTAACTGGTGTTCTGATACTGCTGTTAAATGGTTTTCTAGTTAACTGGTGTAAAGAAATGCAACTGACTTCTGATAATTGTTGTATCTTGCTACTACCTAAACCCTATCGTTTCTAGGGCTTGCTCTCTGGATTTGCACGTGATGTAATGTGAACACAGTGAGTGCTTCCTCCTTTCTTCGTCTGAGTATCTTGTCTTGCTCCAGTGGTTTGGATCTCCAACACAATTCTGAACATAAGCAGTAATAGTGGGCAGTCAGTCGTCCTTTGCTTCTGACTTTAAAAGGAAATGAGTGTCCTCTTTGTGGTACATGCTTGGTCTTTTTGTTTGGTTGGTTCACTGGTTTTACACAGAAACTATGAGCTGAAGAGAATTCCTTTCTAATCCAAATTATCAAGACTTATTTTTAAAATCATGAGTGTTAAATTTTATTAAATACTTTATCTGAATCTATTAAGACAGTCATAT
>NW_012152563.1:251071-282104 GCF_000956105.1 Propithecus coquereli | reverse complement strand
TGTATATTCTTTGGTATACAGTTAGTCATCTGCATAAAATGTACACTTCAGCATTAAAATTTATAAAAAAATTTAAAACACACAAACTTAGAATCTCATGAGCACACACTCTCCTGTGACAAATGATTCAGACATAAATAGTGGGTGCAAAGAAACTATATGCTAACATATGAATAACCTTTGTTAATGAAAAACAGAAGCAGCCGTAATGACTAAGATACATTCAGTTACTGATAACTAGTTGTGCCCTTCAGGGCATTATCGAAAGAGAAATCGTGCTGCAGAGAAAAGCTATATATACACACAATGAGAAAATAAACTGCAAGATTAACGCATGCATGTTTAATACTGGAAAAATCACAGCCCTCCAAAATTTCTCCATGTTTGTTATAAAAGCCCTCTGCACTCAACTAAAATTAAAATGATCTTAAAAGGATAATACTTGTAAAGTTTAAGTCTTTTCAGCCACAGAAACTGCAATGGAAATAAATGTTCAGAGTCATTTTCAAAACAAAAACAAAAATCTATTCTTCTGATGACATGCATGATTAAAAGGTCTATGCAAGATACATTGCTCTACATTCCCAATGACTAGGAAAAAAAAGTCAAGTCAATTTTTAGTTTGCAGATGGTCAAAGGATTTTGTATTCCAGCAGGAGTTCAAATCTTCTGGATCTTTTCACCAACAACTACTGGATTTTCTTTTCTGATTTTCTCAGCAGCATCGGCTTTGTAATTGTAAGAGCAATTGTGTACATCTGAGTAACGGTGTACGCCACAGTAAACATTTCCACACCGGCATTCAAACCCTGAAAATGAATTAACACACATATATGAGTTGGATGGAAGGGCGACAGATTAAGGTCTTTGGCATAATTAATACTAAACAGCACGACTTATCTAGGACAGAAATCTAAAGAGTCATTCTAAATAAACAGTTTCACAAACTACATCCCCAAAGTTCCCTACCTGATAGCTTCATTTCTTGTTCTGACCTATACACACGTTTGAACTAGAACAAGTCTTCTCTGAGCTCAGGTTTCTTCACCTGTGACAGGGCCACAATTATTTCCTATCAAAAACGGTTGCTAGACTGAAGATGTGAATCATTTTTCAAATCCAAATACTGCACTATGAAAAATATGCCTACTATGAGAAGGTAGTCTTAAAATTTAAGGAAGATAAAATAATATTAACAAATAACACAGTATCCACATTCGCTTTCCTCTGCTACCCTCCAAGGGAGATGAAACCACCCCTCGGCCAAGAGGCTCAGAACTGTAAGGTATGGTGAAACTGTTGGAAATCAACATAGGAATCAATATTTTAAACATTAACATCTGATGTTAACCTCCTTGACCACACTTTTTACTTCAGAAACATATGCCGTTAATTTCGTAACAATGCATAAAAAATGGAGCAAACAACACTAGATTAGACAGACAGATTGGACAAGATGGAAATAACCATATCTCAGCCTTCTAATCATGAAGTCTGAGTTTTTGTAGGTTTAGAAAGACTATCTTTGACACTAAATGTATATTTTAAGATGTCTAATTTGTCCATGTTTGTATTCTTTAATTTGCCAAGGTATGGGCCACTCTGATGCGTCTTTGACATCACACTCTAACCTCACTTCTTCATTGCTAACGCATTCCGGAGTATTCTGCGCGATGCCTGGCGTGTGCTAACTACAGCGGCGACTGCTTTCCCACAATGAACCACGGCACAGCTGACCTTTGCACGACGCAGCGGTCGTGGGCGCAGACCCCGTGCTGTCAAAAATTCAGGGTGACTTTATGCCCCCAAACTTAACTATGAATAGCCTGATGGCTAAGAACCTTTCTGATAACAGGAACAGTCAATCAATACACAGAATCCACATTTTGTATGTTAATGTATTATACGCTATATACTTACAACTAGGTAAGCTAGAGAAAAGGAAATGTTCTAAGAAAAACTTAACAGAAAATGTATTCAGTATTCATTAAGTGGAAGTGGATCATCATCGAGGTCTTCCTCCTTGTCTTCACGCTGAATAGGCTGAGAAAGAGGAGGAAGAGGACAAGGAAAGGTTGGTCTTGCTGTCTCAGGGGTGGCAGGGAAGCAGGGAACTTTGTAGAAATACGTGGTAATTGGTCTGACTCTTCTGCTTTGTCATTTCTCCAAAAGCGTCTCCGTACGGCACCGATCCTCCTTCCACCACGTGCTCTGGTTTCAGTGCCCGTACCACAGAGAGCGCAGAAGTAACAGGTCAGAGCAGTCGTGGACCACGGAAACCTTCTGCCAGACTGTCCGACGCCAGCTTGTTTTCTGGCACTGCTGCTTCCACCTCTTCTTCCTCCCTGCCTGGCACCGGCTCACAAGACTCATCTCCAGCAAGCGTCTTCTTCAATTCCCCTGGTGTGGTGTCTGTTAGCTCCTGAATTTCCCCAAGATCCACACCCTGCACCCCCAACCTTTTTCCACATCCACAGTCTCTGTCATGATTTCCTTGACTGACTGTCACATAAACCCTGCAAAGTCATGCACAATCTGGACGTAGTTTCTGCAGGAATTGTTTCAGGGCTGACGGCTTTCATGGCTTTTTCCGCAACAGCAATGGCATCTTCAATGGTGTGATCCTTCCAGACATCTGCGGCATGTTCTCTATCAGGGTTCTCTTCCATAGTGTTGACAGTTCTTGCCACAGAGCGCTACGTGCAATGAGCCTTAAACCCTTAGGACTCCTGATCTAGAGGCTGAATTAGAGACACTGTGGGGGCAACCCAAAGACTGGCAGCAGGTGAGTATCTTTCCCTGCAAGGCACAGGGGTGAGCAGCTTTACAGGTAAGGAAAGTCCTGATCATAAACCTAACTGCATTTGAACAAAACAGAGTTAACCTATCCTTTCCTGCCCTCCATCCTGTGCTCACTTCTCTTCCTTACTAATGAATGTTCCTTGTGGCATATTTTTCCAGAACAGGCATTTTCATCTGCGTGAAAAACCTGTTCAGGAACATATCTTCTCTCCTCGATGATTTCCCTAATGACATCTGGGAACTTGTCTACTGCCTCTTGGTCAGCAGAAGCTGTTTCTCCTGTTATCTTGACATTTTTTAATTTCAAACCTCTTTTTAAAATTATCAAACTCTCCTTTGCAGGCATTAAATTCTCCACTTTTAGATCCTTCACCTTCTTTTTGCTTTAAGTTGTCATATAATGAATTTGCTTTTTCTCAAATCTTGAGTCTAGAGTCGAAGTACGCCCTTGCTAATAGCAAGCCTGCACCCACATAAAAGCTGCACTTTCAATAAGAGATAAAAAGGAAATTCACAAAAGCGCAAGGTTTTCACACCTGCTGACGTAGCTGCAATGATGGCTTCACAAATTCCCTTTTCCTTTTTCACGGTGGTTCTTGTGCCACGTTCATTTATTCTGAAATGGTGGCAGCTGCAGACCTCAATCGAAGGTACGTATCAAACAATTCAACCTTTTCTTGTAATGTGATGACTTTTCTCTGCTTTTTGGGAACACTTACATCATCATTAGTGGCACTTCAAAGGGGTCCCACGGTGTTAATTCAAAGTTTACGGGGCTACACTAAACACAACAAAAAATACACGAGCGCTGCCAGAGATCGCTTTTTCACTATGATAATGCCATTTACCGGACAGCCACACTGCTTACTCAGAGACGACTGTGGCACACAGAGTTTAAGTGGAAACTCCAACACTTGAGCTCAGCACAAAAGCAACAGTACAGCATGTGCTACAGTAAATCTTACGCAGTTTTGATTTTACACTACGTCTTTACATTTACATTTCTCTACTGCGAATGGCTGCACGTACGGACTGCAAGTTGTAAGTTTTGATACATTTTAACTTATATACTAGATTTGTGTATATTTTATGGTAGGTAAAGGATAAAACATACTAATATCTACATATATTTTATGCACTCATGACATAATTCACTTTTTCTTAATTTTTCCTATATTTTTAGGCTATGTGGTTCATCTTTGAGTTTTTAAAAATTACTGAAAATCTCCAAAAAATTTTCCAATATATTTACTGAAAAGAATTCACACATAAGCGGACCTGAGCAGTTCACACCTGTGTTGTTCCAGGGCAGGCATCTCTCCACTCCCGTCTGACTGTGGCACGTCGCGTCCTTCTTCACACACACTCTGTGCTGCGCTACGTTCCCTAATTCACGGTCCCTGAATACGCTCTACTCTTTTATGTCTCTGGCCTTTGGTTCAGTCGTAAGTCCTACTCCTTGTGCAAGACCCAGGTGAAACGTTGTCTTCATGATGCCTTCCTTGCTGGGTCTCTAAGAACTCCCATTCTTTCACGTAAATTAGTTACTCCCATCCCCGAATTCCCAGAGCAATCTCACTGCACTTAATGCACCTTCTTTGCTAGATACTTAGGAACACGTGTCTCTCTTCATAACGGCAGCATCTGACAGCTCCGTTACAGTAGCCAGCACACACAGATTATTTATCGTGCAGCAGTACCGGCTAACGTGTCTTAACTCACGGAACACACACGATGCCTGTGATCCGCCCATTTCACATGTGGGAAGTATGCGCAGCTCGCCCGGACTCCAGCGTCAACATTGTCCCCTCGAATGCCGAAGCCACGTCTCTGCCCTGTCACAGCACCTGGCACACTGACTTCACTTGTCCAATACTCTCAAATTCAGGTGAAATAAATTTCTAAAAGAAAAGCTACTCATTTTACTTTCAGGCATATAATTAAAGCTGTTTTTATTTCTTTAAGGAAATTCAGAAGCTGAAGTGTATCCAATATTAACTCTCAATGGGAACTGAAACAATCTTAATTAAAGTCAGTAATAGTAAGCCATGCATTATTCTAAAATATAATCTTAATTTTAAACCACTTGATTTAGGCCCTTACCAGTAAGTCCCACTTTCTTCCTGCACATGAAACAGCGATTCTTTTTTTGTTTTGGTTTTTCAAGAGACTTGCTTTGCTCTTCAGATGGCTGCTGTGCCGTGTCTGATACTGAAGCTGGCAAAAATAGGAAGGTGATAAAATTTAATTATTCGGTAAGACTTTCCCACCTGGGTGGTTGCTGTCCCTCATGCCACCCCCATGGGTCTCTCATTCGGAGGATAGCAGAGGAATGTATCTATTGATCAGCACGAGAAGTGGTTCGCACTCAATCATGAAGTTGTTTATAAAATACGACGTCCCTTTTGTTGAATGTACATACATATACACATGCAGAAAATAATCTAGACTATATCACTGACACGTTAACAGTGGCTCTACAAGGTGGATTATACATTTTCTTTTTTTGGTTTAAAGTATATTTTCTAATTTTTCTAATAATTATATATTTGACCAATAAAAGGTACATACAAAAATACTTGGGTATTCTTACAGGACCGTGCAAGACAAGAGCCATATGCAAGCGCCTTAATATTGTTTGAGGTCAGAACTATTCCGATTTCTCAGAGAACAAGGGAAAAAAAGGAAAACCAAGATTCTGTGGCATACTAAGCATTGTATATTTCACATAAAAACATTTAAAATGTTAGAAATGAGATAAATTAATGCAAAGCAGCTTTAAAATGTTATAATTAAGATAATAAATTAACACTTTTATGTATTGAAACCAAGGCCAGACGTACCAAGATTCAGGTGAAATTACTATTCCTAAACCCTAACTAATGTGCTCACCCCCCTGCCTGTTACCCACCGCCCTGGCCCTTCTGAATGCTGCCACCAGATCAGAGTCTGTAATACGACCTGACACGGTCAGTATCTTGCTTTAGTACAGTGATTTGCTATGGGTCACATTTATTAACTCTCCGATTTTATCACCCAGGAATCCACTGTTGCACCAGTCCACACTGGGAATATGCCACGCACCTCTGCTCACACCTCTACCTCTTACGACCGACTTTTCTCCCTCATCGATCTAGATCCTCTTCTTTCTCAAGGCCAAGACCCTCATTTCAATTCTCTGCAGCTTCTCACTCTAATTACTCTTAACACCCTTATCAAATACTGGGGACCCCACATGAGCCCCCTCTTCAATCCATGCTTCACACATTGCATATAATCATCTGCCTTAAGTGGAAATCACATGATGTTCTCCCTAACGTTTAAAATTCTTTGATGGCTCCCCACTAACCCTCCCAGGATAAAGCCAGAGATCCTTCAGGATTTTCTTCGTCCTTTTTTCTCTAGCCTCATCTCTGACCATTCCTCAGTGCTGCTCCATGCGCCAGCCATGCTAAAGTACCTGGAGTTTCCCTGGACTCACCCAACTCCCACCGCTGGGCTCTTGAACAATACTCACTCCATGCCCCTCTTGTCCTTCTCTTTACCTGGCTAACTCTAACTTGTCTTTCTTGTTTAAATTTATATAATCAACTCTTACTACACTGCCTTGGATTGGGAAACCTTACTAGGAGCTCCATGGCACTTTTCATGTTATTATAATTGCCTGTTTGACTTAACCTAGTTTAACTGAATTCTCTGAGGGTGGGAACCTGTCCTATTCATTCCCATCACCAGGGCCTGCCCAGTGCCTACCCCCATGCAGCAGGCACTCGCTACATAAACAAATGTCTGCTGAGCTCATTACTGAGTCACTGACCTACTGCATTTCTGAGCCTCTTTCCCCAACTACACCATCAGCCTGCCGAGGACAGGGATGGTATCCTATTCCGTTGGAATCTCCAGCACCTTGCATGGTGAAGTATACAGAGGATGCTCAAACATTTGCTGTCACGGATTCTAACCTACTATGTTAACACATTATCTCATATTTTGACAAAATATGACAAAAGGTAAAACACCATAAACTAACATGTAAATATGCACTAATGAACTCTATAGCATGATTTCTTCACCTAGACATGCTGAAGCTAGACAGGAGACAGTTCTAGTAATATACCGTCAACATTTTATTTTTGAAACAGAATATAGACACGTAAAATCTTTTATTTTCAGTAAGTAAATATCCCTAGAATGTAAGCTCCATCAAGTCAGGGGCTGAATGTCTTGTTTACTATTTCATCCCCAATCCCTAGAACAGTATTAAATGAGCTTTAACTATATGTCCAGAGCTTAAAAATAGTTTAGCTTGCAATCAGAAATAAAACTAGTACATTTATTATCTTTAAAATCTATAAGCCATAATATCTAACCTGTTCTCCAAAAATAGTCTGATATTCAAATAAACTAATACAAATAATGCTATGATGGCAGTAACACTATCACAATATTATATTTTTAAATGAACTGGTTTAACTACTGAGACAAATTTTGAATGGGATCTGGGAATGGAGAAGAGTGAAAATGCATTTACCTGCTATGCATACAAATGCTACTGCACACCTCAACAGAGACATTTCACAATTTGAACCCTAAAGACCTAAGGCAAATGATTCCCTTTTAGCTGAGGCAAATGTGCAGTTTTAAAGTTAAGGATCAATGGGCTATCTAAAAGCTTGTAAGCTAGGGCTCAAATGTGAGACCAATGAACGTCAACTACATACCCATGAGACTAGGGTAGCCGCAGCTCACCTGAAACTAGTGGCTGACATCCCTGAACTTGACAGTCGACAAATGAATTCATGGGCAAAACAATACAGACTTTGTACAAGTCTATGATTCCCCAAAACTACCGTCTCCTCAGTTTATATGTAGTCTTAAGACCAAAGAACACCTCATCAAGTTTTAGTTATGTAAAAAGGAAACAATTCAATCGTTAAAGGGGCTATACAATGGCCTAAAGGCCAAAGAACCATCATCTTATTGTACCTAAAGCCAACACAAGGACAGTTTCCTCAGAACTAGGTGGGTGTTTGTATTCTGAAATGAGAACGAGACATGGAGACGGCCTGCTTGCTAACGATTAATAGGCCAGTGCCTATGTGGCATCCACCAGTCGCGAAGGTCTGTTTGGGAGGCTGATGTGATGGCGTAAAGGCCGTGAAATAAACGGTACAGCACTTGCTGAACTGATTTTCAGTGGCATCCCAAATACACACAGTCCACTGGGCAGTACTACTAAGATACTTCAAAAAGCACCAGGCAGGTAAAATTAGTTTAACTACCCACATGGAGGATCACATTCAAGAGGAATAAGGCCCTCTGCTCTGGGTCCTGTAAAAAAAAAAAATAAAATAAAAAGTGCACAAATATAACAATAAGTACATAAAACTATTTAGTACTTCCTCTCTTTGGGGCACATTCATACATATGGTGAAAAATAAAATTGAACATTACATTAATAGGTAGCCCCCAAACGTTATCTTTATATACCTAATTGGTCTTCGCCACAGATACAGTATCTACCTAATACAACACGTATCCTTCCCTCGAAAGTCATGACCAATCTCACTCCCGAACTAGACAGCATGTTCAGGTTGGCGGCTATTTCTGCTCCACTGTACACCCGGTGCTAACACAAATCAAGGGATCAACAGATACTTACTGAACAGAACGTGCAACTGTTACAATGAACCACTGGGATAGAATTCATTTCCCCTCTCTGGCCCTCATTTTCTCATCTGCAAAATAAAGGCTTGAACCTAATGAACTTTAAGCTGCTCCTAGCTCAAGAATTCTTTAAAAAATGAGAAAATTTTAAATAGTCAAAAGAGAAAAATATGCCCATATTAGTAGCAGCATCCAAAATAAATTAGTCATATAATTTTATACTTTTTAGTAGACACATTAGAAACAGGTAACATTAATATATTATTTCAAAATGTAATCAATATAAAAAGTTTTAATTGAATATTTTACATTTTGGGAGTATTAAGTCTTCAAAACCCAGTGCAGACATTATACTTACAGTGTAACTAGCATATAAGAATGTACTAAAAGTCTCATTCTGGATTAGGTACATTTCAACAGCTCAATAGTTACACGAGGCTAGCGGCCACCACACTGGACAGAGCAACTCTATAGATGAAATCCGTTTCTGTAGCATTTGTCTGTGGGCAAAAAACTGTTACTTAATCTTCCTAAAACACTCTCACTCTGTCACCCAGGCTGGAATACAGGGGTGCAATCACAATCACTGTAGCCTCCAACTACTGGGCTTAAGTGATCCTCCTGCCTCAGCCTCCCAAAGCGCTGGGTTTATAGGTGTGAGCCACCACACATGGCAGCCAAAACACAGCTTTGTGTCATCTTAAAAAACCAAACCAAACCAAAAAAAAACAACAAAACATTCAAAATGACTCTCTTCCCTTCCCACTGATTAGAACCAAATACCTTCGTGATTTTCCATTATCTGGTTCCAAACAACTTTTCCAGCTTTAGTTCCAACATATATTTGTCTCAACGGGCCATTTCAGCAACTGGTTATCTCACTATTTCCCAAATTTCATGTTTTCTACCTGTATGCTTTTGCTCTCACCATTTCTCCTCCAGCAAAAGCCCTCTTCAACTGTCTTTGGGGGTGGCGTGGGGGGTATATAATTTACATACTATAATATTCACACTTTAAAGTATATAATTCAGTGGTTTTAGTATATTTACAAAGTTGTGAAATCTCACCACTATCCAATTCCAGAACGTTCTAGTCACTCCAAAGCAAAACCCCAAACCCATGAGCAATCACTCCCTACTTCCCACTTTGCCCAGCTCCTGGCTACCACTAATCTTGCTGTGTGTATGTCCTACTGTGGACACTGCATATGAATGGAATCATACAGTAAGTGGCCTTTTGTGCCTAGCTTCTTTTACTTAGCATGTTTTCAAGGTACATTCATGCTGTGGTATCAGAATTTCCTCCCTTTTTGTGGCTGAATAATATTCTAGTGTATGAATACCACATTTTGTTTATCCAATCATATGCTGATGGCCAACTGGGTTTTTTCCATTTTTTGTTATTATGAATGATGCTGCTACGAACATTTGTGTGCAAGTTTTTGTGTGGACTCGTGTTTTCAATTCTCTTGGGAATCAGAAGTAAAATGATGGATCATATAGTAATTTTATTTAATTTTATAAGGAACTACCAGACTGTTTCCCAAAGCATTTGTACCATTCTACATTCCCACCAACAACATAGGAGGCTTCTCCACATCCTTGAAAACTTGCTATTGTTACTGATTCTAGCCATCCTAGGGGGTGTGATGTAGTGTCTCATGGTTCTGATTTCCATTTTCCTAATGACTAATGATGACACTGAGCATCTTTTCATGTGCTTATTGGCAACCTGTATATCTTCTTTGGAGAAATGTCTATTTGAATCCTTCAGTTATTTTTTAATTGGCTGTCTTTTAATTGTTGAATTATAATTATCCGTGTATTCTTATCAGATACATGATACGAAAATATTTTTTCCCATTCTCTGGGCGGTTTTTCCACTAGTACCCTTTGAAACAAAAACTTCTAAATTTTAATGTAGTTCAGTTTACCTGTTTTTTCTTTGGCTGCTTGTGCTTTAGGTGTCATATCTAAAAAACAACTGCCTAAACCAAGGCCACAAAAATTTATACCTGTTTTAGGAGTTTTATAGTTCCAGCTCTTACATTTTTTTAGATTTTTGATGTATTCTGGGTGAATTTTTGCATATGGTATGAGGTGGGGAGGTCCAATTCATTCTTTTGAATGTAGATATGAGGTTGTCCCAGTCATTGTTTGTGGAAAAGATCATTATTTTCCCATTGAATGATCTTGGCACCCTTGTTGAAAATCAATTACCCATAAGAGTGTATTTCTGAATTCTCAATTTTATTCCACTGATCTATATGATTATCCTCATGTCGGTATCACACGGTCTTCATTATGCAGCTTGTATTAAATTGTGAAACCGGGAATCGTCAGTCCTCCGATACTCCTGTTCTTTTTCAAGGTCGCTTTGGCTATCCTCACCCATGCTTCAAGATCAGAAGAAGGGCCTGATTTTTTAAAGAGACTGTTCCCCTCTGATTGCTCCAAATCAATGCTTTGACAACTGAACTTTGTATGATGTCAAGAACCCTTAAGAGTTGGAAAGAGCCTCAAAATTCTAGCTCATCCTCCCACTCAGTGTAGCACCTGCCTCTGCACTGTTCCACTCGGCAGGTGACTCCGCCTTCTTAGAAAGTTTCAGTGACACAGAGCTCACCGCCTTAACACGATTTCACTCCACTGTTGGGAAGCTTCAAAATTATCTCTTATTCTAAGCCTCCTATACTCTCAAATCACTTTGGCATCGTACAGAGTAAGAATATCCTTTGCAGTTTACAAAGCTCATTTTACCTCTATTATCTCAATAACTTTTAATACCCTATAAAGGGGACATGCTTATCATTCTCCTTTAAAAGTAATACAAATAAGACGCAGAGAGGTTAAGTGGGGCTGTCAAGATATGAAAACAGAAACTATGAATCCAAATTCCTTATTTTTTTTTACTATGACCCAAGATGTGAGTGACTGAGAGATTAGCCAAATTTAAGCATATTGTTCAAAAAAGGCAGCCAGTCAAGTATGATAGTTTTAGAGTATACCAAAATACTTAAAAGTCTGTTTGTAAAAGCTGGCCTTTGTGAATTAGCAATCTGACTGACGTTCATTCCTAAGTGACACTATGTGAGGTACTATTTTTCTTAAATTAAAAATCATAATTAAATGAGAAACATGCTGCAATATGTCAAATTCTCAGTTAAACATAAAAATTCTTCAGGGATATGAGGCCAAAATGAAAGCAGCACCACCCACCTGGTGGCAGCATATCCTAATTACAGGCAGAAAACCTGCAGAGAAAAAAGCTGTTCTGAAAACGCCAATAAAACATGTTGGGAAATGCTGGCTTAGACACACAGCTGCTACTCATATACCCTCTTCCATCTGGGATGGTCTTCCCACCTACATAAATGCCCTCTGAGGGAGGCAAACGGATTGACAGGAAGAAAACAGATACCTGTGTAGCTTGCCAACCCAGCGGACCCTACTCTGGGAACTGCAGGGGACTGGATGTGTCGACAGGAACATACGTGTCCACAACCCAGTCCAATAAGCAGCACAACTGCCCGTGGAAAGAAGACTAGCCTAGAGTCGGGTGCCTGGATTCTACTTCTAGCTCATACAACCATATGACTGAATCGAAGACTTTTTCTCTCTTTTCATCCATCTATTAAAATAGATGAAAAAATTTTCTCTGAATTTGTTCTATTGAACAAGGAAATCATCATAAGCGCATGTAAGTACATAGGAGTTTATATATAAACACGTTTATATTTGTGTATTGTTTATATCGAGGCATTTTTAATTCAACAACATCAAACAGTTTTTAAAACTAGGCTATTAAAAAAGATTTTACGTTGAAAACTAATCCTCTCTTGAACTCAGCTGAAACTTATACCTAATTTATCAAAGATTCTGCTATGCTGAAATTATAAATGCTAAGCTTTTTTAAAAGGTACTTAAAAGTTAATATTGGTTTAACCTGAAAGTCAGTCAAATTATACATGGAGTCTAAGTTTTAAAAACTCTACAATTTCTCCTAATATGATATCATGACTGCGGACTGAATTAATGTACTCAGGCTAGGAGGAGGAAACTACGCTCTTCTCCACGTACCACGAGTGGTATAAAAGCACTTCCTATTACGATAGCTCACTAACCTACAATCTTTATTCTCTGTCAAATTTGCACAATTGCTATCGTGTCCTTAAGCTTTACACATTTTTTTCCACTACCAACATTCCAAAATTTGTTCTATCAGAAGACATAAGTAACATTTTCATGATTAGCAGCCTGTTTTCTTCCTAACTTCTCTGTCTCTCAAAACTGCTACACAACCCTTGCCTCCTGAAATTCTCCTTTGG
This sequence comes from Propithecus coquereli, assembly GCF_000956105.1. Classification (NCBI taxonomy): domain Eukaryota; kingdom Metazoa; phylum Chordata; class Mammalia; order Primates; family Indriidae; genus Propithecus; species Propithecus coquereli. Next base: position 269,307 of record NW_012152563.1, on the reverse strand, counting down.
CATCTATGGTCTGAAACCAGCCAGGATCCAGGTGGCTTCTGTCTCTTTTTTGCTGGCTCATCCTCCTGCCTAATCCCTTGTTTTTAAACTCTCACTTTTCAACCTGTGCTTGGCTGAGATTCTAAATCTCAGGTATAATACTTATTACTCCACACATAAAATGCCTACTACGCATCTACAACCTCCAAATGAGCCCTTTCAGTTCTGAAAGTTGATAACTTCCAACTCATTGTATCTACAATTTTGTCTAACCACGTTACCTTTTCCAGCCTCCTTGTCTGAGGTGACCACACCTTTGCCACTATCATAAAATCGGAAGCTCTGACACCACCCTGTCTCCTTATCTCCCATGTCCAGTGATAACTGAGTCTTGGAGTTCTTTTCTTTTTTCTGCTTTTAAAATACCCATCGTCTCTGCCCTTCCTTAAATTTTTCTATTTAACTAAAAAATAAAAATCTGTTCACTTACAATATTTATGAATTTATAATGATATGCTAGGTGGAGTAGAATATTTATGTTGACCATATAGTAATCTTTTGCTACAGCAAAATCTACAAAAATAGGCAAATTATGTCAAGTATTAGTTGGGCATGAAATCAAAGCCAGGTAATTATCTAGCTTATCTAAATTTAAAATTTAGCAAACTAAAACTAAGACTGCCAGATTTATCCGTCCCCATAATGTGAGCCCCACGCACGATGGGAAGTGTCACTGGTCAGGCAGAACTGCACCTGCTCATCCTGGGGCTTGTGTTCCAGAGACCCTTCCTGGGTTAACACAGGGCTCCCACACACTGCTGGAACGTAACCAATGAAGCATATGTTATTTCATGGCCTCCTCCTGGCCTGCTCTGCACTGTCCTTCCCCACTAGGAAAGCCTTCACACAAATACAAAAGTCCTCCTGGATCACTTTGCTCCAGATGATGCGGATATGAAAAGCACAAGCACGTGCCAGGACACGAGGCACTGTGATGTGGACACGAGCAACCGCGAGTGGCTGCTGCACTGTAAATCACAGACAGGGAAGGCAGGGTGACTGCCAGCCAAGTTGTACACAGCCTCGTAAATAATTTGAGTCAAAAAACAAGAGAAACAGATTCCCCTCAAACCAGCAGATCCAGTCTGCTTGGAGAGTAAATAGTTTTTAGATTAAACTGATCAAAATAGTAAGAGAATAGTCTAACACTGCCACATGTTCATTAATTATATTATTCAAGCTAAACAAAATTTTGAATTTTAGATGTTTATGCTGATGAAATAATTACTTGTGATAAATGGCTCCCAACATTTCAGAAAATTAAATACTTGAGGATATAAACTATTATGTTCATAAAGAAAATAAGGAGAAAAATATGTACTTTAAGTACGCAATTTTTTTTAAGTAGGTAACTTTTTACACATGTGCCTAGGATAGTGTCTGGCCTACAACACTGACATCTTAGATAATGACAAAACACACGTGAGTTCATATGCAAACCTGGCAGATCTTCTGTTTCAGGTACTGCTTTGTCCACAGATGTACTGTCCAGTTGGGAAGATGCTACAGATTCTGATAAAAGTGATTGATTTGAAATAGGGCTAGAAAAGCAAAAATATTTCATTTTAAAAGATGATCTTCACACATGAATATTAACTAAAGCAATATAATAAAAGTTTAAAGTATCTAAGTAGATCATTATGATAAGAACACCAATATACTTTTTTATAACTTAAACATAATCACAGAGCTTTGAAACTGGAAACCAATTTGGATGAGAATTTTATAGCCTTGGAAATAAAGCAATAGTATATATCCTTTGTGTATTTCAAGTACCACATGAATTCACTAAGTGAAAACTAGCATGATAAAGACGTGCTTAAGGAACCCTAATGGAAAGCTGCGAATGATATCTGGGCATAGCAGAACTGAACATCTCCTGTCATGAACTGGAAAAAAGGAACCATAGTATAGAAACTTAATATATTGGTTCTTGACAGCAGAATAAAAATGGAACACACATTTCTGTATGCAGGCTTCTAAATGGTGTGATTTCAGAGTTAAAAAGAAAAATATATTAAGATATAAACAAAAATGAGTACTACACAATGATATTAAACAAAGAGAACCTGTGACAAGACTATTTTTTTTTAATACAAGTCAATAATACTTGCAGAATAAAACTAAAATTTAAAGAACTTAACATGCTTCAAAAGGACTTCAAGGGTGGGTCAGGATATACTATGAGGAAGAAAAACAGAAACAGATGACTGAAAAGGTAATCTAAGACTTAAAACAGAACCCCCACCCCATAATGTAAAAATAAGAAAAAGCTTTTTCTAACTGGTTAATAATCACACAGATACAATTTAAGGCCAGTTAACCCTAAAGTGGCTTTACACAGTTTTCCCTAATAGAATAGATCAAAAATAGAACGTATTCTTCACTTTTCCTGAGCATTACAATTACATTTCAGAGACTACATCTTACCTTGGCTGCATAGATGAAGATGTAGAGTCTAATGCTGACTGAGCTTCTGGGACACTGCCATCTGTGCACTGAGCTGGCAAAGACTCAGACAGACTACTGACGGAAGTTGCTGTAACAGTACCACATTTCATATTAGTGATTCTATACCCAGGGCAGTCTAGGACCTTATCTAAAAAAAAAAATCAAGGTCAATTTTCCACAAAATATAGTGTCTGGATTTTGTTTTACTGTGTAATATGTTGATTCATTATTTTTAGTTAAAAAACTTTAATAGCTCTCAAATGAAAAATATGTAAATTTTAACCAAAAAGGAAACCATATACAAATTGTTTACATTAATAAACTAAACTCCTATTTCTCAGGACCAAATATCACCCAAACCCAAATCCTTTAATTCAAAAACATCTTCCAAGTGCTAGTATACAAATGAGAGATTTAAAATAAAAGATAATTTAGCAGTAAGGCAGACATTCTAAACCTTAGAAATAAACCTGGGCTTAGCACATTATGTTTTATTATTTTCCCTGTACTTCATAAAGCAGAAATGTAGATGATGACTTAATTTAAAAACAATTTATATTCATTAGATCTTAGCCTTGAGAAAATCTGGAGAAGTTTCTAGTAAATGGTTGTAGTTTTTGGCTTGAAACAATGATAAGAAAGACCTCATACAAAATTTTAAATGAACAGCGTCATAGCCTGCACTTTCATTAAGCACAAAAATCTATGCAATTTAGGCATTAACCTACATGAGAACTATCCTATATGAATACTTTGACACTTCCCTTATGCAGAGCTTATATTCGGAATTTCCTCAGTTCCAGGAAAATCCTTTGCACAACAAAAAGGCATGAAAAACCCAAGGGAACTGGGGTTGACTATCCCTTACTCTGAGTTAATCCGTTACACCCCACCTGATGAAGGCAGGCTTTCTCTAAAGTCAGCTGTAGTTACTGATAATCTCCTCTTTTCTTCAATAACTAACTTAGCTGCAGATAAAAGAACCAAGGTTCTTTTGTAGCCTCCACTCCCTTACCTTACTTTCCAAGACGGCTATACAGACATCGGGTGTCTCTCTATTTAAAAACAGTAGTAGAGTTCTGCAGCACAGCAAATAAGACTATGGAATGGATTGATAGCATTTTCAATGAGCAGTGATACTCTTATTCCTGATTCCCCACCTCTGATCATATCACAATGCGCAATGAAAAATTTTACTGATAGAAATGCGATAATGCGAGCACAATGTGAGAGCAGGAAGAGGTATTGGGTACAACCAACTACCTAGGTGTATTTCAATTATGAATACTGTTTTAACAGAATTACTTACCAGGCGGGCTTATTCTACCATTACTACTATTCTGTCTTTGAAGATGTTCTTTATAGCATACCGAACACATGCCATTTGTACGAGGGTTTCCGTAAAATCCGCAGCCAGTGGAACAAAGCATAGGCACTTGGCTGTGATTAGTTTCTTGAGCCATGTTCCTCTGTTGCACACCTGAAATTTATAGAGAATTAGCAAAGAACGCAGACACAAAACTCCCATCATACCTTATCCAATAAAGGAAAATATCCACATGTATTACCCCTCAAACCACTCTCTCTAACTGTCCCACAACCTAGGGCTAAAGCTAAAGAGAAAAATAAAGACCAAAAGGATACACGCTGAACTTTTATCTCCACCCTACTCCACACAAGCAGGTCTGCACAGGCTCGAAAGAAAGTACAAAGTACTCCTAAAGGAAGGTATCCCCAGAAGGTTAAGGAAAATCCCTTACATCTAGCTCAGTTTGGCCTCTCCTAGTAATAAGAAATGTAAATTATGAGTTTTGCTATATGTTACGCTCTTTAATTTCTAAGTATTAAAACTTTTGCTGGAAGTTCATATACTAACTTGTACACAGCATATTTATAATGATAAATTAAAAATAACCTAAATATCTAACATTAGAAGAATGGATTTTTAAAAAAGTATCATACATATTAATGACAGAAGTTATGCAGTCATTGAAAATACAGAATACTTAAAAACCCAAGTGACCTGGTTAGAATACTTTTGATGGGGGAAAATGCTTATAATGAATGAAAAGGCACAATATGAAATGTACATAAAACATGTTGCCGGTTAGGAGAAAAAGGAGCATCTATATATCATCAAAAAGGTTAGTAGAGAACATGTCCAAGGATGGAAAAGCTAGTGACTCTTTTTCCTGATTTGTACTTTTTCTGTACTTTTAAAATTCTCTAAAATGAAGACACCACTTGCCTAACTAGAGGGAAATAATTTACTTTTTTAAGTATTTAAAAACAAAAACTAAAATTAAAAACAGGACAGAGGCATTAGTCAGCCAGGGAAGTGATGCTGGGACTGAGGAACTTTTTGGGAACCACATTAATAATCAATTACAGCAGATGGGAGAACCTCATGTGTCATTTCTCCATAAAGCAACTGGTTCTTTGGCATAAATAACATGACAGAAGGTGCTAACAGGCTCTCTCTCTTATCAAAAGGCAACTTCCTAAACGAAGGTTTACTCCAAAATGTGTGTATGTGTATTACAGATGAATCTCTGTTCAAAGATCATGAAGAGTGAGACCAACCAAAGGAGGAAAATGTTTTGCCACTGAAACTCCCTGGAACTGAAAAACACTTAAGGAAAGCAGTCGCGGTTCACTATTACCAGATTTCTCTTTGCCTAAATTATCTGAAGACTGATGAGGGGTGGGAAGATTTAATGCAAATTTCACAATCAGGAGCAGTAACACACTTGACTATAACAAAGCAGGCTTTTTGTTTGCTTTTAAAAAGAAATGTCCTAAAACTGTGAGAATATTTAGACCTTCAGCCTAGGAATACAGTTTGGGATTTTGACATGCATCTTCCTTACTCCACGATGACAAGTCATTTCAGAATCCAGATCCCTCCCTCTTCTGTAGTCCTGTAAATATACATATCAAAAAAAAAAAAAATAACAATGATGGTACAGAAAAGCTCATGGCAAATATTTTTGTTGTTTTTTTTTTTCTTGCCTATGTTCATGAGGGATACTGACCTATAGCTTTCCTTTTTTTAAATGTTTGTCTGGTTTTGGTATCAGGGTAATTCAAGGTCATAAAGCTAATTAATAAGTGACAGAGCTGGGATTCAATCCAGGTAGCCTGGCTCCTCCAAAGTCCACACTCTAAATTAAATCAGTGGTCCTCAAAGTATGGTCCACTGACCCCTATGAAGGTCAAAACCGTTTTCAGAATAACACTAAAAAGTTACTTGCCTTTTTCACTGTTATGAACACAAGCACCAGTGGTGCAAAAAAGCAATGGTGGAGAAAAACAGCTGAAGCCGTAGCAAGGCAGTGGCACTAAACTGCGGTAGTAGTGGTATTCTTCAATGTCACGCTCCCATAGTAAAAATTATTAATTTTATTAAATCTTGATCCTGAACACACGTTGTATTATTAATATTTTGCACGATAAACTGGGAGGCAGGCATGAAGCACTCCTCCTGCACAAAGAAGTAGGATGACTGTCTAAAGAAAAAGCACTTGAACAACGTTGAAGCTGTGAGCTGACCGAGTTACCTTTTTAATGGGACATGTTTTTTTATGTGAAAGCATGACTGCTAAACTCATTATGCAGACTAGAGTATAGGGCAGACATTTTCTTACAAATGAAGTACACTTGTTATCTCAAACAACTAATAGTGTTCATCATCAAAGACAACGTTCAAGCATTCAAGTGAAAAAATGCTTAACAAGCATCTCCAATATTTTGAGTTTTCTGGTAAGATCAGTGGTGATATTAACGAAATGTGATTAAAAAATACTGTATCAACATTTCAAGGCCCTTCATAAGACAGTGAGTGAACCAATATTTTCCAAGTGACCAATGTATGATGGTACAAAATTATTCATGAACAAAAGACCCATTCAAAGCAAAAGGGACTAATGAATTTTAATATAACAGGACAAAAGGTTTTTACATGGTTTCAGATTCCATGTCACGACCATCCTTTAAGAAACTACCAACTGTCAAGTTTTGGTGTATTATCAAAGAACAACCCCTATTACCTGAAAAGGTTATTAAAATATTCTTTCCTTTTCCAGCTACATATTAGCCCAGATTTTCTGTATAATACTGTAACAGATTGAATGCAGAAGCAACTATGAGAATCTTGCTATTAAGCCAGATCTTAAAAAGATTTTCAAAAATGTGTTAACAATGTCACTCTTCTCAGTAAAGAATGTAGGGGAGGAGGAAATGATTATTTTTCATAAAATATTTTAAAATGAATTAGTATTTAAAATTTTTTCTCAGCTTTAATTTGTAATATGACAAATATCACTAGCTATAACCCCATAAACAAAAGTTCTTCACAGTATTCAATAATTTTAGAGAATGTAAAGGTTCTGAAATCCAAAATTCTGAGAATCCACTACTATAAAATATGCATTCGCAACACAGGCAGTGGTACCTCAAGGGAGCGAACACCAATTCCTGGGGGAAATGGGGCACAAGAACCCTCACTCTTTATGTATGAAACACACATACACATACAGTACATAAACAGACATACAGTATATGTGTGGAGGTAAAGTTTATAAAGGTGGGGGCCAATTAGGAAAAAAAATGTCTAAAAAGGCCACTTGGAGGGTAACAGAGAAAAAAGACCGAGGAACCCAGATCTAAACCAGCAACTGTGCTACGCTCCCCACTGGTGACATGAGAATGATGAGAGAGAGCAATTACAGGAACCCCCCTGGTGCTGACGACAAGTCTCTCGGCATAGAGCTGGCAATCACAAATGCCAGAGGAGATAAATACTCTATTTCTATAAAACTCAAGTAAATAGAGATAAAAACTACTAAGCTTCTATATCATAATATTTGCTTCAGAACAGTAAGACTGAAGTTCAAAACATGTAACACCAGCAATTTTCCCAAGCCAAACTGCGTGCACAGTAGCAAATTAACAATGATTTTCGTAACTCAAGAGGCACAAAGGATTTCATGGGTTACTTAAAAAAAAAAAAGAAAAAGAATCAACCTCACTTATTCATCTTTAGGCCACAAAATGTACCTTTACATGAAGATTCAGGAAGACCAAAAACCACGAAAGGGTAAAGTAGTTTATCTGAATGTCTAATGGCATCCATGGGGCGGCTCTGGAGAACCTGAAGGGTGCCCCTGCTTACCACTACTGCAGGGCACACCAGATGGCATTCACATGCCCAGGGAGGAAAAGCGTAAGAGAAGAGAAACGAGAAGAGAGAACAATTCCTTCACTGCTGCACTGTGGGATTATAAAGCCACAAATCCAAGGACACAGAAAGCAAGATTACTCTACCAGTCTTAGAAAAATTATTAGGATGATATAATAAACGAGTCTATGAATTGGAGAAGATTCATAAAATGTGAGTTCTGACTCTTCCTAACATTCATAAGCAAAACCACAACCCATTACTCCCTCAAGCCCCCTAGACAATACTTAACAGTTACTCAGTTTATTATGGGCAAGGCACTGTTTTCATTGTTCTATTTATATCTCAATTAATCCTCCCAAGAACCTATGATGTTGGTGCTATTGATATCCTCATTTTGAAAATAAAAAAATGAGACTCAAAAAGTCTTAGTAACTTGCCCAAGGTCACACATCTAGTAAACAGCTCAATCAGAGCCTTTTGATAAATCTAAAAAACAAAAAAAAATTGGCTATCAAAGTCCATCATATCCCTATGAAACTAAAATTTTGTGAGCATTCATGAATGCTTATTACTTTCATTTAAGGAAGAATTTTAAATTTCATTCATTTACTCAATCTTGAGACGGTACATAGCTTTAATTAATTGTAACCACGCTCCTGAAAAAACTTGTTTTTCATGTATGTCTTTTTACCTAGGAAGTTCTTATCAGCACGAAAAATTCAAGATTATTTTATGACTACAAAGAAAATTCATTATCAATTATTAAAATTCTGACAAAAGAACTGTAATGGATGAATGTAACACAGACTCAATTACAACAGCAAATACATGTCAATTAAACTAATTTTCCTTGGCTTTACTCCCTAGAGTTAAGTCACCAGTTCCAATACTTTTCATTTTGAAATGTCTCATGCTCTTTTATTTCCCATTCCAACTGTGGTCCTCATCACTTTGCACCTGGGTTATTTTAATATTTTTTCTTTCTGTTTTACTGCCTTTCATCCCAATCCATTTATCTAAAATTTCCTAAAACATCCTATTCTCCTGTATTACTTCTGCTTAGTTATTGTATAGTAAGTGCACCAGAGAGGATACTCAACCTAGCATTCATGCTTTACATAGTTTACCCCAACCGGCATTTCCCTAGAAAGCAGGCTGTGTGTAAACAGAGTAAGCTTGGGGTCAGGTCGGCAGCAGTCTGAATCCCAACTTTGCCATTTTATTACCTGTAAGAGCTTGGACACGTTACGCAACTTCCCTAGGCTCAGCTCTGCAAGAAGGGTACTTATATCATCTATCTAACCATATTAAATAACGCCAGGCACACAGCAGAAGTTCAAGAACTGTTCTTACTCTGCTCTTCCTGAAAGTAGAGGGTTCTTTGCTCCCATCTGTTTGAAACAAATCATGCTCACTCCTTAACACAAGCTTCTAGCTCACAGTGTTCCTTCTTTAGTCCATTTCTGCACTATGTTTATAACAATTCTACCTATTTCAGGAAATCAGCTTAAATTCTACTTCTTCCGGGCCCACTTTCTGCTCTGTATTCCTAAAGAAGCTGCCTGAACGACCCTACGGGGGCGCTTCATCTTACAGTCACTCAAGTGCCTCATAGGCCTGTCTGTAACTCCATTCCCAGCGTAACTCTTGCTTCCTCAAGCCCTCTTTATGGCTAATATGAATCCCAAAAAATATTTTGTTGAATAAACGTATCTCATTATTATTAAAAGTATTCATGTCAGGCAAAAAACAAAAAAATGGTTATATTCTGTTGAAAAGGGGAGAAAAGAGATTGATAAAAAATGTTTTAAGCCAAGCACAGCGGTGTGTGCCTGGAGTCCCACCTACTTGGGAGGCTGAGGTGGAAAGATCACTTGAGCCCAGGAGTTCCAGACCAGCCTGGGCAACATAGTAAGACCTTGTCTCTTAAAAAAGTTTCACATGAATTCATAATTTATATACTGAAACAGTTATTCGGCAAAAATGACCAATAGCTTAAGACAGTTACAAAACATATTTTTTTTTCATTTCATTGTTTTTTTCCCTCCTCCTGAAGGAAATAGGGAGGAAATATAATTTATGGTGACGAGTTAGTCTAGAGAAGTTGTGAACTGGAAAACTTGAGTTAAATCTGTCCACAGCCATGTCTGACTGGTCAGCATCTATGAATTTTTTTAAAAATTAGTTGTTAGCATTTAAAAGTTGGGGAATATCATACAAAAATTCCAGATTTCCAGCTTCTCTTGAAAAATAGGAAGGCGTCACAGCATCAGACACATGTTTTCAAAATTAAAACCCGTATGTTAGGGCCCTGTACTCTCCAATTCGAGACCACCTTCACTTCTAGTTACCCAACCAATCTCAGGTTTTCATCCTTAGGTTAACGTCTATGATCTTGTCAATTTGGGACCTTCACTATTAATTTCAAGAGAAGGAAAAAAAACATAACATGTGGAGTTAAGTAAGAATGCACGTTAAACTGTGAACTCCTATGGCAGCACAAAGTGGCAAGACAAGCCCCTCCTACCCCCTGCCTTCTTTTAATCACTGGGAAACTAACCACTCAGAATTAGCTAATTCTCTTTGTAATTGTATCAGATGGAAATCTCAGAGGAGACCAAAGTAGAATTTATGGTACCATCCCAGTATAATTTTAGCTTTTGTAATAATAATTGATGGAAACAGGAATCTGGCTTAGGTACTTGAGATTCCTGGGGGCACACAGTAATTCCCCAGAGTTCTCAGAATTTGGCTCCCCATCTGTCCTGTGGGGTGGAGGAGGAGTAGGAACCTTTGCAGAGATGATAACAAATCCAGGGAAGTTCATAAAGCAAATAGATCGGAAAATACGACTTGCTACGAAACACGTGGGAAGAATGCTACTCACTCTGCTAAAAGAATGGGGACCTGGGACTGGGCTCCTACTGTACTGAGGGTGCTTGAGGCTCTCCGTATAGCAGTCCCCAGTTCCCTATGGCAGGCTGTCTTCCCTGCTGCTGACTGGGCTGAAAGACAAAAGGTGCGAGTCTGGCTAACATGAGGATAACATCTATGGGGATACTACATATTCTTTCCCAACACATAATTAATTCATCATTTCCAACATACTAGCCTGGCTACATAAATACAAGAAAACCCAAAGTTAATTCCAGTAAATACAAACCTCATTTTTCCAGTTACTGCTGTAAGGAAAAGTTTCCATTGACTGGTATGATAAATTTCATTGGAAGAGGCCACTGAAGACAGATGATATTACTAGAGTAGTAACTGTGACTGGCCCTTCCTATCTTAGGTGGCTCTCATCTACTGCATTCTGCACAACAGTCTTTAAATCAGGGGTTGGCAAAGTTTTCTGTAAATGATCAGACAGTAAATATTTTAGGGTTTGCAGGCCATACAGTCTCTGTTACAACTACTCAAAACTCTACTGTTGCCATGCGAACGCAGCCACAGACAATATGCAAACAAAGAAGCATGGCTATGTTCCAATAAAATTATACAAATGGCCACTAAAATTTGAATTTCACAGAATTTTCATGTTACTAAATGTTATTCTTTTGATTTTTCCTCTCAACCACTTAAAATATAAACACCATTTCTAGCTCATAGGTTGTACAAAAATAGGTGATGAGCCAAAAGCTTGCCAACCCTAAATTAAATAAGCAATGACTTCAGTGTAATCATCACTATAGATGATGGGGGGGGGGCAGAGAGACATAGGACTGAAGCACAGGTACTATTAACTGTAGGACTCTCTAATCCAAAGCTGAATATAAATGTTAAGCATTATTTATTCTTGTTAAGCCTCATGTGTGTCTTGGTTAAGTACTCTTGGTCCCCCATACCCGTGGGTTCTGCATCTGCAGATTCAATCAACCTCAGACGGGAAATACACTATTCCAGGATGTGAAACCTGTGGATACGGAGGACTGACTTTTCACATCTGAAGGATCCAAGAGTGCATGATTTGCGTGTCCACAGATTTTGGTATCCACGGGGGAGGAGGGGCGTCCCGGAACCAATCTCCCATGGATACCGAGCGATGACTGTGTATGTTCATCACCCAAAGAGGGGAACGGACTACAAAAGGCAGTATGTCACCCAAGTCTGCATCTCCAAGCATGGCTTACACGGAGAGTTACAGCTATGACGTGATGTCATAAACGACAGACACGCTCTCAGTACAAACCCACCTCAGTTCAGCACACCAAGGCTAAACCAATCTGTGGTGTCTCAGTAATTACGAAATCCTTCAATAACAGAACCTGAAGGGTATCTGTATTAGGGGAACTGACAGTTTTGTCTGACTAGTATGTTTTCCTTCCTTGTCCTTTCAGGTAACAAAACCTCTCTTTCTTGCAGGAAGACCACTTCATTTCATTTGCTTTGGGGAGGCCTGACCCTCCCTTCCCAGGGCTGACCTGGCTCAGACGTAAACACATGAGCCAAGCCTGGGCATGTGACTCAAGCTGAGCTAGTTAGTCCTCCCTGGGTTTTACCAGTACTATCGGGTAAAAGGCAGACTTTTCTTTGGGATTACTAGTTGTCAGACAACACAATGTAAGCCTGGTGCTGCTGGTGGCCATCTTTGCCACAATGCAGAAAGAGCCTACTACCTAAGCAAGGTGCAAGGGGGGCGGGGCGCAGAGAGCCACACGGTGAGAGGGCGGAGTCCTGCATCCACCTTGCTGAGGTCAACTTCGCTCCTTAAGATTCCTCAGTTATATGAGACAAAATTCTGGTTTTACTTTAGTTTGAGTTGCTGTCACTTGCAATTCAAAGTCCTTAGAAATATCAGAAGCAATTAGTAAATGCTGCTTTGCTAAAACTCTCAAACCTAAGAGAATAAACAATGCAAATCAAAATGAAAGGCACTCCCTTAGTTCAATCCAAAGATGTCCTATAGTAAAGAAACCTACAAAAGTAGCGACCAACAATTCCCACTTATTCTTCTTTTTAACATATGGAAAGTACACAAGTCCTACGTAAGTTTTAAATTCTCACAAACTGAACATGGCTGTGTAACTGTAACTAGTACCCGGATCAAAAGCAGAACATGCTCCTCGTGCCTTTTCTAGTCACTACCCTCTCCTGCACAAGAATTACAACTACGCTGACTTCTCACACCCAAGATTAGTAGCTTTTCCTGTTCTTGAACTTTTATAAATGGAATTGTATAGTGTACACACATTTTGTGTCTAGCTTCTCTCAAACTATTTGTGAGAATCAACCATGCTATTGTACATAATTGTAGTTCATTCTTATTGCTATGTGGCGTATCCTATTGTATTAACAAACCACTATCCCTCCTAGTGTGGATGGGGATTTGAGAACTTTCTAGTCTAGGATTAGTACAAATATTGCAGTTATAAATGTTATTTCATGTGTCTTCTGACTGACACACACACCTAGGCGTGGAAACGCTAGATCCTAGGGTATATTTATCTTCAGCAGATACTGTCCAACAGTTTCCGGATATATTATAGTTACACAAATCTACACTCCGCTGGGAATGTACGCGCATTCTGGTTTTCCTCCTCTCAGCAACACTTAGTACCCTCTGTTCTCCTGGTGGTCCCAAAGACACACCCACGTCCTAACCCCTGGAACCTAGAATACTACCTTTATGGCAAACGATATGATTCAATTAAGGATCTTGAGAGGAGGCTCTTATTCTGGATTATCCAGATGGGCCCTAGATGCAATCACATGTATCCTTATAAAAAAAGAGGCAAAGGGATTTTGAGATAAACACACACCACCACCTTGATTTTGGACTTCTCGACTCCAGAATCATGACAGAATAAATTTGTTTTTAAGCCACCCAGTTTATATTAATTTGTTATAGTAGCTCTAAGAAATTAACATATCTGCCTTTCTATTTTAAATATTCTTGTGGGTATGGAGTAATATCTCACTACAGTCTTACAATTTTCACTGTCATTAAGACTAACGCTGCTGAGCACATTTGTATATGCTTATTAGCCATTTGGGTGTCCTCCTCTGGCAAGTGCCGGTTTAAGTCTTCTGTGCGTTTTTTTCTGTTGGATTGTTTGCCTTTGCTTATTACGTCTTCCACTTTGTGGCTTGTCTTTTCCGTTTTTAATTGTATCTTAGACCAAAATTCATCTTAATCTAAATTTTGTTAATAATTTTCCTTTGTAGTTAGTGCTTTTTGCATGTTATTTAATAAATCTTTTCTACTCCAAGGTCATAGAGATGTTCTATATTTTATTTCTAAACTATATTATTTTACCTTTCACATTTAGAGCTGTGATCCATCTGGAGTTGATTTTCTGGTATGGAATCAGGCAGGGATTAAGATGCATGTTTTTCTGCACGTATTTATTTGTACACACACACACACACACACACACACACCCCTAATTAAACCAAAACCATGCACTGAAAAGATCCTCCTGTTGCTACGACACTGTAGTCTCGCCTTTGACCACACATTGGGTGCCATGCATGCATGGGTCTCAATCCTGTTCTACTGGTCTGTCTACACTGTTTTAAATTACTAGTTTTTGAATATCTTATAGCAGCTTTGGTTTAGATTAGCTGGTACCTGTTTTGTTCTTTCTCATGATTTTATTGGCTATTTCTGGCTCTTTATATTTCCATATGTTTTAGGTACAGTTTGTCAACTTCTACTTTAAAAAAAATAGGATTTTGAGTGCAATTGTGTCAAATCTCCAGATGTGCATACATCGTAGATTCCCTCAATTTATTTAAGTCTTCTTTAGGTTTCCAATGATCTTTTACAGTGTTCAGTGAAGAGGCCCTCCCTATCTCTTCCTAGGAATCTGTTTAAAATCTACTATAAATAGTACCTTACTTTAAAATCTCATTTTCTATGTTTGTTGCTAGCCTTCAAGGTGGCCCCAACTTCCCTGAGCCTGTTGGTGTTCACGCCATGTGTGGTCCCCCCACATGCATCTGTGTTGTCTGGGAGATCCACAGAACACAACAGAAGTGATGGTTTATCACTTCTGGGTCTAGGTCACAGGAGCCATTGTGGCTTCTGCTTTGTCTTCTCTCTTGGTAACTTACTCTGGGAAAGCTGGCTGCCACGTCGTAAAGAAAAGGATGCATGATGAGTAGCCAAGGTCTCTGGCCAGCAGATATGTGAGTGAACTTGGAAGCAGATCTTCTACCTCTGGTCAAATCTGTGGATGACTGTGGCCTTGGCCGACACCTGGACTGCAACCTCAGGAAAGATCCTGAACAAAACCATATAGCTAAGCCACTCCTATATTCCCACAAGAAACTGTAGGAGATAATGTTTGTTGTTTTAAGCCACTAAATTTTGGGTGACTTCTTATGCAGCAACTGATAACTAGTAGTTACTGCTATATATGTCTTCTTGCTTCTGTTCTTGCCCTCCTGTAGTCTATTTTCAACACAGCAGCCAGTGATCCTGTTAAAATTTAAACCAAGCACATTTCTTGTTTACTCAAAATCCTCTAACGGTTTCCTAACTCACAGAGTAAATGCCAAGCTCCTTACTTACAGGCTGTTCATAATCTGGTCCCCCGTTACTTGACTTACTCTCCACTCTGACCCGTCCGGCATGCTGCCCGTTGTGTCAGGTACGTGCCTGTCTCGATGCCTTTGTACCTGCTGTTCCTCTACTCTCCAGAAATCCTTACGACTAGGCTCCCTCACCTACTTCAGGTCTTTACTCAAATGTCGCCTTTTCAGGGAAGCCTTCTCTTACCACCCTATTTAAAATTGCCCACAGCATCCTTTATAACCCTTTCTAGTTTTGTATTTCTTTAATACCGTTATCCTAATCTTAATTTACTATTAAATTGTACTTACTTTGTCTGCCTTTCCTTTACTAAAATGTTACCTCCATAATGGCAGGGATTTTGTCCATTTTGTTCACTGATGCTTAAAATAATGCTTAGCAAATGACAGGCGAACAATGTTTGTTCAGTGCACGCATGGAATTGCCCTGCCATCTTACCATCGCACCACCACTAGGAGCCAAGTATTCATCCCAAGGCAAGAAACCAGAGAGGCTCCTTTTAAAGAAACTGAATTTGCTGTTTAAGTAGACATCTAGGTCTGGCAGCAGGGTCCACTACATATGGCTATACAGTGTGTGCACTAAACGAAGACACCTGGCCTCATGTTCTAAGCCTTTGGGCATCTTTTTCAATTCAGTCCACTCAGAAATAGGTTCATTTAGCAACTTGCCTAATTTAGCATACCAAATAGTAATTTTATGAATAAAATTAAATTGCAGTCAATTTCATATTCTCAAACTGACCTAGGTTCCATATTGCATACCTTAAAGAACCAGACACAGTTTTTACCAGCACAAAGCCACCCAATATCCTTTTTTTGCAAAAAGAGGGGAAATCCACTTGAATTTTCCCATTGGCTTCCACATTCATGGACGTTCATTTACTTTTCTTCTCAAGGTTCATAAAAGGCCTCCTTGCCACACAGAAAATAATCACTTGTTCGGAGCTCTCCGAGTATGCCACACTTCCACCTCAGAGGATACCACTTTTTTGATTAAAAGTGTGAGGGAATTGTTTCTAAAATCCTCCTCTCAAAAGTTTATAAAATGATGTATCAATTATTCTGGATGCCTGCCAACAAAAGTTTACTAAGTGCTTATGATCAGTATTTATAATTGTGGGAGAGGGATAACAGCACGTGGTTTATCAGAGGAGAGAGTTCTGCGTGCCTGGAATACAGGAGGGTGGGAAATGATCTTAAAAACAGAGTAAGGCCACATCGTGGAAGCTCTCTCTCTGTGCTAAGGAGTCTGAATTTAAACCTGTAGGCAATGGGAAATCCCGTTATTCTAGAATGAAAAGGTAAACAAATGCTATTCATTAAATACTTTACTACTATTTTCATATACCTTACATTGTTCTGAACAGAATTCAAGGTGACTTTAGAAATGCATGCTGCACAATAATATCAAAAGTAAGCAGAAATGGCCAATCCAAGGGAAAAATGGTAGAAAAAATAAGTAGAAGCCAGAAATACTGTCAATAAATAAAATGCATGCCCATTAAGGCCTCTTTGCTAATTAGAAACCATTCATTTAACTCTATTCCTCCTAGCAGCCTAACTCTACACACCATGTACTGAAACATGTGATATGGCCTTACAAAGCCCAGAAACTTCACCTTAACTCGTCTGCATAATGCAACGTAAAAGAAGCTAAACTACATTTACAAATCTAGGTAAAACTCTGTCACAGGAGTGGGTAGACGAACAATGAGAGGCCTACGCTACCGTGGTAAGGTGAAGGGTAGGAAAAGACAGAGGGGAAGAGTAGAAGAGCTTGATGTACGGTGTTCACACACTCCTCCACGTATTTTATATCCCAGTAAAGTTAATTAGCTTCTTAGCACTTTCCTCTACCCCCTTGATAGAAGAGTAATATAGAACACACAGAATCATCTCAGAGAGATAAAAGGAAATTTGGGACCAATTTACTATCATACAATTTCCCCTAAAATCCTGTATAGTTATAAAAGCTTCTCCCTTTCCCATTGTGTCCTTTCTGCCTGAAGTTTCATTAGTATGTTCCAAAGACTTCTTTCACCTGGAATTTTCTTTATTTCTGACACTAATTAAAAAAGAGAGAGGGGAGAAGAGTGTTGAAGTACTGTACACAAAATAGCAGCACCAAATTAAACTTGGCTTTGCAGCCAAATGACTGTAACTGGAGAGTTAATCTCACATGACAGACCTCAAAATTTCACTCAAGTGAGGCTTGTCATCATGAAACGAGGAGATTTTAATATTTCTTCTCTAGAGCTACAGAATGATTAGGAACTGGAGAACCTCTGGAGACTCGCGCAGTACTGTACGTCTACTGACCAACACAGAAAGGAGCAAAATGGGGCACACTGAGGGGTTTTCACCAGTTTTCAATGCAGCTACACCTATCTCCTGCATTTCTGTCATGTACCCTTTGACTGCTTTCATAAGAATACCCATACTCGATGTGTAGTCTTCACGTTTCAGTTGTCTTCTCATTTACTGATTCTAAAGACTGTCTACTCTGGTTTTCCTACAGACAACATACTTGTGACAAGAGAAAGTAATTTCAACTTAGTGCAAATACACTGTTGCAAACAACTTTCCTTCTACTCCATGCCTCACTAAACAGTTAACAAAATTTTATAAATCTGAATCTACATGCTCATCATTTTGCTCAATACAACGTTTTATATTTTGGTTACCCCGTCTGTACAAACCATGCATTCTAAAGGGGGAGGAAAACAACACCCAACTAAGAGTCTCACTCCTGCATCCCTGAAAGAAAAGAGGGAGGAAGCAGAAAAAAACACTCCCCCCAAAATGGATTCTTAAGGTGGTAACTTTTAGTAAGAGAAAAAGAATTTTTTAAATAGGGATTTATATTATCAAAGCACTTTAAAAAATAAAACTAGTCCTTGTGGTCTAGCGGATAGAAAAAAAATAAATAAAATTGGCAAGTTTAAAAGACTTCCGACTGCATGAGGAAACAAGAGTGCATATGCTCTCTGATTAAAGCTATTTTTTAAAATATTAACTTTAAAAA
>NW_012152563.1:247590-249654 GCF_000956105.1 Propithecus coquereli | reverse complement strand
ACACATATTACTCTTAATAAATTTGTTGTTCATATCCTTATCCAATCTAAGTTATAAATAATAATCTAACACCATTATTATGTATAAACTTTAATGCATAATAGCATCAGGAAGCCACACACAGAGGCAGATTTTAGGCTTAGGTGTTTCAATGGTTTTCTTTTTCACATGCATTTTCCTCTATAATTAAAAGTAAATTTCAATCAAAATATGCACACTTCAGTCAAAATGTCCTAGAATACTAAGATAACTACTTTTCCCCTATATGTACACTGGCCTCAATTTCTATAGTAAATTTTAGAAAAAGCCTTAAGATTTCATGAACATAATAAATGCACTGTTTATATTAGCAACATGATTTTAAAAAACCATGAGAAATAGCATCCAAACATTCCAATTTCATGGACTAATTTTAAAAGTATTAGTTAATGCTGAAATACTGCACTTTTGCTATGCTGTAAGAGACAATTTTTTTTTTTTTTTGTAGAGACAGGCTCTCTCTGTTGCCCAGGCTGGAGTACAACGGTACAGTCATAGCTCACTGTACCCTCAAACTCCTGGGCTTGAGCAATTCTGCAGCCTCCTGAGTAGCTGGGACTATAGGTGTGCGCCACCTTGCCCAGCTAATTTTTTTTTTTATTTTTTGTAAAGACCATGCCTGGCTGACTTAATGTTTTAGGGTTTATTCAAAATGACTCAAATGGACCAGGGGAAGTGACTCACACCTGTAATCCCAGCACTGAGGAGGCTGAGCCGGGAGGATCACTTGAGGCTAAGAGTTCAAGACCAGCCTTGGCAGTACAGTGAGACTCTATCTCTACAAAAAATTTTTAAAAATTAGCTAGGAGTGGTGGCGTGCACTCCAGCTACTCCAGAGACAGGAAGGAGGATTGCTTGAGCCCAGGAGTTTGAGGTTGCAGTGAGCTATGATGACACCATTGCACACTAGCCCGGGCAACAGAAAGAAAAAAAGATTTAAAAAATAATTCAAAATCTTTGAAGAGTTGTAACTTGATAAAATATCCTTCACACAGTTAAAATATTTTTCCAAGAGTCTAACTTTGCTTTAGTAGAACTTATTATCATTTTTGGATTTTTACCACAACACAATAGCTAAACACAAAATGTACCAATCTTGGGCTGTAAAACATAAGCATGTTTCCTGCATAATGATAATTAACATTTAATGAGTATTTATGACATAACAGACACCATCCTGAGAGTTCTACATGCACACTTAATCCTCATTCCACCCTAAAGGCAGGTATTATTTTTATTAATACCAACTCTACAGATTATAAAACCAAGGTGTGGAGGTGTTAGGAACCTGTTCAAGATCACAGAGTTAGTAAGCAGCAGAGCTAGGACTTGAAGCCAGATCTATTTTTCTCCGAAGTCTGGTGCTCTCAAGCATCAAGCTGGATTACAGGCAAATAGCGACCCACTGTACTGACAGATAAAACTATACCTGGAATTATTAACAGTATCCAGATTTAGGTACCATATGTTAAGTGTGACGCTGATGAATGAGTATTATCAGGAAAACAACAGGGTGATTATAAATTCAGGAAAGCCATCTCTTGTAAGAAATGACCATATGAAATTGTAGCAACTAATCTAGAGAAAAGACAAAAAGGAACACATTTTAAAGGGCTGTTAGAGAAAGAGAGAAGCAGGCTCATCTCATGTAGTACAAAGCACAGAACTTGAAACAAAGTATAGATGTCTCAGGAGACAAATTCCAATTCAATACAAAACACTTTCTAATGCTAAGGAATCCAACAGCTGTAACAGGCGCCCTTCCACAGTACTGAGCTTGTGCAGTTAAATGTCTAAATCCAATTAAATATCTGAATTATTACCACCTTAGTAATAACTGATTCAGGCAAAATTATCAGAGAATGAATGTTAAAATTCTTTGTGAATTTAAGTTTGAAGGGGACTGGTATATATTGAGTCTCAAAGTGTCTCCCTACAAATTACTTACTACAAAAGGAAAAATAATAACAAGTAGAGAAACCTGGCCAATATCAGATTAACCAAAAGATCAAAGTTAGTATCACC
>NW_012152563.1:246273-247518 GCF_000956105.1 Propithecus coquereli | reverse complement strand
GTTTGGTCAAAATATTAATTTCAAAAGGCTGAAATCAACTGCAAAATAAACGGCAATCTAAATTATAATCTTTTGCTTCACAATAATAAATTTAGTAATGCAGATTTCAATGCTTAGAATAATTCTGAAAAAAGATGCATAGTCATTAATGACATTAGTTATGACTATTACTGCAGAAAAATATTTTATAAATAAAAAGCTACCACCCACTCCACCCTCAGTATCCTACCCACCAGAAAAAAACAGACCCTAAAAAAGTCTCACCATGCTGACTTAACTGTATCTTCAAGAATTAAAAAAAAAAAAAAAAAAGTTAAGTTACTTTGCCCAATTACATAGGGGTACAGGCTTAAATCTCTACTCACACAGTTGAGGTTGATGAGCAAACAGCTGTCCTGTATCTTGAGACAGACATTAGCTTCCTGCCTTCCCTATCCTCATAAGCAGCTACTTAAAGTTTGAGTTTTATGCAAGAAAACATTTTAAAGCCTTCAGTGTTTTACTGCAGCAGACTTCAGATTCATTCCTGTAACACATGTAACATGAAACAGAGTTGAGACAATTAAAATTTATTATGTACCATATTTTAATCATCTAAAATTTTAAGAAGTGCTTTCATTATTATAGCTACATAGAAAGGGTTGTTGAAGTAAAATTAAGAAATAAAAACATCCATTTGGTATGTGACACTATTGTATAATGTAACATGTAACAACATGTATGTAACTTCAATCTCCTATAGACTTTTTACATTTGGCCACAGGCTAGGTTAGGATTAATTTTTATAATCGTCTGTCCCCAAAGTAAGCAAAAGCAAGTATTTTTCTGTTTTTCTAAAGCCTGGCTAATTTATTTAGAACAAACCACCACCAACTAAAGGGCACTTTCACAGCCAGTGGAGTGCCCTCAGCGTCCCAAGCGTAGCTGAGTCACAGCTCCTGACAGGGGAGAGTGAGACTCCAGGTCCTGTCGCAACAGCAGGAGCAGCATGTTTCTGACATTTTCCATGGGTTAAAGCACATTTCCTGACAGACTCAAATGTCTATAGCAGCATTACTCCAGGTTAATCAAGAGTTAGAAGGCTTGCCTGCAAAATGAAACTGCATTCCCATAGAAAATATTTTATCCTACTCAAACTGAACTTTCAAAACAAAAAACCAGAAGGTTTGTAAATTAGGAACTACAAAAACAAGATAAAAATCCTTATTTCACCATCCCATTAACAAATATGTATTACATAGGCAG
>NW_012152563.1:240518-242877 GCF_000956105.1 Propithecus coquereli | reverse complement strand
TACACTACACATTCACTACAGAGCAAGAGAAAAAAGACCACATAAAAGAATGTTAATCACTGCGAGACTAACACACAAATGAATAATACACAAACATTTCAGTGGCACAGAAAAATAAAGAGCAAGAGGAAAGAAAAGGGAAGAAAAAAGAAAAACAGAAGGAGAATATGAACAAATATGAAAGAAAACACATTAAAAAAGAGAAAATCCTGACATGACAGCTACACCCTTAATCACCACACCCTTCCTCCCTTCTTCCCTCCCTCCCTCCCTTCCTTCCTGACAGGGTCTCACTCTTTCACCCACTACAGTGCAAGTGGCATCATCGTAGCTCACAGCAACCTCACACTCCTGGGCCCAGGCGATCCTCCTGCCTCAGCCTCCCAAGTAGCTGGGAATACAGGCGTTGTGCCACCACACCAACTAATTTTTCTATTGTTTACAGAGATGGGGTCTTGCTCTTGGCTCAGGATGGTCTCAAACTCCTGGCCTCAAGCAATCCTCCCGCCTAGACCTCCCAAAGTGCTGGGATTACAGGTGTGAGCCACTGCACCCAGCCCACCATACTATTTCAAGTTTTCCTTCCTCTCCAATGGTTAAACAGATTTTTCCTCCACATTTTAGCTTATCTTCCATTGTCTTCTACCATTCGTACTCTAAGAGTCCTTCTTTGTAAGACTGCAAGAGCTGTAAAAGCATAGCTTTGGCTGCATCTTATGCCACATTCCACTTTTTTTAACTTATCAAGAAGCCCCAAAACCAAGAGACCCCTTAGTCTCTCTACTAAGAAATCTCACAAACAATTCACACTGGAAAGGAGTGGACTGACTGACACATCACCTAGTTCCCTGTTTATCAGAGAAGGAAGCAGGAATTGGAGAGGTAATGAAGGAGAAAATCTGACCTGGGAAGAACGGGAAGAATTTCAGCTTCTCATACCCCTCTGGATGTATTCTACATCAGGTAGCAGCAACCTACAGCACAATAGTTACTGGTACTGTAGCGAGTTCCAAGCCCTGAGCTCTGTCGCCACGCTGTGCTCTTCATTCAGGCAGGCTCTATATCAGATAATCTTTGTAACCCCCAGAGTACCAAATACCACCTTGTTTAAAGAAGGCATTTTAATAGGTTCTTGTATTATAGAATGCCCAACTGCAAAATAAGCAAAATTATTTTATCTCAATCCCAATGCCTGTCTTCTCTCCCATTTTCTCAGGCAGTGGGTTGTTAGATCCTCCACCCCTGCAAGATATCTCTATTAGCTCTCCATGTTCCCCCATCTCAATTTAAACTCTAATTCTCTGAATGCTGCATGTAAATGATGCAATAATAAAAGGATCATAATAACCCACACTGTGTATGAAACTTAACAAACTCAAACCTAAAATTTAAGCCAATTTAAACCTGAAATCCCTAATTAAGAAATATAGGATGTGTATATGGACACACGTATATATACAAACATTATATACTTGCGAAGGCAGGGACCAAGTTTTCATGTATCCCTTGTCTTCTAAATTTACTCTTACACCTATACTGCCAAGGAGATTATAGCATATACATATAAGTCGGCAAATATGGCTCACTTCACAGGCTTTAATTAAGTTATTAGTCATAGCAACATGGTCATGCAGTGGAATTTCTAACAAACTCCTAATATATGACATTACAAATCATAAAACTTGGTCTGTAGCTTCTCCTTTATTTCCTTCAATTTAAATTGCACTAATTCCCAAACCGGAAGAGAAAGGAGGTGGTATAGAAAGAAATACAAAAGGCTCCTAACAATAAAACTGAGTATAAGGTAGAAACACTAGGGAACAGCAGACAGGAAGTGTTCCAACATGGCCAAGGTTAAACTAACCCATTCAAAATCCAGCATATTCTTATAAATAAGAGTTTAAAATACGGAATACCATTTTAGGAGTGGTTTAAAGGAAAAAGTAGTAGCTATGAGGGCAGGGGATAAAGAATAAAAGAGAGTAATAGCTGGCAAT
Source organism: Propithecus coquereli (assembly GCF_000956105.1). NCBI lineage: Eukaryota > Metazoa > Chordata > Mammalia > Primates > Indriidae > Propithecus > Propithecus coquereli. The sequence continues at coordinate 240,880 of NW_012152563.1, read as the reverse complement.
TCAATTCTTTTCCTGAGATAAATATTAATCTTTTGGTTTAATATACTTTTCTATCTTCCCTACCAAAACTAAGAAATGAAATATTACATTTAAAATAGAGCAAAGTTCTCACTCCTATGTCTTTACATACATGTCCACACAAAGACTTGCACTGAAATGTTCACAGTGATCTTATTTTTAACAGACAAGAACTGGAAACAACCCAAATATCCATCAGATGGTGGTGAATGGACATGGGAACTGTGATAAGTCTACAACAGAATGCTACTCAGCCATTCAAAGGAATAACTACTGAGAAACGCAATATGAGTGTATCTCCAAATTATTATGCTACTTACAAGAAAAAAGATACGAAAGACTAC
>NW_012152563.1:220582-238683 GCF_000956105.1 Propithecus coquereli | reverse complement strand
GTTAATACACGTGTCTCTCTCTCTTTCCTCTTCTTCTTTTTTTTTTCCACCAACCTACTTCAGAGGCAAACAAGTCACTTTTCCTGGCCAAAGTTAAGCCATGTAATTCGGCCTACTACGTTTTGATGATACTCAATCTTAGGAGCCATCTGTCTTGCACACCATTGTATTTCCAGTATCTGGCACATCTGCCTAGAACAGGTGTTCTAGGCATTCGAGTGTTTATGTAATAGACGAACACTTGACTTGCATTTATCCACATCACAAAAGGAAACCCTGAACTCCTATGTATCGACTATAGGAAATCCAATCACCCATGCAAAAATCAAACTACCAAAGTCTTTTCCATCTTTAATTTTTAGGATCGATCAGAGAGTGCTCTAACAGTGTAGAACATCCTAATCTGGTTTAAATTAGCTCCTTTCCTCTTTCCAGATCATTAAATAGTCAGCAGTGGATTAATCTATGATAATCTAAAAACAGTATTCCAGATGACACGTTCTTGTTTGTTAAGACTTTCTAATTTGTACTATATTCTCTTCAAGAATTTAATGGCACCCATAGGTCATTTAAGAAAAACCTAAGGACAAAACTGTTTACAAGTGCAATCTAGTCTCCCTTTTCGTATCATTAAAACATCCTACATGTGTATTTTCACTACTTCTAAATTCTGAAAAAGCACAAGGAATTTGACTAATTTTCAGTCTCCCTTAATTAAAAAAAGTGGAAGTAGCTGTAAAACTACTTAGAAGTCAATCCCAACTGAATCTGAATTGATCTGGTTTCAACACTGCATAGAGATCACCTTGATAACATAAGTTTCTACGTTAGTGATACCTGACCTATAAATTATTTGACAAGTTTAAATCAGTCATTCCAAGATCAAGATTTTTCTATGTGTAGTTATAAAAGCCACAAAATAAATTGTTAGGTACCATATTCTTGAAGCCATTTAGCATCCCATTTTCCACTTCATCAACAAAGGACCCTGTAATAGCAACTTATTTACTGGCCTTAACTCTGCTGGATCAAGTCCAACTTGCTCCAACACTGGCCTCAACATACTGCTAGGAAGCTAAAGTCCTGAAGACCTGGCTTTAAGTCATCTAGAACCAAAGACCAAGGAGAGTATGATTCAAAATATCAAGAGATAAGCAAGTTTTAAAAGTTGGAGTTTTCCTGAAATGATCACTAAACATAGATCTCCCTATATAACGATTAACAACATCAGAAAATTACAAATTCCTAGGCCCACCTCACACCTAATAAATCAATTTCTGGAGAATGGGCCCAAGGATTAGCACTTCCCAACAAGCTCAAGTTTGGGAACCACTACTTTAGGTATGTAATGGGAAATATTATTTTTAGCACAGAACACAACTATATATTTCCAGCTGAAAAGAAAACGGTTTCAAAACTACTATAAAGGTGACGACTTCAGAATAATTAGGTCAACTAAAATCAGGCCAAAGGCCTAATTTCCACTCTGAACTTTGGAGAATCACTATTTGAAATTTTAGCAAATGCTTTTTTGTAGGCTAGACATAAGAAAACCTGGCCAATACTAACTATAGGGACCAAGTGGTTTCACCTTTTCACAATTTAGTAAGCATGATAACTAAAAAAAGGGGGGGAGCATTAATACAGAGATTTGCTACTTAGATTTTAGGGCAAAAAATTGTAAGCAAAATTTTGGGGAGGTGGAGGTTAAAGTGCATACAGAGAACTTAAATCAAGATGGTACGCCTTGAACTAATACAATACTCTCCTGCTGGGGTAACAGTGGGCCATTTTATACGCTTGATTCTAAATTATTGGAGAAACACTGATATAAAAGAAAAAGAGCACAGGAACTTCCAATTTCAAGATTACAGATTTAAAAAGTTCTCTCAAAAACTATGCAGTAACGAGGAGAACGAAGAATAAGAACACAAACTCTGCCTTCAGTGAAACACGAGACAACGTAACCCGGAGCCATCATCTATGTATGACTACGCTAAGAGAGTAAATGGATGACAAACGGCTTAGTGAAAAGGAGAAAAGCCACATCTAAGTGACTGGATGAAGAGAAAGGTACCCATATGGCCTGTGCCATTTCCCCTACAGAAACCAGGAAGTTATCAGGAAAATTAAAATTTGTACAAAGAAAATTTAGACCTCCTCTTTACCCTCCAGCTCTCCTTCCACACGAAAGGGCTCAAACAGCAAACAAAAAAAAAGTTTCTCAGACAAAATAGCGCAAACAAACTTCTAACAAACCGCATTTCATTACTTAAGAGGAGGAAATTTACAAATAATAAGACCAAGAAATCAACCAGGTGGGAGAAAATAGACGGGTATTTATTTGGGAGAAATACACAGAAGGATGGGAATCACTAATTCTGAAAGCCTACTCTACGGCAAGCACTGTATGAGGCATTTGACATACTTTAAAATTCTCAGAGTTCAGGGGTTACAATTTTTGGCATATCACATTTAAAACATGTTTGCAGTATACACTTCTCAAAATCTTGCAGACGCCCATTTAGCTCATGCGTTTAATGGAAAATGGCTGCCATATCCTCTAAATGGCAAAGCCAGTCCTCACTGGCCTCACTCCAGCTTCAGTGCCACAGCTGACGTAAAGTAGGAAAGCTGTGGCAATTGGGAAAAAAAGAAAAAGAAAAACTATTTTTGAGAGAAGAAAATCCCTGGCTTCACTCTCTTTGCCTCGATTATTCCTAGAGGGTGAGAACCCAACCCACATGAGAACACTGGCAACGCTGCTCTCCCACACTGGCAGAAGACCAAGCAAGCCCTTCTTCACTAAAAGGGCCTCTCATAGAGAAGTGAGAGTTCTATAAGCTTTTCATTTGTTTCTTCCTTTTTTCATAAGATAGGCAGCATATACGTAACACGTTAACAAAATGTTTAACTTCACACAACAAAGTTATAATGTATCTATGCTTATATTATTCTAAGATGTTCACATTTTGCAGAAAATGAGAACATCTTTGGTTAAATTGGTTTCTCTTCCTTTTTCTCTTTCTAAACTTTAAAACCAACTACTATGCAATAAAGATTCCATCAAAAAGATGAAATGTCCATTCAGAAGACACATCCTGATTAGGTAAATGTAAGTCATGAAATAATTAGACCTCTCGAGATTACCATCTTTTAAGAATGCTCAGCTGTGGCTACTAACACTTTATAAAAACCCTGGAGTACAATTATCTTGCTACCTACATTGTACGTACTTTGAACATTACTTAACACCTTTTCATCTCTTTTATCCTGTTTAAGGAGTGAGGTCTAACGAATGACAGACAATATACAAAATATTGTACCCACAATACAAAATAATTCTACCTCTTCCTATCAATCCACACTCACCTTCCCTCTGCTAAAAAAGTGGCAGTCATTTAACATGGAAGAGTTCTAATTAGCATGAAATGTTTGTCTTCTCATAGTTATTCATACATATTTTTTTTGTTTTAAGATGTGCCATAAACTGCAATCAAAAGACTACAACCAGCAAGCCAAGATACCATTCTCTCCCTACTAACAAACACTCTAAATTATGCAGCTCTCTCATTTTAAAAGTTAAAGTACTGAATATATAAAATGGCTTCTATTTCAATCTGTCAAATGAATAATAACTGCAATGACTTATTCTTAACTTGGAAAATAAAGTTTTTGCATTATCAGGGAGCAAAAGCTTAAGTTCAAGAATGCTATCAGCTGTTAACATTAATGGTCATAGTGAGATATTAAATACATACATTAAAAATTGGGATATTTCTCATTAGAGACAATGAAGAACAAATCAAAGATACTGATGACAAATCAGCAATTTTCAGTGTTATTTTTATCTAAAATATTTCACTCGATTTTCATAGTAAGACAGCATTATAAAGATATAAAAGATTACCAGTTTATCTAATGAAACTCTTTGTAAAAGCAAATGGACAAAAAGCCCTGGTAACCCATTTCCTTCAAGGGAGCATCTTACTATTCTAAGAAAACTATGAAAACTATTAGAAGAACAAAATATGGTTTGGAATTTAATCATATACAAGTCATCCACTAAGCATCTAGATTCAGAGATTCTTGTGGTACCTCTCTTCTCACACTTTCTCTGGTTTCATGTGCAACCTACTCTTCTTACTCTTTGCTCCATTCTAATACAAAATCATCTAACAGGGTGATAAGCTATGTATATATGTGTGTGTGTGTGTGTGTGTGTGTGTGTGTGTGTGTGTGTGTGTGTGTGTGTGTGTGTGTGTGTGTGTCAATAAGATGTATCTTATTGACTAAAAAGACAACATAATACTAATGAAATCTTTCTTTGCAAGTATTAATATTTCCTTTGGCAACTTCTCCTCCTCCTACTTGCCAAATGTGGTCACACCTATGATAACCACGTCTTCTAAATCAAAACCTAGGCTGTGTGATCTAACAATAAGAATATTTTAGTAGAAAAACATAAACCTTTAGTGGGCTGCAGCAAAGGGACACTTTAAATTTCTGTGCTGCTCTTCTAAGTGTGTGTCCCTGTATTTTATGGATGTCAACAGATAATTAGAAGGCCTATAAAAAGTATCTGGAAACTGGGTTGCCCAAAGACATATGGCTCCTGGAACCGTATCTCAAAATCCCATGGCCTGTTATTTGTCTTTTTATATACACCAGCTCAGGTTTCAAAGTTCTAACTAATGTCTCCCAAATACAACTCTAGCTCAGACCTTTCTCCAAGTTCTCCTTTTGCTAACTGTCTACTAGAAATTCACTTAAATGTCTCACTGGCTCTGCTAGTAAAAAAAAAAAAAAAAAATCACAGAGTGCCAAGGGGCAGGAAAGACTAAGAAGCTAACAGCTAAGGCAGAGTAGCAGGACAAGTACTATGGACAGAATTGAGAGGTCCCAAGATAAATGATTTACCTATACTGTCTCCTTAAAGGTAGGAACTATTTAGAGATGGGGAAACTGAGGCTTAGAGAGATCACAGAACTTGTTTGGGTCAAACAAGTCCTTGGTAATGCAAGGATTTAAACCCAGACAGTCTGACTCCAAAGCCCAAGCACCTAAGTATGTTAAAACCCCAGGAAGAAATAAGATGCAGATTCTACAGAGAGCTGTGGTTACTGGTTAATTCAAAAGGCATTTCCTGAGCACTATGTGCAAATTCTGGGGATACAAAAAAAGCACATATGGATTCAAATTCTTGCTTTACCACTTAATAGTATATAATCTAAAGTGAAAAAGTTCCTGAGCTATATGACTTGAGTAAGGAATGGCCACTACTCTCAAAAAGATCGGCAAGTTAACAAGTCACAACGTAATATAAACAATGCAAATATAAACAATGAAGACAAGTTATAGAACAGAGTGAGTGACTAGCTTTGTCACAGGAAAAGGATTATTTTGCTTACGGTGGGTGTTGCCCGACTAATATTTTGAATGAGGATGAAGGTCATTCCAGGCTAAATACAACATGACACCATGATTCTGCACAGCGCCTACAGAACCCCAAGTGGACTGATCCTCCTAAAGTATAAGTATCTAGGAAGCTTGAGAGTTACCCTGGATTCTGAATGATTAGAAAAATAATGAGCAAATCACCATTCAAGCATCCAGATAGAAGTCAAGGTCCAGGGCTCAAACTCAGCTAAAAAGGACTGGGTAGAAAGCAGAAGTCAGGCAGTGCTACAGGGAAAGCTATTCCAGGTGTACACAACAACCATCAGCCCTTGCGTGGTAGGCAGCTAGAGGGCAGAGACTACATCCTCATTTCAACTCAACATATATTTGAATGCCAGGTCATGGGGACACAAAGATAAATAAAGTATGTCCCTACTTGTTAAGGATTCCACAGCTTGAGTACCAAAAGCAAATGTGTGAAGTTATTACAACCTAGTATGATCAGTGCAGTAAGAACAGAAGAGGCTGTCAATTCCGAGTAGGTATGCCAGGAAGATGTGGGAAGAGCACACCAGGCAGAGGAGTGAAAAAGGCATGAAACAGGATATTTGAAGAAAATGCACACGGTTTGTTGTGACTGAAGCACAAGTACGTGAGTAAGGAACGAGACAAGAGAAAACGTAGACGTGGAGAGGCCAGTTCACGGTGGGCCTCCTATGGATGAAGCAGCGATAAAGGAAAATCCTTCAAACGCCGAGAAGAAAGGAATCTACAGATGTGCCGTCCCATAAAGTACCGCATGGAGCTACTGAGCACTTGAAATGGAGCTAGTGCAACTGAGAAGCTAAATTTTAAATTTAACTTAATTTTAATTTAAGTAGCCACTAATGGCTACTATATTAGACAGCACTAATCTCCAGCGTACATGAAGAGAATTTTCTTACCCAGGAAGAATATATCTTCTACAAAGAAAAGGGGCAAAATGAAGATACAAGTATTTGCACATTAAGGAAAAGAAGGGGCAGGAAGTTGTGAAAACTCACGAAATAATCTCAGTGATAACAATGAAGTAAAAGGAAAGAGTGAAAAAAGAAAAAAGGAAAGAGTGATCAAAGTCTTAAAGAATGGAGAAGCTTAAACTGTCACATGGAAGAAGGGGTGAGGCTGTGATCAGAATGGGTGGCCAAGCTCAGGCTTCCGAGCTGTGAATTATATAAAAGTTGTAAGTAAAATTTAAGAATAAAAAAGCTGTAAGGGGTATTGCTGAGACAATTAACAAAACTGAGTATCGACGGTAGATTAAATAATACTACTGAATAAATGTTAAATCCCCTGTTTTTGATAAGCTGATTTTGCTATGTAAGAGAATATTCTTGTTCTAAGGAAATACACTGAAGTACTTAGGGGTAAAAAGTCAGTCTCCAGCTTACTCCCAAATGAGTCAGGAAAAGTTAATATACATATATTACATATATCACATGATGCATATTAATTTAATTACTATTACATATGCTATATAATACACACAAAGACAGAATGTAACAGAACAAATGAGACAGAGTATAACAATCGGGAATCTAGGAAAAGGATATGAGTCCTTGTACTATTCATACGATTTTTATGTAAAAGTCTGAAATTAAATCAAAATAAAAAGTTACAAGAATGGAAAAACATGCACCACATATACTCGCCATCAAGTTGGTACTAACTGATCAAAACTGAGGTGGTTGTAACATGGTCGTAACATGGTCGCAACATTGGTCGTAACATGGTCGTAACATTCCTTGGGTGTCGGTCAGGTGGAGGTCTGGGGGTGGTAAACTCACAACTAAGGAAGGCAGAGCACACTGTATGGGGGGAGGGCATGCTTGCAGCCCTGGCTTGGGCAAAGCAAAGGCATTACATGTAATCAAAATGTCTGCATGCCCGTAATATCATGAAATAAAGAAAAAAAAAAGTTACAGAAAAATTCATAGTGTTGTAACATAAAACTGTGATTTTTCTCTGATACCATTCAGCAGCTGAGGATTAGAAGCGCAAAACAACCCTACAATTAAACACAAAGAAAACATACTTGGATTTTTGAAACAGTATGTACAATATGATCCCCCATTAAAAAAACTAAAAGTATGAATGCATATTTATAGGAAAATGGCTAAAAGATATATAGAGCATGTTTATCCATTTTTACCTCTAGGTAGCTAGATAATGGGTGTTTTTATTTTTGCCCACCCATTTTCTAAATTTTCAATAATTAACATGTATTATAATTCTATAATCAGAAAAAAAGTTCAGAAGTAGACTTGTTTCAAGTAATGATAAGGTCCAAGGCTTGATCCTGGGAGTAGATTGCAAAAGCTCTGGAGACAGAAGTCATAGGAGTTTTAAAAATTAATTTACTTTTGAAGCTTAAAAGCATTCATGTATTCAATAAATATTGATTAAGCACTTCCTATGTGCCAGCTACTGTTCTAGGATCTGAGGATACAGCAACAAATAAAACAAGCCAAAATCCCAGCATTCAGAGGAGTGGGGAGTCACTGGAATGACCTGAATGGGATGAGGAACTTAACTCCAGCGTGCAAATCCTCAGTGAACGGGAGAGAACGAGGAAGCGAAGAAAGGCGACAGATAGGATAAGGAGCCTTGATAGAAGGATCACAGGGCTTTTTTCCTGCAAGACTAATGGCCTGAAAATAACAAAAAGAGTTAGAAAACACAGACTTCACTACCCTTTGAACCTTCTGTGTGGAATATGGAAGAATAAGCAGTCACCACTTGAGAGGACCAGAGGGAAAGTGGTATCCTTTGGAGGCGGAAAACGTGAGTTAGGGCAGGAGACAAAGGAATATTCTGTGAAGAGTTAAGTACCTTGATCACTGCAGGAAAAAGCTCTAGAGCCAAAGGGGGAGGAGGAATAAAATGCATTTGGTACGGAACCATGAGGGCATGGTAGGAATTACTGACTTCAAAATTCTTAACTGGGTTCGTTCAGTCTGTAGCTCAAGAGGTATTTTGAGGTGTGATGATGCAAGAAGACACTGACCTGCTCCTCAGAGGCTGGGACAGAATGTGTTATTTATCCCCGTATCCACAGTGTCTAAGACAGAGCCAGATCTGCAGGCTAGTACAAACGCGAACCTTCCATGATTTGAAGAGAAAATCCTAAACCTCAAAATTCAACATAGCTCCATAACTTGCTCCAAAAAGCAATTTTGCCTAACTTAGTAATTTTTTTCAAGGGAACTACCATTCTCTTTGCCAACTTGGCTTAACACGTTAGTCATTTCTGATGCCCCCCAAACATAAATTACTAACTAGGTCGGTATTTTTCATCTGGCCCTTTTGTGCCATATAACAACTGGTTTAGGATCTCATCCGTCCCACTTACTGGTCAGTTATGCCTCAGTTTATTAGGTATACAGGTTGAGTAGTATCCTTTATCCAAAATGCTTGGGACCAGAAGTGTTTCAGATTTTGAATTTTTTCAGATTTTGGAATATCTGCATTATATACTTAACAGCTGAGCATCCCTAATCTGAAAACCTGGAATCTGAAATGCTCCAATAAGCATTTCCTTTGAACATCGTGTTGGCACTCAAAAAGTTTCAGACTGGAGGGCATTCTGAATTTCTGATTTGGGATGCTCAACCTATACTTCATGATAAATCTCATTGAATCTCTTGCCTCTCTGAACTGACTTCCAGTAACTCTGTGTGTGATGAAATCACTCCCCCTGCCTGTGTTCCTGACCAATGGGCCTGAGCACAGTAGATACCTTAAAATAATCTAGGCTTAAACAAACCTAGAGTAACAGAGGGCTGTAATATTGTCAAGGCCTGGATTCAAGTTTGAGCTGTTTCTTACTAGCTGTGCAACCTTGAACCCCTACCCACACCACTTTACTGCCAAAGAAGATACTCAAAGCAAATAAATACAGGATCAGATCACTCCCCAGATCAACAATCCAAAGGTTCTCATCACTAAGAAAACAGACTTGGCTTCCTGCCCATTCAGACTCAGTCTCTGGCCATTCCTCCTCCTGGGTCTTAGAGCGCTCAGCTCCCATCCTCTTATCGTCTCCAAGTACAGGCTCTTCTCTCCAGCAACAAGGCCTGCCTATCTCATCCCTTTCATTCATTCCGGTTAACTTTTATTTATCTTTTAAGTCTTAGCACAGCCACTTTCTCTGACTCTCTGTGCTCTTGTTATAGCCTGGTCTCTTTTTTTCCTTATATCATTTAACATTTTAATTCTCAGCATGTTTCCCCAAAGTATCATAAGTTTTAGCATAGTGCCTAGTAGGTGCTTAAGAAATCAGTGGAATATCTGATGTTATGGATAACACCACTACCGACTCACAGGGCTGGGAGGTTTAAATATGAACACGGTACACAGTAGGTGCTCAGCCCACCATCATTCTTATATATACCAAATCCACCTCAGAGGGGTATTTATAAAAGAAAATTAGGGAGATGTAAATAGTTCAACTGATTAATAAATTTCTAAAAAGAAATTCTGATTTTAAGCTCATAGGAAACCAAAGAACCAGAAAATATAAACTCAGTGAAAGCAGGTCCAATCCTCACAAAATTCTTACTAATCTGGAACTCTAGCAATTTCTATCAGTTGATGTTCACTGAAATAAGAATGAATAATGCTTGCTACATGCCTCTGTCAATCTTTTCTACCTTTCCCAGGAAGTCACTTGAGAGTGACCTTGAGATCACAACCCAAGGCTCAGTAACATTAGTAAAATTACTCAGATTACCATGCAGCTTCAAAAACAGCAACTGGTAGTCTCCCTGTCTTGAATTTCTCTCCCTCTCCAAGCAAACCTGAATGGCAAGATCTTGCTCTGGTTTGAATACAGGCTCTGCCACTTAAACAGCTGTTTACTCTTGTCAAATTGCCTAATCTCTCTATGACTTAGTATTATTACCTGTGAAATAGAGACAACAATAGTAACCATCTCATGGTACTGTTCTGAGAACTTACAAAGTTAATGGGTCTGATACAGTGTTCGATATATGAGTTGCAATTACTAAATTAACACTGACACCGTCTTCACACTTCTCTGCATAGAAGCCTTCGCAGCTCGTCACTGCTCAGTCCCCCCATTCCCACATCCACTCCCACATCCCGAGAACCCTCCACGCCTCTTCCCCACCTCAAGGATCCCAGGGAGTCAGGGCTTACTGCACAAGTGGGAAATAATATGACACCAGCTAAACCAGGAAAACCTGGGCTGGAGAACCCAGAATCTCTCTTTGTTATACTCTCCACTTCACTATTCCAGGGTTGTCCCTTTCCAGGTAAATAAAATAAAGCTTTCGCTCTACATCCAAAAGTTAAAAAAATAAAAATAAAAAAAGGCAGCAGCTCACTGTCACCAGGGCAGTCTCAAACAAATCTAACAAATCTTCAAGGCATGGCTCAGATTTTACTTTTTCTAATTTCCTGATCATCTTGGCTTACAGTGATCTTTCTCCCCATTGAGCTTCTACAGCAATCATTTGTAATAAACCACAACTGGGCATTTAGTAACACATTATACTGATGTTAAACTGAATTAAGGTTGGCCTAAAGCTGTCACCATACATATTTTCAGTTTGGCCTAAGGTTTCTCTGTACAGAGTGAACTATAAGCTAACTTGATGTATGAACAGACTGGAAAACCTACTCTGGTAACAGGCAGCAGAGTATCAGCCAATCCCAGGCGGCCAACTGTTCAAACCCTGCTCACATACGGTCAGCGGGGAGCCGTAACCAATCCAGCTGTCTCTGTACCTCATTTCCCTTTTCCGTATGTCACTTCCCCTTTCTGTCCATAACTGTTATCTGACCATTCAGCAGCCCTGACATTGATCTGAACTACTCTGGTTCTGGGGGCTGCCTGATTCTTGCTCTCTGCTCAGTTAAACTCCGTTAAATTTATTAATAATTTGTCTAAGGCTTTTCTTTAACTGACTTATCAGATAGGAAACACTCATATCTCCCAACTTTACCAAACAGTACGTGAGCTTCCTTCAGAAAAGGACCATCGTACAGTACTTTGCAAACTCACCCACTAGGTAGTTTCATTACCTGCCTAGGCTCTAGGCACACAACTCAACAAGAATTTGCTATTAAAACAATTACTTTAGGCAATTAATGGGAACTTTTTAGTGTGGGTTTTCGTTTTTTAAAATCTGCCAAGAACAGGTTTTCCTGCTAAAGGTAAGTATAGTCTATAAAATTCTACAGCTATTGAGATTTAGTATTCATTGAGAGAAAAGATGCCCTACTGTAGTCCCCCATCCACACTTTCACTATCAGTGGTTTCAGTTACCTGAGGTCAACTGTCGTCTGAAAATAGTAATATATTTTGAGAGAAAGAGAGAGACCACATTCACATAATTTTTATTGCAGTGTATTATTATAATTATTCTGTTTTATTATTATATTGTTGTTAATCTCTTACTGTGCCTGATTTATAAGTTAAACTTTAACATAAGTATGTATGTATAGGAAAAAAACATACATATATAGGGTTCAGTACTATTCACGGTTTCAGGCATCCCCTGGGGGTCTTGGAACACACCCTCACAGATTGGGGGACACCACTGTATATATTTTAAGCAATTATCTAAAAAATTTAAGAAAAATGGTTGCATATTCTATTTATCATAGCTAAGTAACACACTTTCCAAATTTATATTATAGAAATCTATTATAACATTCAAAATCTATTAAATGAACTTACTTTACAGTTTCATTATTTTAAAAAAAGATTATTTTGGATAGTGAAATATGTCACATTAAAACTTTTGAGAGTAGTACAGCATCTCTTGCCTTCAAAAAACTTTAAATGTTAAAAAAAAAAAAAAACCCACTCCTCCTTCTATAAGGGGTACTCCATGGATTTTTTTATAAGTTTATAATTACCTTTAACTCCCAACCATAATTAAGAATTCAATCCTTTCAAAGAAACAAATATTGGTAATATTTACATATTTTAAAAGTTCTATCCATTTGGTCTTTTTCCTTTACCAAGTTGCTTTCAAAGTTATGAATGAAAAGGCTATTTTTTCCCCATTTATTTTGCTTTAAAATAATATAGGAGGGGCAATACATGGCAAAGGGAGATAAAGAGAAAATATTTCAAATGAAAATGATTCCAAATCAACTATGCCTCAGTTTACCTCAATTTTAATGTGCTGTTGGCGCAGTATTTAACTTTTTTGATGATATAATATTAAACACAAAAGAATGTATATAGCCTCTCTACCCTATCTTTATCTGACCTGTGTTCACAGGTACGTGGCTTTACACACCTGGATGCAAAATGAGCAAAGTCCAGCCTAATAGCTATTTCAGGAGTCATGAGCATTTCGAATGCTCAGGTGAAGTGCTTCCCCACTTTGCCTAATCTTCCCATTGCACAGCTTGGGCTCAAGCTTTTATTAAATGTGAGGAATTCAACAACTCTGAAATCAAAGCTAATTAGAGAAAGAAAACTACCTTTACTTTTCCTGTGTCTCATTGTTTTACCTTCTTACACTCTGGGGATGCTAAAGCACCGTATCTTTTTCAGAATGACCCAAAAACTTGTCATAAATGCTTTTTTGAAAATGTTTGTTTTCCTTAAAGCATTTTTAGACTTGGGCAGCAACTGTTGAGTATGCATTAGAAGCAGGAACTGCAAATAGCTGATTAAAAGGTGAAGTGGTGTAGGGTAAAAAGAGGATGGAAAAGTTTAGGAAGGCACATAGCTCAGTGCTTAGGGGAAAGGATTTTGGTCTGGTAAACCTCAGTTCAAAGTGTGCTAGCCACTTACTAGCTAAGGCACCCTTAGACGAACTAGTTAACCTTTCTAAATTGTCTCACTTGTTGAAGGACAGCAACAAACTTAGCTCTTCAGAAGTAGCTGGTATCATTACAGACTCTAGATAGCTAAAGTTCAAAGGGCAATAAGGAATCACTAATGTGAGAGAGAGAAAAACAGACTTAACTGCACAGTAAAGAATGTGTCATACAGAACCAAAACCAGTAGTGAGGATGAGTCAAGTTGATGCTTAGTAATCTAAGCAAGAAACCATAGTGTGGCCTGTGCTAAGGAGCGGAAGAAAAAAAAAGTACATGGATTCTAGAGAAACTATGGATTTAAAATTAATAGGACTTTGTGGCTAACTGGGGGTGAAGGAGAAGAAAGAACGACACCCAGGTTCTGGCTTGGATGCTAATATCATCCATTTACTGAGACACCTGGTGAGCTGCATATATATGGGTCTTGAGTGCAAAAAAAAAAAAATCTGGATTTTAGATACAGATCTTGGAACCATTAATACTTACAGGATGTTAATTACAGATATAGCACAGGAGATTACCCAATGGGAAGTTTAGAGTGAGAAGACTGTTAAGATCAAAATCCTATGAAACTGCATTACTTAATGGCTGTAAAGAGGGAAAATTTGCAAAGGACACAGAGATCACAAATAGGAGTGAAGAGTCCGAGAAGGGAAAGTAGTCAACAGCGCTAAATGTTGCTGAGAAATTGAGTACTCACAAAAATCCATGGGGTGGCTGGCCATGGTGGGGGGGTGACCCAGGGTGCTTATACTGGGTAAGGAAAAAAAAAGTATAAGAGGGACAGATGGATCTCCTCTCCTACCAAAACATGGCTCACCACAAAACTGTTTGTAGTTCATTTTTCTAATGACATCCAAACACAGAAAACCAAATTCAAATAGGTTCACAGACACATCAGTTCAAAAATAAACACTTCCTAAGTTATCAACAAAAAAGATACTTCCTAAAACATTTACCTACTTTTATAAACAAGCCATATAGGAAAAACATTGTAAAGCTGTTAAAGTTCTCCTGTTATACAGAACAAAGAACTTATAAATACTAAGCCACTGGCTCTATGTTCTTTCAAGTTTTATCAACATATTGCCCCTTAAAATTTTTCCTTATATTATTAGGAGGAAAAAAAATCACTACATTCCCCTTGAATGACAACTAGCAAAAGAGACTTTGAGTGCATTTAATATCCTCCTCTATCATTTTTACCTCCATTCTAAAAGGACAAAACACAGCTACCACTATGCATATTGTGCCCCAATATGTAGGTCAATTTAAGAGTTTTCTTCTCCCTGCAGAAAACTGATTTCTACTCTCCTCATGAAACGAATGTACTAAGAGGATACTCCTAGTTCTGTCAACTAGAGATCAGTACAGCACAGACACAGTAGAGAAACCATCAAAGAACATAATTTCTCAAAGATCCAGTGTTTCCCAGAGTATAACAGTAGGCAAATCTTTACCTTGGGGTACCCACTAAAATGTAATCAACAGCCAAACTTGAAATGACTTTCACTAAAATCATTTTTACAATTATCTTCATCTCTACCTGGTAGCAACAAGATCAAATTTTGTTAAGAAGACAATCAAATACATGTTCTCAAATTCACAATAAAGGAAATATTTGTGATATAAATATGAAAAATTTTAAGTTTTTCTTTTCTATTCCTAATTTTCCAGACATTAAATTGTCTGAAAAAAAAATCAAACTCTTCATAACAAAGTAGACATTAAAAAAAAAAAAACTTCCTCCTGAAGCGAACACAACCATACCAACATTTGCTCTGAAAGTGAGGGATACTAAGTTATCAGTAAATTGAAATAAATGTTTACAGAAAATACATTTTTTAAGTTGCAAAATGAGCTAGACTATTTAATTCAAGATCATACGAGCTCAACTACACTGGTTCCATCAATGAGTTATAGCTCAACCTAGGGCTTATTACTTGACCCTCATTTACAAATTAAATTAGTATTTAGAATTGTCTTGAGTTTTGTGTTAACACAACTTAAGTTTATTCTGGAACCTTAGTCAACTAGTTCATAACCCAAACAGTAACAGCCTATGCCATTTAACAGACTAGACTAGTAAGAGTACACACTATCAGCAGTCGTTCCCAAACAAAGCATGACCTTAAAGACAAACAGAAACAACATGTGTGCAGCCCCATTATAAGCACGTCCGATCTTTAACTGAAAAGCTTATTAAATACTGGGAAAATGCTGACATACCATTTCAAAACCTAGAACTACAGATACAAATTCTCCATTCTTAAAGTATATGTTTAAAAACTCAAAATTCAGAAACACACAAATAGTGACAAAGGCCATTCATACAGGTTTAGAGATAGGTAAAGTAATGTAACCGGCACTACTCAGTCCCCTAATGTTAAATGGCACTACTCCAGTCCCCTCTCTAAAAATATTTCTGATATATTTTCTCAGAAGAAAATACTTCCTCTGGTATATGTCTACCCAGCACGTGCTAAGGAAAGCTGGCCTGAACAACAAGGCCAGTGTAAAACATTAAGCCCCGTATTTATTCATAGCAATGCATGTAATAAATAAATACCTAACAAAGATATAATTGCTCACTTAAGTGGGTGAAAAAAATCTTTCCAATTTCCTTCAGCTGATTTTAATGTCCAGAAAATGGGCTGCGATCCCTGTACATATTGAAAACTGGAGTTTAAAATAGGCTATTAGTTTCGGCAAAAACTAACCAACGAGTCAGAGTGCTCCATAGGCACACTTCAACAGAACATTTAAAGGGCTACCCATTAGAAAAATTTTGGAACACATCCTGCTGGTGGCAATATAGATTAGTATAACCCTTCTGAAAAACAATTTGGCCAGTGAAGTGTTCATATCCTTTGATCTAGGTAAGCCCTTTCCAGGGGGTTTGTCCAAAAGAAATAAATCTTTTTTAAAAGGGAAAATATTCTAAAGCTATACACAGAAGTGTGTTCAACACAGCACCATTTCAAATGGTGAAAAATCAGCAACAGCCTGAACAGGCGAAAGACTAGGTTAAGTTAGATTGCATCAAGTTACGAGAAGCATATAGCTATCAAAATCAAAACAATTTTAACAACATATTTTTAGTGGAAAAAACAGAAAACCGGACTTATTCACAATTATTAGAAAAATGTGAGAATATAAGATACACAAAGGAAGAGAAAAAAAACAAAGATCACCATACAATGATCTTCTTGTGGGTATATGTGTGACTTTTCTTGATTTTATTATTATAGTATTGTTTAAGCAACAGATATAGCAGAAAAGCATTAATTTAAAAACCTTTGCATGATCTGGATCAAGTAGTATAGCAAATAAAAGTACAACGGCTGAAAATGCTTAGCTGGCATTTGGTCTGCTTACTGAAATGAACTTTTATACCTTAATTTCTATGAGAGCAAAGAGCAACGATATAAAGAAAACAGTCTCAAAAAATAATCTGGTACTGAAACACACTACAATTATTTCATAAGTAAGAATGTTAATAGATTCATAGATACTTTTTTAAAAAAAGTTTTGGTAGCCTACGTATAGCTTTGAAAAACATAAATCCATTCATTTCCTGTTTCAGAAGGGTGTTAATTACTTATCTCCATATTAGAAAGAAATGAAGAGTTTGAATGAAGTAAAAAAGCTGCTTTACTTTGTTCATAACATCAATCAATGACCTTTAAAAAAAACCAAGCTAAAATTATGAGCATATAAAAAGTCAATATATCGCTAAATTTAAAATATATTGAAGTTATTAACAGAGGAAGTGTGCTAGGGGCAAAATAAAAATTAAACAGGCATTTCAATTCTTAACAAAAAAAAAAACAAATATAAGCTTACCACATTTATCTGTCTTTTAGCAACTTAACATCTTAAGTTTAAGAAAAATGACATATCAAATAGACCTCAAGATGTCATTTACAAAAACTGACAAATGACTCTTCAAATATCCAATCCAAGAGAAAATCCTGTTATTGGAGATGATTTTGATTCAAAGATTTTTTAATGACACTCACATTTTGAACGAAAAATAATGATAGTAGAAAGTCAAGTTTGATTCTCTGAACACCTATTTCCTGTCCAAACAGCCCTTTTGTTCTGCTTCCCTGCTTAATTTTAATGTTCAGTTTGCATCAGAAAATAGAAACAATGACAAAACCTAGCACACACGAAAGCACAAAGGAGCAAAAGTATAAAATAAAGGATCATAAAAAGATTAGAACAAAAATCCTACCAACAAAACCTCCACAATTTTCTGTTTGCTTCACCTCAGATTAACTTCACTTGAAGCTGTACTCCAAAGCAACCAAACCTGAATACCAAGCTCCACCTTCTCCAATCCCAGTGGCTGAGGAGTAAAATCTCCTCCCTGTTAGCGAAACTGGTAATTGTGATTGGATACGGCTAATATCCATTATTTTAAAGAACTTTTCCTTGCTAGCAGGTTAGGTTTTTCACACTAAAACCCCCTGGATAAGCTGGTTTCTTAAAGAAACAGTATGCAGTGTTTCAGTTTTCCCACCATATACTGTTTGCTTACTCTTTTGTCTATGTGGAAAATAAACAAACCAGGTAACATCAATGAAAATCTCACAGAATCAGCTTTAATTTGGAGTTTAGTGACCAATTGTTTAAAATACAATGCTTTTAACCTAAATCACTTATTTTTACAGAGCCGTGAAGGTGAAGTTATGCTTTAAAAGACACATTCCTTTTTTAATAGAGTTCACATTTTATCTGAAAATTTTAAAATGGCAACAGAAAACCCACTACAAAATTTCACTAAGAAGAACAAAACAGTATTTTCTCTAAGACTTAAAGAGAAGACCATAACTTAAATGAAAATA
>NW_012152563.1:216385-217428 GCF_000956105.1 Propithecus coquereli | reverse complement strand
AAAGCACAGCTCTGGAAGAACAGACACCAAAACAAATCACACACATTTAATGAATTGTAGTTGTTGCAAACATTTACAAAAGAAACGCCCAATATGAAATAAGCTGACTTAGCCCATAGAAGGACCTAACCTATTTTGCCACATCAAGGAAGGATTCCTCAAGGAAACCACAATTAAGCAAAAGAACAGTACATGCAAAGGCCTTGAGTAGAAAACTGAAAATATAGTAGAAATAATGAAGAAAAGACTCAAGGGGGCAAAATAATGTAAGTTATTTGTAGGAGACTGATTTGGATCACAAAATCTAAACTGGCTAGGAAGGTGGAGGGGTGGAAGCAGCCCTCCCACCTGTAAATAATACCTCCCAAATAAATCTTGAAACAAAGTTTGTCCCACTTTCCTCACTCAGTAAACCCCAGTCATTCCAATCTTCAGTTAAATTCTAAACCGAGCCAAGCACTTTGCGTACCCTTTGTGCCAACTGTTCCCTTCACTTGGGAAACTTTTTCCAGCACCTCCTCCATCTTAGAACTCAGAATCATAGTTCCAAATTTTCTACGCAGGACAAGCTTTGGAGCAGTAATCTAGGTGGAAGATGGAGGAGGGACTTGGAACTGTTTGCAAAGTAATTTTTACAAAATATTTTTACCAAAAAACTTTGTCATTATTTCTTGAAAATGTTTTGAGAGATTGAGGAAGCTGAAGAGACTCTCAAACACATCTTGGTACCACTACTCAAAGGCTACATCCTAAAGAGAGACATTCTCAGAACACCCAATCATCACCTTCCATTTCTATATTTCCTAGGCACTTGTCAAAATCTGAAAATTCTTTATTCATTGGTTTGTTAATCGGCTTTCCCAACAGATTGTAAGCGCTATGAAGGCAAAGACCTTCTCTTGTTTATAGTTGCATTCTCGACACTTAGCACGATGTCTAGCATGGAGTAGATGATTAAATACCTGCTGAACAAATGAAAACTGCAAATGCAGGGACTTTCAAAATATATATAAAATAATATGTGTCAAAATTTAAGGAATATA
>NW_012152563.1:212582-214318 GCF_000956105.1 Propithecus coquereli | reverse complement strand
AGTATTCTTGGTTAAATAAAATATATGTCACCTGTATCTTTTTTGGTATTGTGCCTACCAGAAATTTTAAATTTCTGAACGTGGCTCTCATTTGTGCCTCACATTGTATTTATGCTAGGCATCGCTGGGCTGGAATATACAAGCCATGTTAAAAAGTCTGAATTTTATTTTGTGTACTGAAAAGCCACAGGAGAATTTTGAGCCTGGTAGTAAAATAACCTAATTCACACATTTAAATGACTGCTCTCCACAGGAACAGCCAGAGTAACCCTCAGGGCAGCCACAGTTGCAAGGATACCAGTTAGAGGACCACTATCACCATCTGCTATGAAACAAAGGTGGTGAGACAGGTCGTATTGGGAATAAGTTTTGAAGGAAGAGGTAGCCTAATACTGCTTAGAATTAGCTTTTATTATAACAGTTTAGGATATAAAGAATACACACGCGAAGACCAGGGGTATACCTGACAAAATGTTAACAATGGTTATCTATGGTGGTGTTATAGATAGGTTTTCTCTGTAACTTTCTATTCCTTCTCAAAGTTTGGAGGAAAAAAACTACACACACACATTACCCTTATAATCAAATACAAAAATGAATTTTTTTAAAGCAGAATAATACAGCCCTACCAAAACAAAGCACCTTGATTATCTGTCTGCAAGCTACATATATAAAAAATGAAACCATCTCTATTTCCATGCCTTCAAACAAAAACACGTATGGCTTATTCAAAGCCATACATAAACTCATATTCTGTACACATACACCATCTTCAGGATATTAAGGAAATACTGCACCCTAATTTGTCACTGCATTGGTGTTAGCATGATGAAACAGACTGCTCTGGAAGCACACCTTGGGGCGTCCTCAAATCTAAAAAATACATAAATGTGTGGTTAAAAAATTCTGAACTACCCACCACACCTCCTTCTCCAAAAATGTTTCAAGGACACATAATGTAATTCCACAGAATAGCGCTTTGGCCCTAATGCTTCCCCTTAAAGGGTCTGCCATCTGACAGGGGCTTCCCTTAAGTCAAGTCTGAGCAAAACTGGAAGGATAAGCTTAGGAGAGGTTTCTTTTACATGAGTGTACTTAGGCACTAGAGAAGTTTTTAAGTAATATGCCTGAGGATTGGCGGAGGAGGAGGAGGACAGCAAAAAGAGTGATCAATTTTACATACAATCCAGTGTTTCTTCTACTATCCTATTTTTGCACTGACAAAGTAGATACCAAATAGTGCCAGACTTTTTACAATGTGATCTCAAAGGAAGAAATTCATTATATGTAGATTAACAGGAATCTTGCTTTCTTATGCAAATGTTCAATAACTAGGAAACAATCTCCATGACTATGACTCTTCCATTTAAACATAATACAGAATCCTAATGTTTTTCATTCATTTTATTTCTAAGTATTTCAATTTATTTCACTCCTAGTTACCGAAAATTTTCTGATGCAATCCATCTTAAGTAGTTACTCCAGAGAAACTCCGGCACAGCACGTGTGCACCAAAAGCCAGAAACAATTCTGTTCATAGAGCACACTGCTAATAGCAAAACAAAACCAAAAACAAAAATACAATCTAAATGACCCTGAATTATGACAGATTAACACAATATTATAAGGCAAGGAAATTAATGAACTACAGCCACATACTACTTTTTAAAGCTCAAAAGAAAAACAAATTAAATGTCCCATTGTTTGAGCACACAGGTGACAAAACTACTTTTTTT
>NW_012152563.1:199206-201217 GCF_000956105.1 Propithecus coquereli | reverse complement strand
GGCTCTTTGCGAGAATCCAATGCCTGATGATCCGAGGTGGAGCTAGCTCTGGGGAGCGCTGCAAATATAGATTATCATTAGCAGGGATAACGATAAAAATGTAACGTGCTTGAATCATCCCGAAACCAAGCCCCTCCCCCCCGACCCCCGCCAAGTCCGTGGACAAATTGTCATCCATGAAACTGGTGCCTGGTGCCGTAAAGTTTGGGGACTGCTGCCTTAAAACTCAGTATAAATGCCTGCTTCTTGGTGAACGCTTTCTTGACTCCTACAGGCAAAATTAGGTCTACTCTCGTCTGTGTTTTACAGGTGTGGTGGCTCATGCCTGTAATCCTAGCACTTCGGGAAGCTGAGGCAGGAGGATGGCTCGAGACCAGGAGTTTGAGACCAGCCTGGGCAGCATAGTGAGACCCCATCTTCACAGAAAATAAAAATTAGTCAGGTGTGGTGACACGCCTGTAGTCCTAGCAACTCAGTGGGGGGATCACTCAGCTCAGGAGTTTGAGGCTGCAGTGAGTTATGATTACGCCACTGCATTCCAGCTGGACAATAGAGCAAGACCTTGTCTCAAAATAAAATAAAATAAAAATTATATTCAAAAGGCGGCTACTATGAAAAGAGAAAAATCAGTGTTCTCAAGGATGTGGAGAAATTGGAGCCCTGTGCACTGTTGGTGAGAGTATAAAATGGTACAGTCACAGGGAGTTAAAATGGAATGATGTGCCGTATGATTGAACAATTGCACTCGTGGGTCTAGAACTGAAAGACTCGAAAGCGGAGTCTCAAAGAGATGTCTGTGCACCCGTGTTCATGGCAGCATTATTCACAGTAGCCGAAAGCTGGAGGCCATCCGTGTCTGTTGGTGGATGGATAAACAAAGTGTGGCACAGACATGCACGGGAATATCAGTCAGCTTTGAAAGGAAGGAGGTCCTGCCCTGCGCTACGGCATGGACGAACCTTGAGGACACGACGCCAAGTGAAATAAACCAGCCACGAAAGGACAGATCCTTTAGGACTCCGTTTAGGCAGGGTACCTAGAGTAATCAGATCCACAGGGACAGACGGTAGAATGGTGGTTGCCGGGCGGGGGGAGGGCGGTTATTGTTTACCGGGCACAGAGTTGGGTTTGGCGGGACGGAAGGGGCTGTGGAGACGGACGGCGGTGGCGGCTGCACAAGAACGCCAGTGTACTTAATGCCACTGAACTGCGCACTTAAAAATAGTTACGATGGTAAATTCTAGGTTGTATGTATTTTACCACCATTTTAAAAAGCTTTAAATGACGCTGAAGAATACCATCTGCTTTTACAATGACCTTTTTTAGCAATGGCTATTGAATTTAATGACTGACTCCTCCCCATCTGTGAAGATAATCATTTTTGTATTTGAGCTGTAGTTTTAAAGTAGTACATCAATAGGTTTACTTATTGAATCTTTTTACATTACTGATACGCTTAGCACAACTAGGTGAGTTTTTCTTTCATTGTGTTATTTAATTGCATCTGCTAGTATTTTATTTTAGATTTTTCATCTAGACCTGTCTGATGTAGCCCAATGCATCGATAGTATCAGATGAGCTTATATTAAGTGATTCTAAACTCCCATCCTGCCCTCCCTTTTATCATAATTCCAGGGGACTTACTCAGGCCAGAGGATACTTATCCTCAAAGAGGGAAAACCAGAATGCCAACCCAACCAGCGTGAGTCTTCGCTCTTTGTTTGTTTGTTCTGCTGTTCCATTTGTTCGTGTCCCTGGATGTCCTATCCGTCTTTGCTGTCGTGTCCAGCAGTAGTTCATCTGGGCAAAAGAGGAAGGGCTCTGCTCCCTGGAGGGGCCAGTATTCAAACGCTCTTCCAACCACCAGCAGCGAGGCGGCGGGAGGGACGAACACTCACCTGGACTAAATCCTCCCCCTGTTCTCCAGTCCCCAGTTCCACCTGCTCTAAGATGGTCAGATGCAGGAATACCCGTTGCCCGGCCCCATGGGCCATAGACAATTCCAAAATGA
>NW_012152563.1:195585-199156 GCF_000956105.1 Propithecus coquereli | reverse complement strand
CGCACGGACATTTGGGTTGTTGTCCACTTTTGCCTATTATGAATAGTGCTACTGTGAGTATTTTTATCCAGGTTTTTTTTTTGGAGACATTTGTTCTTACTTCTCTAGGGTATACACCCAGGAACAGAACTGCTGGGTCATGTGTAACTCTGTATTTAACCATTTGAGGAGCTGCCAGACTGTTCTGTAGGGACTATATCATTTGACATTTCCACCAGCAATGAGTGAAGGTTCCAATTTCTCAGTATCTCTGTCAACACCTGTCATAATCTATCTACTTGATTATAGGCATCCTGGTGAGTATGAAGTGGTTTATCACTGTGGTTTTGCTTTCCATTTACCTAACGGCTAAAGATGTTGAGCATCTTTTCATATGCGTATTGGCCATTCTTATATTTTCTTTGAAGTAAAGTCTATTCAGATCTTTGCCCATTTTTAATTGGGCCATTTGTCTTACTATTATTGATTGTAAGAATTCTTACATATTCTGGGTAAAAGTCCCTTTTCAGATCTATAATTTGCAAATATTTTCTCCCATTCTGAGTTGTCTTTTCATTTGCTTGATGGTAGCAATTGAAGCATAAAAGTGTTTAATTTTGAATCATCCTTAAGTCCTCCACTCCCCAACATCCAATTAGTCACAAATTTCACTGATTCTACCTTAGAAATGCTTCTGAAATTTACCCCCACCACCACTGCCCTGCACAACCCGCCTGTTAGTTCTCACCTGAATTTAAGCAACAGCCTCCAAGTCCTCTTCTCTTTTCTGCATCCTCCACATCCTACCCAACTGATGCTCCACCTGCTTCCAGAAGGATCTTCCTGAAACACAAATCGAGCAGATCGAACCTCTGTTGGCTGCTCATTCCTCCTGTAGCAGTTCTCAAACTCCTCCAATAAGAATACTTGAACATTTTAAAAGTTGATCTGGACACAGTAAATGAGACTCTCTAGAGAAGCCTGGAAATCTGTTTTTAACAACCCCCAGGTGAGTCTCATTCTCAGAATGGTTTGGCTTAAGACAAAGGTTCTAAACCTGGGATGATTTTTCTCCCCCAGGGGACATTTGGCAATGTCTGGAGACATTTTTCATTGTTATAACTGGGGAGGGGGCATGTCACTGTCACCTAATGGCAACAGGGATGCTGCTAGGCATCCCATAATACACAAGGATGCCCCCACAATTATGGCCCCAACTGTCACTCATGCCGAGTTGAGAAACCCTGGCTGAGAGATAAAATGCAAACTTTTGCATTTGAGGACAGCCAGTCGATCCCCAACTCTCTCAAATATTGATTGCTCCATAAGAAACATCCCAAACCCAGTAGCTTAAAACAGTGATTTATTATTTCTCATGGCTCTGTGGGAGTCCTGTGCATTCCACCGCTGGCCGCGCTTGGACCTGTTGTGGAGGAGCCACAGGTGGCAGTTGAGCTGTGATGGCTGTTCAGCTGGGGCCTCCCTTTCCATTGGTCTTCCACAGCATAGAACTTTCTGGAATACAGGGGCATGAGCTTGGTCTTGCAAGTCATATAATGCCACTTCTGCCATCTTCTATTGATCAAAGAAGGACATAAGACTGACCCAGACTCAAGGGGCAGGGAGATGAACTCTATCTTTTGAAGCAAGGAGCTTGCAAAGAATTTATGGCTGTGTTAATCTATCACCAACTACCATTTCAAAACTCTCTCCCAGGGTGCCCACTTCTAACATACCCCAGGGAGGAGTTGGACCAGAACAGAATCCGAGGCTCTGGTTCGTGGACAAGCAGGTACTCTTAGAAAATTCCTCATGGACTTCACTTCTTTTAACAGCGCTTCATCCTCCAGTGGCTTTTCATCAGAGTCTAAAGGAAAGGTTCTCAAACATTTTGGTCTCAGGATCGGTCTTCGGTGTTTGGCTTAACACAAGACAGCTTGATGCGCACATTTGTTTCTGCATTCTGTCGTTGTGATATTAACGTCATGTAGCCTCTAGGAGACTCCACTGTATACTCGTGAGAGAATAACAGTGAAATAGGTAAACACTGACTTACTATTACAATGAAAATAATTGTGACCTTGCAGACCCTCTCACAGGGTCTCGAGGATGCCCAGCGGTTCATAGATCCCCTTTGAGAACTGCTGTCTGAACTACCATCCTGTTGACATCGTGTCTAAAGTTGCTGAAAGGTGCTGCGCTTGAGGCAGCTCCTCACTCGCGGACGCGAGTCTGTGTCCTACCATTCACTGCATTGAGAACGCTGGCCTTGACAGGACCTCACCCTTGCGCATGTACTCTGTCCTCATCCCTGCCAGATCCTACTCGTTCCTTAAAACTACAGTCCCCAACACCCAGGCTGCAGACTGGTACCGGTCTGTGGCCTGTTCGGAACCGGCCGCACAGCAGCAGGTGAGCAGCGGGTGAGGCTTCATCCGTGTTCACAGCCGCTCCCCATCGCTGGCATCGCCGCCCCAGCTCCGCCTCCTGTCAGACCAGCGGGGGCATTAGATTCTCACAGGTGTGCGGACCCTGCTGTAAACTGCGCATGAGGGATCTGGGTTGTGGCTCTTTGCGAGAATCCAATGCCTGATGATCCGAGGTGGAGCTAGCTCTGGGGAGCGCTGCAAATATAGATTATCATTAGCAGGGATAACGATAAAAATGTAACGTGCTTGAATCATCCCGAAACCAAGCCCCTCCCCCCCGACCCCCGCCAAGTCCGTGGACAAATTGTCATCCATGAAACTGGTGCCTGGTGCCGTAAAGTTTGGGGACTGCTGCCTTAAAACTCAGTATAAATGCCTGCTTCTTGGTGAACGCTTTCTTGACTCCTACAGGCAAAATTAGGTCTACTCTCGTCTGTGTTTTACAGGTGTGGTGGCTCATGCCTGTAATCCTAGCACTTCGGGAAGCTGAGGCAGGAGGATGGCTCGAGACCAGGAGTTTGAGACCAGCCTGGGCAGCATAGTGAGACCCCATCTTCACAGAAAATAAAAATTAGTCAGGTGTGGTGACACGCCTGTAGTCCTAGCAACTCAGTGGGGGGATCACTCAGCTCAGGAGTTTGAGGCTGCAGTGAGTTATGATTACGCCACTGCATTCCAGCTGGACAATAGAGCAAGACCTTGTCTCAAAATAAAATAAAATAAAAATTATATTCAAAAGGCGGCTACTATGAAAAGAGAAAAATCAGTGTTCTCAAGGATGTGGAGAAATTGGAGCCCTGTGCACTGTTGGTGAGAGTATAAAATGGTACAGTCACAGGGAGTTAAAATGGAATGATGTGCCGTACGATTGAACAATCGCACTCGTGGGTCTAGAACTGAAAGACTCGAAAGCGGAGTCCCAAAGAGATGTCTGTGCACCCGTGTTCATGGCAGCGTTATTCACAGTAGCCGAAAGCTGGAGGCCATCCGTGTCTGTTGGTGGATGGATAAACAAAGTGTGGCACAGACATGCACGGGAATATCAGTCAGCTTTGAAAGGAAGGAGGTCCTGCCCTGCGCTACGGCACGGACGAACCTTGAGGACACGACGCCAAGTGAAATAAACCAGCCACGAAAGGACAGATCCTTTAGGACTCCGTTTA
>NW_012152563.1:192227-194310 GCF_000956105.1 Propithecus coquereli | reverse complement strand
TGCGATGTCAGTACTCTGAGGCTCAAGTGAGTTGCCTTTAAGACCTAGGATGTAAAATTGTCTGCTGAGAATTAAATTGCAAACCCGGCCCATAAGGATTGTAGCACAGATGTTTAAAGTTTGCAGTTGTTGTTTTCAGTTTGCGGGCCTCTCGGAGAGTGTGGTGAAGCCTGTAGACTGTCCTTAGAAAGTGTCACAGTGTAAACGCTATGCACAAACATTTCTTTCCAGTGTAGAAAGTCCCCATGTCCCCCAGAACCGATCTGTGGACCATGACCCATGTCCATGAACTCCAGAGCTGAAGAGGGGAGTGGCTTCTAGGACTGCCATGGTCATGCAGCCTTTCAAGGCGCTGACTGGCTGCAGCCAGCCAGGTCAGAGGCGGGGAGGGTGGTTGTCACGGAGGCAGAGACCACGGAGAGTCAGAGACGCCGTCCTCAGCCCACTTAGCGCTGTCCGCGGACCCGCAGGTTCACCTGCTGCATTTCATATTGCCGGTCTGGCTGGCAAGGTCATCCTTGCTATAAAATGAAAGTATTTATCCAGTTTATATTCTCTACGAGGCTATCTTGTTATTAAATGCTCAATTTAACTGACAGACTTCCTTCGTTGTGAGTTTGTGTGATCAGACTGTTTTCCAGCCTCGGTTACATTTCTCATTTTTTCAAAATAGCTAGAAGAGAAGGTTTGGAATGTTCCCAACATAAAGCAAAGGTAGATGTCTGAGCTGAAGAATACCCCAATTTCTCTGATTTGATCATTGCACGTTAACTATTTCAGTACTATCAAATATAAGAACTTATTCCTTTAATCTATTTTTATACCCATGAATGTTGGTCCTTTATAAGTTTTTCCAAAGTTGTAGAGGAATTGAAACAGCAAGATAAAGGACTGCATCCCACTTATATGGCACTCTGGAAAAGGCAGAACTGTCGTTAGTGAACAGAGCAGTGGTTGCCAGGGCTTAATGGGGAGGGACAGTTTGAATAGGGGATTTTTTTAGGGCGATGGAACTGTTCTTTATGATTCTGAAATGGTAGATGCGTGACCTTATGCACTTGCTAAAACCCATAGAACTAACAGCGCAGAGGGAACCTTAATGTATACAAAATCCTTCTTTAAGACATTTAGGAGGTTGGGGGATCCCAGGGTAGAATGCAGACTGTGGCAAAAGAATCTGACGGTATTGAAAGTGCAGGAAAGAATCTCACTGACAGGGCTGGGGGGAGCACTAACCTGAGTAACTTTGGCATTAGTTAAGTATGTGAGATTAAAGGCAACAAGTGACTGCACAGAGCACTGTACTCTTGCTGATAAAGGTGTTTCCCGTAGGGGTGCAGGTTAACGACTCCGAGAGCACTATAAACGAATCCTGGAATCGAACAACTGCGTCTAAGGCGACATGTAGCAGAAGTGGGTTCTCACAGACAAGCCAGGGGGAAAGGCTGGAACGATCTGTGTGGCCCCGGATTAGATCAGAGTTGGAGACGTCAGCACACACACGTGTTTAACTTCACACAGATACAGACGGAGACATACGAATATTCATACGTGTGTCTGTGTGTGTGTATTTAATATGCACACCGATTTTCTCGCTCTGTCAGCGGAGAGGGCCTAGAAACAACGCAGCAAGCACACCCAGGACCCTGGTCTTTATTTCTCACCCAATTCTCCACTGAAAGAACCAGGGCTCCTTGGAGAAACGGCTGCTTCTGGAACTGGGTCAGAGAATACACAGGACGGGACTGGAGCATCTGGTAGTGCCTGAAAGGAAAGTGGTGCCAAAAACACCATCACACCGGGGCAATGTCAAAGGAACGCGGGAGCCAAAGGAAGAGTTCCCAGTAGCCAAAGCTGGAACAATTCGAGTCACAAAATTAATAAGGTAGTATTGGATCACAACCCAAAGTATAAAACAAATATCCATGAGTCCGCACTAATATCAATCAATAATTGAATACATAAACAAACAGGGGAGAACGGATGAATCGCCCATGCGGAAGAGTTCCAGATACTTCAGGTGGATACTTTGTCCTCAAGGAGACGGAGCGTAACCGCCCCCTCCTTACCTATGGACCGTGCG